>NC_136921.1:108058872-108644332 GCF_949752795.1 Hyperoodon ampullatus
GCTGACTGTCAGCTGGAGTACCTTAGTTCTCTTCCAGAAGGACTACCTCCTTTTTTTTTTTTTTTGCGGTATGCGGGCCTCTCACTGCTGTGGCCTCTCCCATTGCGGAGCACAGGCTCCGGACGCGCAGGCTCAGCGGCCATGGCTCACGGGCCCAGTCGCTCCGCGGCATGTGGGATCTTCCCAGACTGGGGCACGAACCTGTGTCCCCTGCATCGGCAGGCGGACTCTCCACCACTGCGCCACCAGGGAAGCCCTGCTTCCTGCTTTTTAAGGATCTGTTTTCCAATGTGTTTCTTCTCTTGTGTCACCGTGAAGGCCATCAAAAGGTAGGTGCACTCCTGTTCCTCAAAGTTTATCTTTTTGCCCTCCAGCCTCATTATTCTGTCAGTTTCCCAATGACACACCCTTATCACCTGTAACCTTGACTGCCTATTTTAGACTTCATTATAGTTTTCATTTTTCTCTTCCCAGAAACACGTCTCCTTTCTCTAGACAAACCGGAAGCTCCCTAAGGCAAGGAGCCACACTCCTATTTCAGGAAGCTAGCATAGTTCTAAATGGGAATGAACCTGTGACCTTGTTACAAGGGCAGCAGTTGTGCACAGGCACCGACCTTCAGGATGTCCCTTCTCCCCCACAAGTGATAAGGTGAATAACCTTTGGCTTCTGTGGATACCTGAGGGGGATGAGCTATCTGGCTGTCTGCCCAGCTGACCTGTGCTTTTACTGTCTGTATCTATCTGATGTGTTTCTTGTGATTTCATTAGAAAACATCTCCCGTTGGTTGGGGTAGGGTACAGTGAAAACAGAGTCCCACTGCAAACATTCCTGGGAAGCACTGATTCCACCCTCAGCCTTCACTGTAGAGTCAACAGCATTATCTGTGTTTTACTTTAGCTGGAAAACCACTTTCTTGCTTCCTGACATTTCTGCTCCTTGCCTAGAATGCTTCCTCCTCTATCATTCCTTTATCCCAACTTGACCCATTCTTCAAAGCCCAAGTAATCTTACCATCCGCCCAAACCATAGGTTCTCAAATCCATGGTGTCACAGAGCTTCAGAGCTAGAAAAGTTTTTGAGCCTCTAGCCCAGCAGTTTCAAACCTTCCAAGTATTGGCGTCCAAGGAGGGGCCTCAGCTGCATATGGATGGGTGATGTGTGGGTCCTATAAGCCAAGCTTGGTTCTTGCTGCTTCCATTTCAACTTGAAGACTCTCATATCTGTTTTAATTTTGAGTTTCCATGTAAAATATTACATGATAATAAAAAAAAGATTTCATGCTTAAAACAATAATTGAAAACCATAGATCTAATCTAACTTCTTTGTTTTATGAATAAGAATAACTAGTCTAGAGACCTGGAGTGAGTTGCCCCCCTTTAGGTAAGCAGCTAATGGTAGGAGACGCAGGTCTCCCCATTTTGGCTGGCTACTGCTGGCTACTGCCTAGATCATTCTGTACAAGAATGGGATCTATCCAGGCCTAAGAATGAGGCTAAAAGTCTTGATACTGCTTTGCCTTGTCTTAAGAAATCTTTTATTTGACTGGGATTCCGCCTCTGCCTTGCTGGAATTTTCTGTGCTACAGAAGAACGATTATTGCAGGATTATCTTGTGCTGCGGCACTGTCTCTAGAGCCTCCTGGGAGCTTGCTTTGCTAGCTCAGCTGTTTCTCAGCCTGCCCTGCCTGAATGATGTCAGCTGTGATGTTGTTTCACTCAAGAATCCCCCCTCCCACTGCTTACTGCCTTGGAGTCTCTTTTGGTCCAAC
The DNA here is from genome assembly GCF_949752795.1 of Hyperoodon ampullatus. Classification (NCBI taxonomy): domain Eukaryota; kingdom Metazoa; phylum Chordata; class Mammalia; order Artiodactyla; family Ziphiidae; genus Hyperoodon; species Hyperoodon ampullatus. The sequence continues at coordinate 108,060,644 of NC_136921.1, forward strand.
TAGCAATGTCTTCATCTTTCCCCCCTTTTTCCTGTTCCCTCCACTTTTGATATCCTTGAGGCTGATGGTGTTTGTCAGGTCTGTCTCTAACTCTGGGGAAAGAGCTGGTGGAGCCATCTGCGGGGTTTGGAGAGCATCCCTGCTTGTAATTATTTTTCCTACAGTCATCCTTGATGAGGCAAAGGCCCACTGTTGCATGAATCCCAGTTGTCACCAAGGCTTTCCCATCATAGAGTGTGTCCTGTAGGGCAACAATAGCACGATGGGTCTTAGAGAAACAATAGTTGTTGATTTCCTCACCGAGAATTTGATGAAGAAGTTGGTTCCCAGGACGTTGCTTGGTTTGACCCCTAACATTATTTGGCTGCAGAGTTCCCCACGGTGGGAGTAGGATTTTTGCCACTTCTGTTCAATCCAAATGTGAATGAGCTGTCAGAAACTGGGAGAGAATGGAGAATGGGCACTTTCTTCACATGAACATGAAGTCCTTGCCCCAGAATGATGGGCAGAGATGAAATCATCATAAACCCTCTAAAGCCTTGGTAATTTGTGTGATTATTGTGAAGGACAGTGAGACTTATTGAAAGCGCTAAATTACATTAAATCCAGCTCAACATTTGGAAGAGAGTTTGATGTTAACAGAGCACGGAAAGGGTGTTGAAAATCCAGGTTTTAATCCAAGCTTTGCCATTAATTGCTGGATGACTTTGGGTGAGATCCTTTCTCTCTTTGTATTTAAATTTTCTCACTCACAGAATGTGGAGTTTTGAATAAGTGATCGATAAAACCCTTCCACATCTCCTATTCTATCATTTGGAATATGTGTCGAGTAGCAGCCCTGGGCAGACAGTGTTCTGGGCCCTTCAGGGGAAGCCATGGAATATCCCTGAGCCAGTCTACACGATCAGTCTTTTGGTAAATACCTGCCACTGCGTTCAGTTCAAGCAGAGACAGTTATGCATCAGGCTAATGAATCACTGCCAAAATGAACTGGCTTTTTTGAATAGAATGTTAGTAATTAGAACATTCATTGTTTAAATGTAAATGCTTGCTTATAAAGAGCTAAAAAAGATGCTTATCCTAAGTAAGTTGAGCAACTGCAGTTGTTTTTTTAAGTTGTTCAGCTCCTGCTTTTTTTCATAGACAGTTATTGCAACTATTGATGATTTATGTCTCCTCCAAAAAGAATGTGAGGTAGCTTAAAGCAGAAAACACATAAAAACCATGACAATTAAAATTTTTTAAAGGAAAAAAAAAAGACAACAGAAAAACTGTAAGTGGGGAGATAGGCTTTCCAAATACCCAGGGTGAGTTGTTTCTGCACTTGATCCCCAGGTTAGCTGCACTTCCTGGCTCTCAAAGCACAAAGGTAGCCAGGAGGAACATGATGTCCAAGCTTCCATGAGCGAGGCCAGACTTACTAGATGCGTTGTTCCCTGAGAAGCCAGATTCCTTCCCTGAAGGACAAGAGGGAAGATAGATCTGCAGAAAAATTCTTAGGATGCAATGTGCTTAGTGTACATTCCTCAGTGGTCTCCAAATTATTTGATTGTGTACCTCTATCAGAAAACTATTTGGGATATGTACTCTCCAGCTAGGTGCATATTTATTTGTATATACATTTTATATGTGAACGACTGTGTTAAGGTGCTGTGTACATCATGAAACATACACAAAGAAATAAAAATGAGATAAAAATAAATAAGTTCTAACATTCTTTTCTCACATTCAAATGGTGTGGCTTTATTTGAATGAAATGTTTCTAAGGAGAACAATAGTTATTTAAATGTTAATAAATGAATGAATGTTTATAAAATGCTTAAACAGAATGTCTTCTAAATATGTAAAGCAGTTCACTTGCAATAGCATTGACCCTTAAGTTGTGTAGCAAATGAGTTTTTTTAAAAATAAACTTTTTTTCATGGGGAGGGGACAACTTTAGATTTATAGCAAAGTCGCAAACATGGAACAAAGAGTTCCCTTGTAGCCTTCACCCAGCTTCCCCTAATGTTAACACCTAGCAAACATTTTTTTATAGGTTGTTATCAACTGAGCACCCCCTGGGATGTCTGACCCAAGCCCTTTTTGGGGACCATTAGCTTGTTTTGGGAAGAGCCTGAAAGGTGAGGCCCCAGCTCTCTTGTTCACAGCTAGATCGTCAGAACCTAAAAAAAGGTCCAACACAGAAAAGGCACTTAATGAATACTCATTAAATGACTAAGTAATGGACTGAGAAAACAAAATTTTCTATATGTGTCTTAGAAAGTAGAGAGGGGCCATAAATAATTTTTCCTGTTACATGTTCAAATGAAAAAATAGGGCTTTATTTGTCACAGAAAAGGAGATTAATGAGAGTTTTGTCATTTATGTAAGGGATTGCATGTTAGCTGATACCATAGTTCCAACTTACTCCAGTGATGGTTTGGATTTCTGTATAAATGGGTGTCCTGAGTAGGTGTCTGCTTGACCCACCTCTTATCCTGGCTTAGGTATCCAAGTGATAGCATGTGTGTTTTCTGTTAGAGCTTAGCTCACACAGGGATGACTTTCCTAGTCTGCATTGGCCTCTTCCTCTTCTGAACTTGCCACAGAACTTTCCACCTGTACTGACTCTCCCATAATTGCATTGTCTTCTATCTCCCCTCCAGGATCTTTATATAGTGGGCGAGGCTGTGCTAAATTAATTAGTTTCATGTATGCAATCCTTGCATCATCAACTATGTAATGAATGAGCTCCTTGAGTATAGGCCAGTGTCTTCTCATCTCCAATGTCTAGCAGATTTTACAATACAGCAATATCAAATTAAGATGCTGGAGTTCTCAGCTGTCATGAAACTGTCATCCAGGAAGGTTGCCACTGTGAGTTATCATTACCTGGTCATTCCACAGCTTTCAACAGATATGCGTTAAGCACCTACTGTCTTCAAGGCACTGTTTACTGCCCTTCAGTGTGTATACATGTGGAGTGTGTGTGTGCGTGTGTGTGCATGTGTGTGTGTGTGTGTTAGATGGGGTGGTCAGGGAGGACCTTTCTGCTAAGTCAACATGTGAGCAGAGACCTGAATGAAGTGAGAGAATGAGCCTTGAGGATGTAGAGCAGTCAAAGCAGAAGGAACAGCCAGTGCAAATGCCCTGGGGTAAGAAAGCTAATGCTGAGCCATTAACACCTTCCTTTAATTTCCACATTTAGAAGGTTTGATTTCCACATTCAGTCCACTCCCCTGGGACCTGAGAGAACCCTTCATCTCTGCACTTCAGTGTCCTCACTTGCCCACTAGGTGAGTCAACTGGACCAGATTTCCAAGCTAACATATTTGTAACTTTATGGAAAAACTATTATGTGATGGAGAAAACATATTTTCTCTCCTCTAGCTGAGATGAGCCCTCTCCTCTCACATACTTCATTTCATTTTCAGATGTTGGTCTTACCCACTGAGTCTTCATACAGTTATTCTAGGGAGGCTTGTGGGGCCCACCTCCATGGGAAGGAGTAGTGACCAAAGGAGAGGTCATTCACTAGGGCAAGAGGCAATCCTTAGAAATAAAATAGGGCCTGAGTAGGGAAGAGGATGGCTCAGCCTGCCGAGTTCTGGATATTGTGTGGTCTGGGGGGAGGTCCTTTAAAGTGAGTTTGTTATCTTACATGATAAAAAGGACTCTGCAGATGTGATTAAATTAATGATCTGAAGACTGAGCGATTATCCTGGATTATCCCAGTGAGCCCAATATAATCAAAAGCGTTCTTTTAAGAGAAAGAAGGAGGCAGGAGAGTCAGAGTCTGAGAAAGAGATATGACAGTGGAAACAGAGATTACTATGCTGTCTCTGAAATGACAGAGATTTGAAGATGCTGTGCTTTCTTTGAAAATGGAGAAAGGGGCTACAAACCAAGGAATGCATGTGGCCTCTAGAAGTTAGAAAAGACAAGGAAACAGATTCTCCTTTATAGCTTCCAGAAGGAACACAGCCCTGCTAACACCTTGATTTTAAGACTTCTAAACTCAGAACTGAAAGATAATAAATTTTTGTTGTTTTAAGCCACCATGTTTGTGGTAATTTATTATAGCAGCCATAGGAAATAGCATCAGCTATGGAAAATGCATGACTGTTTTCCTTTTCCTGTGATCTAAGGCAGGACATCTGTGCGAAGACATCATCCCAAGGATGCCTGCCAGCCACGGCCAGTCCCATCAGGATCACGTCTTAGGAAATGTGGGCCAGCTCAGAGTTTGTGTAGGGCAAGTTACTGCCGTGGGAAACAGAAGCTCCCAAAATGTCCTGGGGGCATGGGGGAGAAGGTCCTCTTGTTTGCCTACTAACTGTTAAATTATCATTTCATGACCTAAGTGTAAATAAATCAAAACTACATGTTCCATTTTTATCCAATTGAATGGACTGTTCCAAATTAACAGAAATCATGCCTGAGGATGGAGTGATCCAGATGGGGGCTTTGGGCTATGTGGTGTTAGCTCAACTTCTGGAGGGGCTGGAGACTAAAGTCAGCACTTGGTTGGTCACAGTCAGCCATGTCTACATTACCAAACCCCAATAAAAACACTGGACACCACAGCTCAGGTGAGCTTCCCTGGTTGGCAATACTCAGTATATAGTGTCACACACCATAGTCAGAAGCTATGACTGTCCATGGCTCCACTGGGAGATGATAACTGGAAATTCTGCATGTGGGGCTCTCCTGGGCTCTGTCCTATGTGTTCTTCCCTTTGCTGATTTTCATCTGTATCCTTCTGTTGTAATAAACCATAATTGTGAGTATAACATCTTTCAGTGAGTTCTGTGAGTCCTTTTAGTGAATTACTGGAAACAAGGGTAGGCTTGGAGACCCCAGAACTTGCATTTGGGTCAAAAGTGAAGGTGATCTTGGGGGCACCCTAACTTGCAGGTGTGTTCTGCTCTTTGAAACCTACTTGTTTGGAATGCCATTGCTCGCGCTGTGCCCTCAGACAGGGCTAAGCTGATGGCTGATCAATTCCCTCCTGTCCTAGGCCAGCTACTAACATTTCACAAAGGCTGTGGTGACTTCAACCCAGAGGAGACCTTGAGGGTAGGCGTATTTGGCTACATTTGGCCATAAAAAAACAGCATACTGAGGCTTTATATGAAGACAGGCAGACAGGTGCAAATCTCACCCAAAGCAGGCTAAGCACAAGCACCCTGCCTATAGGGCAAAACATTGTCCAAGTTCTTCCTTGTTTTGTTTGGTTAACTTTAAAAACACATTTGCACATTGAATAAAGTGAATTGGCCAGCTCAGATACTTGTAGACAATCTTAAACACGTCCTGACAGTAAAAATGCTATCAACTCTCATCCTAGAGGACTCACTGGGTGCCGGCCGTGCACAGTGTCCTCACTTCATCCGTGAAACAATCCTGCTAGTGTGTGCTGCTCAGCCTTCTTTCACAGAAGGGAGATAGAGACAGAGGGAGCTTTAGAAACTTACTCAAAGGCTGACTCCAGAGCTGACACCTATAACCACTCTGCTTTCACCTTCCTTACATCGTGCTACCTTCTCTTTCATGCTTCAGTTGGAGAGATTACCGTTAACTAGAGCAGAGAGAGGCACCCAGCTGTCAATAAAGTATTCAGTCTAACTGTGTTAAAATATAGGAAACAATACCTATGGATTGATGGATTGACAAGAGGAAGCACAGCCCCCGTCCTCAAGAGAAGGAAGGTCAAGGTAATGTGGGGGCAGTGGGAGAGGAACCAGTCTTTTGAGAACTTACTTGGTGCAAGGTTCTTGACATAGAGGATTTTGTTTAATCCTTGTAATCCTAGGAAGGATTATTAACTCTATTTTACAGATGAAGTAATGTTAACTTTAGGTTACAAACCCCTGCTCTAACTAAAGGCAAGTTACAGGCTGAATTGTGTTCCCCCCCACCCAAATTCCTATGTTGAGATCTAACCCTCAGTATCCCAGAATGTGACCAAATTTGGATATTGGGTATTAAAGAGGTAATTAAATTTAAATGAGGTTATTACAATGGGCCTTAATCCAATACAACTTGTGTCCTTATAAGAAGAAGACATTCGGACACACACAGATAAAGAAGGAAGACCATGTGAAGCCACAGGGAGAAGACAGACATCCACAAATCGAGGAGAGAGAAGAAACCAACCTCGCTGATAACTTGATCTTGGACTTCCAGACTCCAGAACTGTAAGAAAATAAATCTCTGTTGTTTAAGCCCCCCAGTCCTTGGTACTTTGTTATGGCAGCCTTAGCAGACAAATACAAGGTACAGTGGAGACTCATCACCAGGTGGTACTAATTCCAAAGCCCTAGCCGGCCCTTTCTCTGTACCATGGAAAAGATCAGCCAGTGATGTGGGAGACAGCCCAGCAGTAGCCAAATGAGCTATGGGCACAGTGATTAAATGTGATGCGATGGATTGGTGGGCAGGGTTGAGGCTCAGGGAAGGCCTCCAGAATGAGGTGAGCATTCAGCTGGGTAAGGGAATTTGGGAAAGATGCAGATGGGCAGACGGGGAGGAGGAGGGCATTCAAGGCCACAGGGCTGCTGATTTTGCTGGATCCCAGAGCCGCCATCCCTGCTGTCTGGATGGACGTTTGGCCAGCCAAGCACACATGTGGACACAGTGCTGAGGAATGTTGGCCCCGACTGAGCATGAGGAGATGGTCTGTAAATCAGGAGTCTCTTTTATGGACAACTTCTTCCCCTGAAGCCCCAGAAGGTGACCAAGAATAAAGAAGCAGTCAGTTGCTCATATTAATTAAGAGGCAGAGAGTGTGAGAAGGAGGGACCAGGAAGCACTAGCAGAAAAAGGATAGTTAACCCTAGAACAGTTAATCCAGTTTCCTGGGCCTTAGAAAAACAAGACTGACAAGAAACCAGGCATGGGGTTGAATACAGAGCATGGGAATGAACGAGGGGACGGGTCCCAAATCTGACACACAATGTATCAAATATAATAAGTCCTGTGAGGCCAATCAAATCCCCTGTCACCCCAACCCCACACTATGCCAAATAGTAAAAGCAGATGTTTTGCAAACTGGTAACAACTCAGGAGTCTTTTCTTGTGATTGGCAAGAGAAGGGGGCAGACTGCTGAGAGGGGTGGAGAGAGAAGGCTTTTGGGAAGGGTCCAAATATTAGTGCACCAGCAACCTTACACTGGGCTCCTCCAACAATAGGAAAAGAGGGATTCAATTTAGCTTGGGCAAGGAGAGAAGATCTATTGTAACAGGGAAGAAATTCAAACGCGATAGGAGAACAAAGCAACATTTCAAATTGCTGTGATTTATCCAGCCCCATTGCCCGACCCACTTCTTTCAAATACCAAGCTGACAGGGCCAATTGCAATACCTCATGGGAGAGCGGGGGTGGAAGGTCCCCTGTTATGCCTCTGGAAATTCAGTTCGTGCACGCTTCATCCTGAGTCTTTGGCTTTCCTTTCCATGGCAGGAGGACACCCTCATCCCTGCAGCTTCCAGCATATTCTTGGTGGGAGTAATCACCAGGGGTAGCACTCTCCAAAGTAGCCATGGCACCGTCTTTGCCTAAAGGCAGTGCCAACAAAGCAGCCCCCATCCATCTCACCTGGTGGCGTTGCAGGGAGATGCAGGCGCATGCACAAATGCCCAAGGCCCAGCCAGTAGGAGAAAGTCCAGGGCTCTGGAAGGGTCTAATAGGAGTCAAGCGGTTTAGGTCTAGGCTTTAGGCAATTCACTGATCCTCTTTGCTTTGTTTTCCTGACTTCTTCTATGGATAATATATGGATTTCTATGCTCTCATTTTTGGTATGACATGCAAATAATTGTCTGTATTTAATATATACAACTTGATTAGTTTGGAGATAAGTATACATTCTTGAAACCATTATCACAGTCTATGACATAAACATATCCTTCACCTCTAAAAGTTTCCTCCCACCTTCTTTATTATTATTATTATCATTACTATTTCACAATAAGGACACTTGACATAAGATTTACCCTCTTTGCAAATTTTTAAGCATAAAATACAGTATAATTATTATTAACTGTAGGTCCTAAGCAGATGATCGCTAGGACTTATTCATCTTGCATAACTGAAACTTTGTACCCTCTGACTAATACCTCCCTGTTTCCTCCTCTCCCCAGCCCCTAGTAATCATTATTCTACTCTCTGCTTTTTATGAGTTTACTATTTTAAATTCCTCATATAAGTGGTATCATGTAGTATTTGTCATTCTGTATCAGGCTTATTTCACTTACCATAATGTCTTCCAAGTTTATCCATGTTATTGAAAATGGTAAGATTTCCTTTCTTAAAGCTGAATAATATTCCATTGTATGTACATACCACACTTTCTTCATTCATTCATCTGTTGGTGGATATTTAGCTTGCTTCCATGTCTTGGCTATTGTAAATAGTGCTGCAATGAACATAAGAGTGCACATATATCTTTGAGATGCTGATTTCAATTCCTTTGAATATATACCCAGAAGTGGGATTGCTGGATCATATGGTAGTTCTATTTTTAATTTTTTTGAGGAAATTTCACACTTTTTTTTTATAGTGGTTGCACCAATTTACATTCCCACCAACAATGTACCAGGGTTCTCTTTTCTCCATATCTTTGCCAACACATATTTTTTAAAACATCTTTATTGGAGTATAATTGCTTTATAGTGGTGTGTTAGTTTCTGCTTTATAACAAAGTGAGTCAGCTATACATATACATATATCTCCATTATTTCCTCCCTTTTGCATCTCCTTCCCACCCTCCCTATCCCACCCCCCTAGGTGGACACAAAGCACCGAGCTGATCTCCCTGTGCTATGCGGTTACTTCCCACTAGCTATCTATTTTACATTTGGTAGTGTACATGTGTCCATGCCACTCTCTCACTTCATCCCAGCTTACCCTTCCCCCTCCCCATGTTCTCAAGTCCATTCTCTACGTCTGCATCTTTATTCCTGTCCTGTCCCCAGGTTCTTCAGAACAATTTTTTGTTTTTTTTTAGATTCCATATATGTGTTAGCATATGGTATTTGTTTTTCTCTTTCTGTCTTATTTCACTCTGTATGACAGACTCTAGATCCATCACGTCACTACAAATAACTCAATTTTATTTATTTTTATGGCTGAGTAATATTCCATTGTATATATGTGCCATATCTTCTTTATCCATTCATCTGTCGATGGACACTGAGGTTGTTTCCATGTCCTGGTTTTTGTAAATAGAGCTGCAATGAACATTGTGGTACATGTCTCTTTTTGAATTATGGTTTTCTTAGGGTATATGTCCAGTAGTGGGATTGCTGGGTCATATGGTAGTTCTATTTTTAGTTTTTAAAGGAACCTCCATACTGTTCTCCATAGAGGCTGTATCAACTTACATTCCCACAAACAGTGCAAGAGGGTTCCCTTTCCTCCACATCCTTTCCAGCATTTATTGTTTATAGATTTATTGATGATGGGCATTCTTACTGGTGTGAGATGATATCTCATTGTAGTTTTGATTTGCATTTCTCTAATGATTAGTGATGTTGAGCATTCTTTCATGTGTTTCTTGGCAATATGTATATCTTCTTTGGAGAAATGTTTATTTAGGTCTTCTGCCCATTTTTGGATTGGGTTGTTTGTTTTTTTGATGTGGAGCTGCATGAGCTGCTTGTAAATTTTGGAGATTAATCCTTCAGTTGCTTTATTTGCAAAATTTTCTCCCATTCTGACAGTTGTCTTTTCATCTCGTTTATGTTTTCCTTTCCTGTGAGAAAGCTTTTATGTTTCATTAGGTCTCATTTGTTTATTTTTGTTTTTATTTCCATTTCTCTAGGAGGTGGGTCAAAAAGGATCTTGCTGTGATTTATGTCATAAAGTGTTCTGCCTGTGTTTTCCTCTAAGAGTTTTATAGTGTCTCATCTTACATTTAAATCTTTAATCCATTTTGAGTTTATTTTTGTGTATGGTGTTGGAGTGTGTTCTAATTTCATTCTTTTACATGTAGCTGTCCAGTTTTCCCAGAACCAATTATTGAAGAGGCTGTCTTTTCTCCATTGTATATTCTTGCCACCTTTATCAAAAATAAGGTGACCATAGGTGTGTGGGTTTATCGCTGGGCTTTCTATCCTGTTCCATTGATCTATATTTCTGTTTTTCTGCCAGTACCACATTGTATTGATGACTGTAGCTTTGTAGTATACTCTGAGTCTGGGAGTCTGATTCCTCCAGCTCCATTTTTCTTTCTCAAGACTGCTTTGACTATTTGGGGTCTTTTGTATTTCCATACAAATTGTGATTTTTTTTTTTGTTCTAGCTCTGTGAAAAATGCCATTGGTAGTTTGATAGGGATTGCATTGAATCTGTAGATTGCTTTGGGTAGTATGTTCATTTTCACAATGTTGATTATTCCAGTCCAAGAACATGGTACATCTCTCCATCTGTTTGTATCATCTTTAATTTCTTTAATCAGTGTCTTATAGGTCTTTTTTCTCCTTAGGTAGGTTTATTGCTACGTATTTTATTCCTTTTGTTACAATGGTAAATGGGAGTGTTTTCTTAATTTCTCTTTGAGATTTTTCATCATTAGTGTCTAGGAATGCAAGAGATACCTTTGCATTAACTTTGTATCCTGCTACTTTACCAAATTCATTGATTAGCTCTAGTAGTTTTCTGGTAGCATGTTTAGGATTCTCTATGTATAGTATCATGTCATCTGCAAACAGTGACGGTTTTACTTCTTTTCCGATTTGGATTCCTTTTATTTCTTTTTCTTCTCTGATTGCTGTGGCTAAAACTTCCAAGACTATGTTGAATAATAGTGGTGACAGTGGACAACCTTGTCTTGCTCTTGATCTTAGAGGAAATGGTTTCAGTTTTTCACCATTGAGAACGATGTTGGCTCTGGGTTTGTCATATATGACCTTTATTATACGGATGTAAGTTCTCTCTGCCTGCTTTCTGGAGGGTTTTTATCATAAATGCATATTGAAATTTGTCAAAAGCTTTTTCTGCATCTATTGGGATGATCATATGGTTTTTCTCCTTCAGTTTGTTAATATAGTTTATCACATTGATTGATGTGCGTATATTGAAGAATCCTTGCATTCCTGGGATAAACCCCACTTGATCATGGAGTATGATCCTTTTAATGTGCTGTTGGATTCTGTTTGCTAGTATTTTGTTGAAGATTTTTGCATCTATGTTCATCAGTGATATTGGCCTGTAGTTTTCTTTCTTTGTGACATCTTTGTCTGGTTTTGGTATCAGGGTTATGATGGCCTTGTAGAATTAGTTGGGAATGTTCCTTCCTGCTCTATATTTTGGAAGAGTTTGAGAAGGATAGGTGTTAGCTCTTCTCTAAATGTTTGACAGAATTCGCCTGTGAAGACATCTGATACTGGGCTCTTTTTGTTGGAAGATTTTAAATCACAGTCTTAATTTCAGTGCTTGTGATTGGTCTGTTTATATTTTCTATTTCTTCCTGTTTCAGTCTCAGAAGGTTGTGCTTTTCTAAGAATTCGTCCATTTCTTCCAGGTTGTCCATTTTATTGGCATAGAGTCGCTTGTAGTAATCTCTCATGATCCTTTGTATTTCTGCAGTGTCAGTTGTGACTTCTCCTTTTTCATTTCCAATTTTATTGATATGAGCCTTCTCCCTTTTTTTCTTGATAAGTCTGGCCAATGCTTTTTCATTTGTTTTTTATCTTCTCAAAAACCAGCTTTTAGTTTTATTGATCTTTGCTATTGTTTCCTTCATTTCTTTTTCACTTATTTCTGATCTGATCTTTATGATTTCTTTCCTTCTGCTAATTTTGGTTTTTTTCTTGTTCTTCTTTCTGTAATTGCTTTAGGTGTAATGTTAGGTTGTTTATTTGAGTTGTTTCTTGTTTCTTGAGGTAGGATTGTATTGCTATAATCCTCCCTCTTAGAATTGCTTTTGCTGCATCCCATAGGTATTGGGTCATCTTGTTTTCATCGTCATTTGTTTCTAGATATTTTTTGATTTCCTGCTTGATTTCTTCAATGATCTCTTGGTTATTTAGTAGTGTATTGTTTAGCCTCCATGTGTTTGTATGTTTTTACAGATTTTTTTCCTGTAATTGATATCTAGTCTCATAGCTTTTTGGCCAGAAAAGATACTTGATATAGTTTCAATTTTCTTAAATTTACCAAGGCTTGATTTGTGACCCAAGATATAATCTATCATGGTGAATGTTCCATGAGCACTAGAGAAGAAAGTGTATTCTGTTGTTTTTGGATGGAATATCCTATAAATATCAATTAAGTCCATCTTGTTCATGTATCATTTAAAGCTTATGTTTCCTTATTTATTTTCTGTTTGGGTGATCTGTCCATTGGGGAAAGTGGGGTGTTAAAGTCCCCTACTATGAATGTGTTACTATCGATTTCCCCATTTATGGCTCTTAACATTTGCCTTATGTATTGATGTGCTCCTATGCTGGGTGCATAAATATTTACAATTGTTATATCTTCTTCTTGGATTGATCCCTTAATCATTATGTAGTGTCCTTCTTTGTCTCCTGTAATAGTCTTTATTTTAAAGTCTATTTTGTCTGATATGAGAATTGCTACTCCAGCTTTTTTTGATCTCCATTTGCATGGAATATCTTTTTCCATCCCCTCACTTTCAGTCTGTATGTGTCCCTAGGTCTGAAGTGGGTCTCTTGTAGACAGCATATATATGGGTCTTGTTTTTGTATCCACTCAGCCAGTCTATGTCTTTTGGTTGGAGCAATTAATCCATTTACATTTAAGGTAGTTATCAATATGTATGTTCTTATTATCATTTTCTTAATTGTTTTGGGTTTGTTATTGTATGTCTTTTCTTTCTTTTTTATGCTTTAAATTATATGTATGTATTTCATTTACACTTTTTCTTTGATATATTGCATGATGAACATTTTTTTTCCATCTTAACCATTTTTTAAGTATACAGTTCAGCGGTATCAAATATGTTCACATCACTGCGCAAACATCACCTCTGTCCATCCTCATAACTGTTTTCATCTTTTGAAACTGAAGCTCTATACCCAGTAAACAATAACTTCCCATTATTCCTTGCCCCCAGCCCCTGGTAACCACCAGTCTACTTTCTGTTGTTATGATTTTGACTATTCTAAGTACCTCATATAAGTGGGATCATACAGTATGTTTCTTTTTCTGATTGGCTTATTTCATTTAGCATATAGTCCCCAAGGTTCATCCATGTTGTAAACATACTGCAGAATCTCCTTCCTTTTTAAGACTGAACAATATTCCATTGCATGTATATCCACATTTTGCTTACTTGTTCATCCACTGATGGACACTTGAGTTGCTTCCATGGTTTAGTGATTATGAATAATGCTGCCATGAACATAGGTGTACAAATATCTCTTTGAGATTCTACTTTCAATTCTTTGGGGTATATGCGCAGATGTGGAATTGCTGGATCATATCGTAATTGTATCTTTAATTACTTGAGGAAACAACATACTGTTTTCCATAGTGACTGTACTAATTTCCACCAGTAGTACACCAGGGTCCCAATTTCTCCATGTCCTTGCAAACACTCATAGTCTATTTCTTTGATAGTAGCCATCCTAATGGGTGTAAGATGGTATCTCATTGTAGTTTTGATTTGCATTTCCCTAATGATTGGTGATGTTGAGCATCTTTTCATGTGCTTATTGGCCATTTGTATCTCTCCTTTGGAGAAATATCTATTCAAGTCTTTTTTTCTTTTGAATCAGGTTGTTTGGTTTTCTGCTGTTAAGGTTTTTTTTAAATTTAATTTTATTTATCTTTTTATACAGCAGGTTCTTATTAGTCATCCATTTTATACACATCAGTGTATACATGTCAATCCCTGTAGGTCTTTTCTTTCTCTTGTGTTTCCTGCCTAGAGAAGTTCCTTTAAGCATTTGTTGTAAAGCTGGTTTGGTGGTGCCGAATTCTCTTAATTTTTGCTTTTCTGTAAAGGTTTTAATTTCTCCATCGAATCTGAATTTGATCCTTGCTGGGTAGAGTAAACTTGGTTGTAGGTTTTTCCCTTTCATCACTTTAAATATGTCCTGTCACTCCCTTCTGGCTTGCAGAGTTTCCGCTGAGAGATCAGCTGTTAACCTTATGGTATTCCCTTTTATGTTATTTGTTGTTCTTCCCTTGCTGCTTTTAATATTTTTTCTTTGTATTTAATAGTTTGACTAATATATGTCTTGGCCTGTTTCTCCTTGGATTTATCCTGTATGAGACTCTCTGCCTTTCCTGGACTTGATTGACTATTTCCTTTCCCATATTAAGGAAGTTTTCAACTATAATCTCCTCAAATATTTTCTCAGCCCCTTTCTTTTTCCTCTTCTTCTTCTGGGACGCCTATAATTCGAATGTTTGTGTGTTTAATGTTGTCCCAGAGGTCTCTGATATTGTCATCAATTCTTTTCATTCTTTTCTCTTTATTCTGCTCTGTCGTAATTATTTCCGCTATTTTATCTTCCAGGTCACTTATCCGTTTTTCTGCCTCAGTTATTCTGCTATTGACTCCTTCTAGAGAATTTTAAATTTCATTTACTGTGTTGTTCATCATTGTTTGTTTGCTCTTTAGTTCTTCTAGTCCCTTGTGAAACATTTCTTGTACTTTCTCCATTCTATTTCCAAGACTTTGGATCACCTTTACTATCATTACTCTGAATTCTTTTTCAGGTAGACTGCCTATTTCCTCTTCATTTGTTTGGTCTGGTGGGTTTTTAACTTGGTCCTTCATCTGCCATGTGTTTCTCTGTCTTCTCATTTTGCTTAACTTACTGTGTTTGGGGTTTCCTTTTCACAGGCTGCAGGTTTGTAGTTCCTGTTGTTTTTGGTGTGTGCCCCCAGTGGGTAAGTTTGGTTCAGTGGGTTGTGTAAGCTTCCTGGTGAAGGGAACTGGTGCCTGCATTCTGGTGGATGAGGTTGGACCTTGACTTCCTGGTGGGCAGGACTTCATCCGATGGTGTGTTTTTGGGTGTCTGTGACCTTAGTGTGATTTTAGGCAGCCTCTCTGTTAATGGGTGAACTTGTGTTACTGTCTTGTTAGCTGTTTGGCATAGGGTGTCCAGCACTGTAGCTTGCTGGTTGTTGAGTGGAGCTGGGTCTTAGCATTGAGATGGAGATCTCTGGGAGAGCTTTTGTTGTTTGATATTATGTGGAGCAGGGAGGTCACTGGTACACCAATGTCCTGGACTTGGCTCTCTCACCTTAGAGGCACAGGCCCAACACCCAGCTGGAGCACCAAGACCATGTCAGCCACACGGCCAGGTACGTGGGGAGTTTATTGACTTTTGGGAAGTCTGAGGTCTTCTGCCGGCGTTCAGTAAGTGTTCTGTAGGAGCTGTTCCACATGTAGATTTATTTCTGATGTATTTGTGGGGAGGAAGGTGATCTCCACGTCTTACTCTTCCGCCATCTTGAAGGTCTCCTGCCAACACTTTTATCATTCTTTTTTTAAATTAGTCATCCTAACAGGTATGAGGTGATATCTCATTGTTGTTTTGATTTGCATTTCCTTGATGATTAGTGATGTTGAGCACATTTCTTATACCTGTCAATCATTTCCATGTCTTCTTTGGAGAAATGTCTATTTGATTCCTCTGTAGAGTTCTGCGTACTTTATGGAGTTGCTCATTCCTTCCTTTATTCCACCACGTACCCATAGTGGACACTGGGGTACAGCAGGAGCACCACAATGTCCCTTCTTGCATAAGCTTGTCTTTGGTGTGGGGGTTGGGCAACAGGGAGACAGATGATGTGTGAACAAATGTATCACTTGCTTATGGTGATCACAGAATAGGTTTTAGCTCTGAAGAGTCTCTGAGCAGATTTGGGATGTGACTGTGCCAGTGACAATGCTGCCCTGTCAGCACTGAAGAACTGGATAAGAAAGTTTGCCTCCTAGTGGGCAGAAATGAACTTGACTGAACACTCTCTAAATTTGAGGAAGAATAGGCATGAAAGTTTATTATACCAGTTTTTTTTTTTGTGTGTGTGTGTGTGTGTGTGTGTGAAATCTACTGTGATGATGTTTTATTATGGCATTCTGGGGTGTGCAATGTGTTTCAGCTTCAATGGCTTTATATGCATTCATGTTCCAGTCTTCTCCTCATGCTAGTCTATTATCCCAGTTCCTGCATTGAACACTGGGCTCAAACCTCTAGCTTGTCATTCTTATTATTTATTTTATTTTATTTATTTATTTTTTGGCCATTCTTATTGATTGGAAGGGAAGTGACAATTTTTGGTTATCTTCCAAGCCAGTACAAAGCAATAATGAAGACTTTTTCTTATATAATTCACCTAATCCTCACATCAACCCCATGAGGGAGATGTTAGTACACAACTTTATGGATGAGTGGTATTCAATAATTTGTCCAGAATTATGCAGTTAGTAAGTGTAGAGTTGATATTTGAGTTCTAAAGCCCTTGAGTATCTGTTTTATTAAAATCTTCACTAATTTGAGGTAATGAGACTGAGAATTGAACAGTGGTCCAATGGAAATATGTTTTTCACCTATCATTTCTGGTTTGATGGTGTCCATTTTGCCATCATTGAAATCATTTTATTTATGCCCATTGATTTCTGCTTTTTCAGGTTGTCAGATGCCAGAAAGATGTCTTTCTTAAAGTCTCTCCTAGAAAGATCTCAAGACAGAGTGCTATTACTCTGTTCAAATGTCGGGTTCATTATAACAACGATCTCTGTTGACCAATGTTGACCCTAGAGTAGGCAAAATAAGAGACGGTGAGGTCTTAGAAAGTGGCCCCATGGTGAAAGTGAGGGGAAATGCCAGACAGTTCTCATTTCCTTTCTGTGGATTAAGGTTTTTAAACCCGTAGGAATTTATACTATTGGGAGCTACTGTAGATAAGATGTATCTGAATTTTAGAAGTTGCTGACTAAATCTCTTGAATCATACCTACACATTTAGGTGCTTTCATAGTAAATGGATGTTCTTACCTAAAAAATATTAAATGCCTTCCTCTAATTCCGAGGTCTTAACTCCCTCTTTTCTTTTATTACCAAATTTCTTAAAAATAGCTCATATTCATATTATCAAATTTCTCAGTGTTTTTCTCTGAAACCTATTACAATTAGATCTTTTCCTCACAATTTGTGCACTAAGGTCCCCAATGGACAAAGCAACAGAACTATTATTGCCAGACTCATTCCTTTTACCTCCCTGGAGATTAGTACTTGACATTGGTGATAAATCCATACTTCCTAAAACTTTTTCTTTGCTCCCAAAGACCTAACCACTCCTGTGTCACCTGGGTGACTACAGGCACCCCTCTCTTTGCATGGCTCCAATATACACAAATTTTAGTTTCCACAGTTAAATAACACCAGTCCTCAATAACATGTTTCAAATTTTAGTTACCATGACATAGTAACTATGAATGATTGCATAAATTTCACTGTTAGCTTTTAAGTCCAAAAATCTTTACTTAAATAACAGATATGCATCATGATTAGAAATGTCCATTACATCTTTAAAGTCTGTGATGACTGGTCACTCTGCATCTTTTATTCAGTTCACACACTGACAGCAAAGCATGTTGTGTTGCCTCCTTGTCTCCCAGTGATAAACCTATATAGTATTTTGCAAAAATAGATAATGAAAAGAGGAAATTGTCCAACAAAGATGAAAGTGCAGCAAAAAATCAACAAAATATGATAATACTGGAAGTAAAATTTGAATGAAATATAATGGATTTATAGAAGAAGTAGCTGGTCATATGAATATTGACACTGCTGCTTTACAGGAAACTCTAGGATGTTCCAAGGAACTTAGTAAAGACAAACTTATTGACATAAATGAAGAAAACATCATGAAAAGGATGAAGATGTCCCAGAGGAGGTGACACCAGGAAAAAGCTACACACTAAAGGAATTCTCAGAGATATTTCACACACTGGAAGTATAAAGGATAAAGTGTTGGAAGCGAATCCAAATGTTGAAAGAAGTATGAAAATCCATTACGCTTTAGAAAAGATACTACCTCTGTATCAAGAAGGCAATCACTCTTGTTAAGCTTTTTCTTTCACCAGTGAAACAAAACATTTTAATTCTCTTCAAGTGTTTTAAGTTACAGAGTATTAAATATTACTTTTACTATTTCTTTTCATTTGCCTACATGTTTATAACCTACAATAAGAGTTTTTAATGTTTTGACAAAAATTCTTAAAGGTTTCATAACAACTGTAATTGATTACTAAGGTTGTTTTGCATGAGTTCAGATTGCCTAGCCTTCTTTATGGTCCTGTACTACCAACCAAAGCAAGGACTGCCTGTATTAGGCACCTTCAAGTTAGTGTGACTATAATTTTACACATTACCTTAACCTCAAACCATCCCCTTCTCCTGAATTCTTTAGTTCAGTTATAGTGAGTAGGACACAGTGGGTACACAACAAATGTGCCTTTCCTTTTCTATTTATCCTATTCATCATAGAATCCTCCACTCTCCCGCTTCTTATTGGCCCCAAGCCCTATCTATCTGTCTCCTAAACTTGGTTTGAATCTGACCCTCCTCTCCATTCCCATTGCTTGGCCTTAATTTAAGCCCTTTTTGTCATTCTCCTCCAACAACTTCCTAATTGTTCTTCCATCCAGCAGTCTCTATTTTATGTACCAAATACCCTTCACACAAATGCCAGAGCTATGGGTCTAGAAAAAAAAATCTGGTCACATTACACTACTTTGCAAAAGCTACTATTACCTGTCTGTTGTCCTTAATGAGCTGACTTCTCAACACTTATTGAAGAAATCCTGCCCCTTTAAGCCTCCACACCTTTCCTCGTGATGTGTCCTCCTTCTGGGCTGCCTTCTCCCTCATCTTTTCTGGGCTGGGTCCACTTATACATACTTTGAGATCCATTGTAAGTGTTTCCTATCCAAGCTGAAGTCTTCCAGTATCACCAAGTTTAGTTACTGCTTTTTCTGTGGTTCTATAAAGTTTATGTATAATTCTGTGA
This sequence comes from Hyperoodon ampullatus, assembly GCF_949752795.1. Classification (NCBI taxonomy): domain Eukaryota; kingdom Metazoa; phylum Chordata; class Mammalia; order Artiodactyla; family Ziphiidae; genus Hyperoodon; species Hyperoodon ampullatus. The sequence goes on from NC_136921.1 coordinate 108,079,622, forward strand.
GGTACTTGTCATAGAATAACAAATTTATTTGTAAAGCCATATTTCCTGAGAGTGAGAGCCTTGTCTTATTCCAAGCTTCAGTACAAGAAAAGAACAATAGCATCAATATCAATAAGACTTCTTATAATTAAGGAGTTTTCAATGTAACAACAAAAAAAATAGTAGCTGTATATGATGTTGGTAGACTTAATAACTGCAAAAGAATGTGCTAGATAACTTTCAACATGGATATATTTCTATTAAACCACTAATCAATAATGGCAATCTCTAGGTGATAAATTTAGCTGAAGTGTGCCAGCACATATGTAAACGTATTGCTTGAAATCCCAAAGTTGAAATAGCTTTTTTTAGACAGCAATAACTCCAATAGATACATTTAACTGATAGCTGTTTTCACAGAAAAAAATTAAGTCATTTTGTTATCAAGAGGCACGTTCAAGTTTAAACACACCTCTCAGGAATCAGGCCCTTGGTGGCTAATCCTATGCCCTTACCGGCCACCTTCCCTTTGAGTAGATTCGTCTCTGGAAGCCCTCTTTGAACAAGGTCTGACCCTCCGCTCCTGCCTGGGAGTATCCTAGGACATTTTTATGTGGTACAAGCAAAGGAAAAGCAGAGAAACGCATTCCTGTCTTTTGCTCAGAATATAAATCTGTCACAGGAGCACTCCAAAGACAGTTTGGCCAAGGAGTAATGAAGTGAGGGAATCTGTAGGTGACCAAGGAAGACACAGTAAACTCCAAATAATTCAATATGATTAGGGAATTAACAAGGACCGAGGGAGCTGGTGAGAAGAGAAGCGTAAATTTCTCCTGGAGTAAATGAGCGCTGGATCAGCCTATCCAGGGAAGGGAGGTGGCCATTCTCTAAAGCTGACTGGGGTTTTAAAAGTAATACAGCTCTGAACAAATCCAAGGGGTTGGCTTTTGGAGATGAAATCAGCTTTGACAAGAGGGGAGTCGACGGAATCACAAAGAGTACTGTCTATAGATAGGCTGAGAACATGGGCAGGCGTGGCTGCTACAGAGAGGCTGGCCTGGGTGCTGACTCAGGGCCTCAAAAGCTGGTCTCACTCAGTGGCTTCAGCTTTATTCTTAGCACTGCGCGGGGAATCCAGGACAGCCTATCTACCTGGGACTCACCAACCTTTATATTATAGGGTTTGTTTTCCCCCAGGACCAAATCACCAAAAGTATTATTGATCATATTTATAATGTTAATAACAATGCTTCAAAAACATTTTAGTTTGCTTAGTGCCTTCATGCATATTTATCTTGAGTCTTACAGTGACCCAGTAGATAGGAAGATATGGTAGACGCTGACTCTAAGCATTTTTAAAGTTGTACTTTTATTCTCTTTACAAAACATCACATATTTACTGAACAATTTTGCCTGAACAAACTTCAGAAAATACAGGTTAGTTTTAAGAAAACAATTTCAGCCACCTGTAATCCCTTCCTAAAGTTATGTATCCTTGCATTTTTATATACCATTTAATATTCCATTTATATGCACTGTTTTTCAACTTTAACATCTTTTTAATTATGAAAATATTTACATGTCAATAAATACACAATTTCATAGCCCACTACTAGGCATATACCCTGAGAAAACCATAATTCAAAAAGAGACACGTACCAAAATGTTCATTGCAGCTCTATTCACAATAGCCCCGAGATGGAAACAACCTAAGTGTCCATCATCAGATGAATGGATAAAGAAGATGTGGCACATATATACAATGGAATATTACTCAGCCATAAAAAGAAACGAAACTGAGCTATTTATAATGAGGTGGATAGACCTAGAGTCTGTCATACAGAGTGAAGTAAGTCAGAAAGAGAAAGACAAATACCGTATGCTAACACATATATATGGAATTTAAGAAAAAAAAATGTCATGAAGAACCTAAGGGTAAGACAGGAATAAAGACACAGACCTACTTGAGAATGGACTTGAGGATATGGGGAGGGGGAAGGGTAAGCTGTGACAAAGCAAAAGAGAGGCATGGACATATATACAGTACCAAACGTAAAGTAGATAGATGGTGGGAAGCAGCCACATAGCACAGGGAGATCAGCTTGGTGCTTTGTGACCACCTGGAGGGGTGGGACAGGGAGGGTGGGAGGGAGGGAGACGCAAGAGGGAAGGGATGGGGGAACAGATGTATATGTATGACTGATCCACTTTGTTATAAAGCAGAAACTAATAAAAAATAAAATAAAATAAAGAAGTTCTGACAAAATTAAGTAAAACTTCATTTTTCCAAAAAAAAATAAAATAAAATAAAATAAAATGAATGGATATACATACTATTCTCTTGTAATATTGTACATTGATTAATTTAACCAATCCCCTAGTATTGGATATTTAAATCATTTTCAAGATTAATGATTGAACATAATTATTTAAATTGTTTTTATGTATTAATAAATCAAGTCAATTATGATTCTAATATTAGGTATAATAATTACATAATTAATAAATAGTATTACATTAAATAAATACTATTTAATATTCAAAATAATAATGAGGTTAACATCTTTGTAACTAAGTCATCAGGCACATCCATGATTAGTTCCTGGGTCTTTTAAATCAGCTTGATTCTGCATTGATGCAGGTTTTCCAGTGTCTGCAATTAATGAAAATGAACCTCAGATATTTCTGTCCTCTTTCTGGAATTGTAAACATCTCTCTTTGCACCCATCATTGTTTTTCCTTCTTACTCAATTTCAGCTGCCCCCCAGCTTCTAACATTTCAACATTAATCCAAAATCCAGTTTCTTAGTTGTCACATATGCTAGACATTACACTACATACTAATGCATATGACATAGTGCATAAGAACTTGTCCCTGCCCTCAACTTGCAGGCAGTTCAGCTGAGAATACGAACAAGAGAAGGATGATTACAGTACAATTTGTAAGTGCTATGATGCAGGCAAGACATGGGTGCTGTATGATTCCAGAGAGAAGCCTCTAATGCAGAATGAGGAGTTAAAAAACTGCTCAGATGGATGCTGGGGCATGTGTGATGCATCTGGATTGATGACTGTGAATTAACCAGGACACGTGGGGTGTGGCAGGGAGAGGGGAACATTTCAGGCAGAGGTAGCAGTTTCCACCGTGCTCCAAAGGAGACGTTAGCATGACCCACTTATTAGAGCTGGCTCTTATTCATTGTGCTTGTTTGGAAAATACAGATCAAGCACAGAAAGGAAATGCGACATGGGCCGAGGTCTGTGATGGAGTTAGTAAGAGAGCTTCTAGACCTCGTAGGTGATTTGGGGTGTCTGGACCCAGATGGGTTCTATCCTAGACTGTGGAAAGAACTTGCAAATGTAACTTATCTCGTGGTCAACAAACCCTGAAAAGTTTCAAGAATATATGAGATGGTCAACTTATATACTTATTTTTGTTAATGAGACAAGAATTGTTTCAAGAATTAGTAGAATTGTGTTTACCCTTGATTAATGTCAGAATACATTGTTAAATAGGCAGTTTGTTGGCATTTTGAAAATCATGTGGTGATTTCTAGTCATCAGCGTAGGTTCACTAGGAACATGTCACACCAAGCTAATCTTGCTTCATTTTCATTCAGGGTTACAGGGATGACACATCTTCAGCAAATTTAGAGGATTCGGATTTCCAAAAAGCATTGGGTAGAATGTTTTTTCATTGTTCTTGTATATAACAGAAAAAGTGTTAAAACTGAAGAGAAGTAGATAAGAAAGAGATGAGGATATGAGAACAAAATACTCACAACTTAGATTGTTTTAATACGTGTTTATAGTTCCAGTTAGGGATGAGTCGATCATCTTGTGCTTGATGGTGGTTAAATTGCATCTGAAGCAATGGATTTTACTAAAGATACCACATTTGAGGAGGAATGCAGATGCCTCAGTGCTTGGAGATGAAGAATCGGGATACAGTGCCATATATGGAAAGTCATAGGTTTATTGTGCATGGAAAAGAGAAACTTACAGAGAAGATGATATCATTCCTTAAAATTTTAGGCTTCTTAAATCTATCAACTGATGTTCTTCATCAGTTTTAGAAAATTCTCAGCCATTTTTGTCTTCAAATATTGCTTCTACCCTTTTCACTCTTTTCTCCTATGGGACTCCAATGAACTGACTGTTTTGCTGTTAAACTTCACATTTGGGTTTTTATCATGTGGCTTTCCAGTTATAGAATTTCCATTTTATTTTTTGGTTATTTTTTATATTTTCAGTTTTCTAGTGAAATTTCTAATCCTGCCTTTTATCTCCTTGAATATAGAAGGGATTGTTATTTAAAAGTCTTTGTCTGATAAGTTTGATAACTGGAGAGCCTATGGATCTGATTCTATCTTCTGTTATTTCTATTTATTATCAATCATTTTGTCTTACATCTTTGTATACTTACTTTTCTTTTGATTGTGTTCTCATAATTGTACTACAAACTTGTACAAGTACAACTTGTGGAAAAAAATGGTGAAACCAAAAGTGAGGCTACTTCTTTCCCAAAAGGATTTTTGTTGTTTCTGACAAATACCAGGGAAACCAGCAATTAAGGATCACCTTAACTCAGCTTTATAGCTTAATATTTTAAGGGCTATTCAGATGACATGAATCTTCCTATGTCAGGGTTGGTTTATTTCTGATTCACCTTTATTTCTCAGGCATACTCCTTTGGGATTGCACCTAAAATGTGGGGCGTTTACTAGCTCCCCATCACTCCCCCTTGGCTGGCTCTAGAATCCAGCTCTTGTCTCTTTAGCCATATGAGGCTAAAAACCAGGGGAGTACTGCTTAGTCCCCCTACCCTTCACCCAAGGTGAATGTCTGCTCACAGGGGAAAAGCAACCCCTACCAAATTACGTCTTTAGATCTCCATTTTCTCCTGAGTTTTGGCCTGGAACTTCTTTATTACTTCAGTAGCTCTTACAAACACTTTTTTCATCTCTCCTACTTATTTTCTGTAGGAGGATTGGTTTTAATTACAAGTGTGTAATTACTAGAAGCCATTAAGTGAGAGAATAGATTTGTTCTGTTTTGTCCAGTGGTTGGATGAATTCTGATGGATGGAATTTACAAAGAGGTCAATTTCTACTAAACCAAAGGAATAACTTTTAGCAATTATTCTAAAAATAATAAAATGAGCTGCACATGAAATTGGGAGCTTTCTGTCATGTCTTAGTTAAAATGATGTTTCACCAACATTTCTTCTAGAGAATCTCTAGCAGCAGAGGAAAAGGAACTTGCATCCCTTGGGAGCATGTAGGAGGCACATGAGATTTCTTTGTGGTTTCCTGAACCTAAGACATACCTCAACCTAACCTAGCCCAAACAGAGCTCTGGATTTCTCCCCTATTTATGTAATGGTACCAGCAGCCACCCAAATGTTCAGTCTTTAGATCTAAGAGTAGCCTTCATTATTCTCTTTCCCTCACACTCCACATCTAATTCATTAAAAAGAATTGTCAGTTCTCTTCCAAAGTCCTGGACTTGACCACTTTACTTCTCAGTGTCTTTAGGACCACAGCCCTAACCGTAACGTAAGCCCACGTTTGCTAGGGCTGCCATAACAAAGCACCACAGACTGGCAATTTAAACAACAGAAATATTGTCTCAGAGTTCTAGAGACTGGAAGTCCAAGATCATGGTGTCAGCAGGCTTGGTTTCTTCTGAGGCCTCCTCCCCTGGCTTGTAGACGGCCCCCTTGTCCCTGTGTCTCCACATGGTCTTCCTTCTGTGCATGTCTGTGTCTTAATCTCCTTTTCTTTTAAGGACACCAGTCCTCTTGGATTAGGGTCTACCCCAATGACCTCATTTTACCTTAATTACCTCTTTAACGACCTATCTCCACATATAGTCATATTCTGCAGTTCTGGGGGTTGGAGCCTCAACATAAGAATCGTGGGGCACACAACTCAGTCCATAACAGCCACCGTCTTTTCTTGCTGCTACCACAGCTACAGCCACCTTCATTTTCTTTCAGCCTCATTCCCTCACAGTCCCAAAGCCCATCGTCCACACAGCAGCTAGAGTGATTTTTCTGAAGTGCATATTATATCACATCATTCCTGTGCTGAAAACACTACAATGGCAACCAGAATAAAATTCAAATGTAGGCACACAGACCGTATTTGACTGCACCCTTGCATATCTCTCTGACCTCCCCGTCTGTCTAACATTCACTCTACATCAGCTACCCTGGCCCTCTGTTGTCTCCACAAACATTCTAATTTTGTTTTGAGGAATTTTAGCTGTGCTCTCTTTCCTGCCTGGAAAGTTCTTCCAATCTTTCATGGCTGACTTTTTTTGGTTATCTCCTCTGTAGACCTTTCTTGACGTTCTAGCTAAAGCAACAATGCACCCACACCCCAACCTTCTATAAGAGTCTGAAATGATAATATGTATTTTTTGTCTACATGCTCTTTACCTGCCTCACACTCTAGAATGAAAGTGCTTTGAGGACAGAAATTCTGCTTGTCTTGGACATTGCTGTCCCCTGTGCCTAATGCAGTGCCTGCCAGAGGAGATGCCCAAGAAATATTTGTTTACTTACTGATTTCAAGAATATAGGGACTCAAAATCTCTCCCTTTTCCCCTCAATATTTTAATAAAGTTAATTACTATGGGCCTTTTTTCCTCCTGTAAATATACTTACTCCCTGGCATGAACTGCATATCTCTGGGGGAGCTAAAGAAATTCTTACTCAAGAAGCTTGGAGTAGAGAAGTACTAGATCTGAAGTGGTAAACTGGTTTCTTCCTGTTAGCAACACTGATTACTTGGAAGTGGTTGAGATGAATGTTGAGGCTCCACCTGAGTTCACTGGGAGTGTGATGATTGATTTGCAAAGCCTGCCGCTGACACTGTATGAAAGAACACAGGATCATATGCTGAATGCCTATTGCTTATGGACTAACTGGTGTCCACAGCATCCACTAACGAATTAAAAGCTTTTCCTATATTCTGTCTTTAGTGGTGCTCCAGACAAAATTAAAGACCAAAATATTCTGCAAGTATAGATTCATATGATCATGGGATTCATTTAAAATTATGTTAATTAGAGACTAAATCTTTGAGATAAGTTGACATATCCAGTCCCCTATCTACATGAACATAAATACATTTAAACGTTCTGCACTAATGACAAAGAATTCTAAAATATTTTCAAGAATAGAGTTTCTTCAACTTTTTCAGTAAACCCACTTATATTTTCTGTCTTCACTTGGCTGTCACTTGGCTGGTCACAGAGTTCTTCCAAATATAAATCAGAAATCACTGTTTAGCTTTAGTACATGCCTTCTTGTATAGTTTTCAATGAAAATAGAATATTATTTCTTCTCTTCATTTGTGAATTCAAAAGTTGGCACACATCCTCTGAACATCCACTCTGTGTAGGTATGTCAGGGTGTAGAGGTGAGAGAACAGTGCTGTGCTTTCCACAAGTTCCCATCCCGATGGTGGAAAGACAATCAGGATCCTGGGGTAAGTTCTGTGCTGTACTCCAGGCTACAGACACTGCTGCACTTGGAAACAGAAATCTGATTGCTCCCCAGTCTTCTGTCCTTCAGGTGAAATAGCACTGTTTCCTTTAACTTTTATTCAAAATCACATCAGCATAACTTCCTCAAACAGACCCCATGGCCAAATTTAGCGCCGATGATACTTAACCACACCACTGGGCATACCCAACCTCAGAGACATGGAGCCAACCGCAGCCCCACGAGTCCTGACCAGGCCTAAGTGTTTTTGCCAGAAGAAATTCCTAAGACTGATTGAATGCTCAAATCTCAAGGCAGCCCTTCAAGATTTTTGCCACTGAAGATTATGTTTGCAGACCAATCAGCAAAATATAGAATGAGATTATCCTGGTGGTTTGGAAAAAGAAGAGCACATTCTTTACTGTGTAGATGAAAGCTGAGAAAACATTTGAGTGGGGCGTTTCCCATCTGAATTCTCTGGATCCTATAATTAAGGATACCTGGGAGTTTTGGAATGTTAGACATAAGTGAACAGATGCAAGCATTTTATGAAGTAGTTGGGGGAGCATGCCACATTTTTCCAATTATTTAGCAACGCACGGTTCTTGGCCTCTTTGTATGAGCAAGATAATCAAGGCAGTCGCTCACTGTCCTTTTATGTCGTTACAGCGGATGTCGATGAAGACATGCTATCTAGTGCCAAGACAGTGGCTGGCGTTTAGTTCCCAAGGATCAAGGTGGAAGCAACCTAATCTGAATCCCCTGATCAAAACAACCAAGGCTTATTTCCCAAAACCAGGGGGCCCTCTTCCGAAGGTAAAAGTCCTCCTTCATCTGTGAATTTGCTTTAGGAAGGCTGTAGACAAAACCTCTTTTTTGTTGTCTTTATTAAATAAGCCCCTAAACACAAATACATAAATAAGTAAATGCTTAAAACCATCTATTTGAATTACAGCTATACACACGTATATATTCATTGCATTTGATCCCATTTGTCTTATTTCCCCTGTGTATTCATTTGTATGTGTGTGTGCTTGTATTTGTACATACATGCCTGTATGAATTTATATATTACATGTAAAACACATTTGCGTATGGATGAAGGGAATATGGAAGGCAGCCTTAGCAAATCAGCCAAATCTGCCATGGTTGATCCTTTGCCTAGCCCTCAGCTCACTCACTGTGTCCGGCCTCTACTCTCCCACACTAAACTAGGTAGGAAGTAGCCTAACCCTAACTATGGCCTCTATTACAGTTCCCATGGGAACATTATTTTATTGAGCCATCACATTTGCCATTTATAGGTAAGAAAACTGAGATGAGATAAGAAATGAGAAATTTTATAGGTCGGGATTTAAACACAGGAGGGTGTGTGTGTGCATGCATCTGTATACACAAACACACTCACAGCTCTGATGTTATCATACTGTGCACTAATAACACTGGTTATATATCTTTTGGGATCCTCAAACAAGCCAAGCTCGAATGTTCCTCCGCCTACTTTTCATGGAGCTCCTTCTCATCTTTGTGTCCTAAATATCACTCTTCTGAGAGGCTGTCCGTGACCATATTACTCAGATTTTCTTGTTTGCTTCCTTCAAATTTATTATAATTTATTATTAGTTTAGGTTTGTCTATTTGGTCCACTTGTGTACTGGTTGTCTCTAGCTCTCCCAGGAGAAGGTAAGCTCTGTGACATCTGAGGTCCTGTCTCTCATTTTCTGCTGTAGCCCTCAGCCCCCAGTACAGAATGTTTGAAGCCCTAGCATAGTTTTCTGGCTGGCTAGGAAACCCCACTTCACTGTCTCACCTGGTCCTGGGCACTCTATATTTGCTGCCCTGAAGGTCCTGTTTCTCTGCCCGCAGTAACTCTGCTCTGTGGTCTTTCAGTTGTGTACTGCTAGCCAGTAAGAGATGCTCTGACATAAATAACCTGGCTAAAATGTGACTGGGGAATGGTGGTGTTATTCATTCATTCACTACCTCACCCATCCCTGAAAAAGTACTGTCAGCCTTTTCTGAGACAAGCCTGGTGGGGGACATAAAGGACACTAATATGAATAGCATATGGTATTTGTCCTCAATAAGTTCATGGGCTAATGGGGGAGATGCACCATGAGCAGACAAAGGACTCTGGTAGAAGAAACCAGAGGGTACTCTGTGGGCTCAAAGGACGGTCCCCAAATTCAGTCTGTGTGGGCAAGGAGACTCCTGGAGGAGGGATGCTGGGAGAATCTTGAAGGACCAGTAGGAGTTAGTCAGATAAAGTGGGGCCGGTCTTGGGGGTTTATGCAGAGTGATTCTGGGGAAGAAGCTCCACGTTCAAAGGCAGCAGGGTCTTTCGGGGGCTGTAATGGGCCTGGTGTGTGCCTTGCAAAATCATAGGGGAGAGTAAGGGACAAAGATGGTCATGGGCAGGCAGCACACATTGTAAGATGGGCTAAGCAATTTGGAATTCATCCTAATCACCATGGGGAATCACAGAGGATTTTAACAGGAGAATGACATAATCAGAGTAGTTTTTAAAAAGATCACTCCAGTTTATAAGGTGGAGAGGGCACAGTGCTCATTCATTTATTATTCATCCATCCATCCAACAATCTTTATTTAGTACCTGCCATATGACAGGCATTGTTCATTACTGGGGATGAACAATGATGAGTAGAACAGAGTCTCTGACTCTTCAATCTTCTGGTCTAGTGGGGAGGACAAATATAGCACCAGAAAGAAACAGAAAAGGACAGGTTGTGATCATGGCTATGAAGGGGAAGGACAAGGAACTGTGGGAGCATTTGACAGGGTCCAGGAGGCCACGAGGAGGAAGTGATGCTTGTGTTGACCTCTGACAGGTGGTGAGGTTAAAGTGGCCCCGCTCATTCTCCCCGTGAGAAATCCTCTGGCTGTGAACCAAGATGGTGGCTATGGGACTGAGGGAAGGAGGCAGTCTAGACAGATTGTAGGGAGGTAGAATCAATAGGGCCTGAAGACATTTGGGGTGGAGGAGAGGGAAGAAAGGGGGAGGGAGAGAGAAACAAGTCATGAATGGTCCAGGAATCTGACTTGGGCCCTCTGTCTCGTGCTAGGAACCTCAAACACTGAAAGGTGCAATGACTGGGACGGTGGGGGGCCTGGGACATCAAGCTTCCTGAAATAAGAGGTGTCTTTTTTTAATAATTTTTATTGGAGTTGAGTTGCTTTCACAATGTTGTGTTAGTTTCTACTGTACAGCAAAGTGAATCAGCCATATGTATACATATATCCCCCTTTTTTTGGATTGCCTTCCAATTCAGGTCACCTGGCATGGGATGAATTGGGAGATTGAGATTGATGTATATGCACTAATGATACTATGTATAAAATATTGATAGATAACTAATGAGAACCGATTGTATAGCACAGGGAACTCTACTCAGTTCTCTGTAGTGACCTAAAAGAGGTGTGTGTCTTGCTTCAGGCAATCTTGAAAGAAGAACATCCAGATTTCCACAAAGATATCTATCCACTGTTGACTGCAGCTTTTTCAGATGTTGCTGATAAGGTGATTGTTGTTGAAGTTCAAGATTTGCTACTAGAAAAAAATTCCAACCCCCATCCATCACAGAGGACCCAGGTTGGTCTCCGGATATGCACAGCCCTAGTTACTGTTCTTTTAAGTGTGAGCCTGAGATGAAACTCAGGGATCTGAAAGTATCTCTGTCCATTGCAGATGGTCAGCTGAGTGAGTTGACAACTGGGTCAGGATGGGAAGGGGAACTTGGGGACTCAGATGACAGGAGGGCCCTGGGAATTCCAGCCCATTTGGCATTAGCCAGATGTGAGAGGGGCAAAGGGGATGGTACCCTAACATTTCCTTTTTGATGACTGTCTTGCCCTGTGTATTTATGGTTCGAAACAAGCACTAACATGTTTTGGCATTTTTTTCAAACATTTGACTCTTGATTGCAAACAATTGTAACAGGCCTCTTAACTGCTTAGTTAATGTCTTGTGTGCAAAAGAATGGAGGTTGTTAGAATTATTATTATTTTTTACCATCCCCCTCCAACCCTCCTCTAGTGCTTTTCAAATTGTTGAAGAAAGACAATTGCTGGTCTTCAAATTGAAGTGCATGGCAGAATGTCTTGGGAGCAACAGCATTCAAGAGGTGAAAGATTACCATATAGTTAAGTGCTTGAGCCCATCCATCTTTTAGGGCAGAAGTCTTTAATCAGTACCAGTGATTACAGGGGTAATGTCAAGATAAAAATCATACGCATTCTAGCATTGAAAAAAATTCTCTGCCTTAAGTCACTAATGGTAGCTTATATTATTAGCATAGAGATCATTCTCAAGGCCTAATGGGCCCTGGCTGGTTCCTCTCTTGGCAGGCCTAGGGCACTGGGCTCACTTTGTAATTTCACCTTTGGCTTGGAGTCTGTCTGTGTCTCCACAGGCACATGGATTTGAAAGCAATCAGCTGACTTCATCCTTAGAAGGGACTGTTAGCAAGAGATCATGTGCCAGTTATTTTCAAGAGAACCAGTTGGTTGACTGGAGTCAGAAGTTGCAGCACAGTGGGTTGAGTGTGTAGCTGCCAGCTGAGTTTCCCTTTTGGGATTTGCTCTGTAGTGGGATATTGCTCTTATATTTGTGTATCTTATGTTTTAGGGTCCGTGGTCCGTTGTTATTTAAAAAATGCTTTCCCATCCTGGAATTCATGTGTCTCATGAACATTTGTTGAGAGCTTATTATATAGAGGCTCTGTGCGAGGTACTGAAATGTGTATGAGGGCACGAGACACAGTCCCTCCCTAATGAAGCTTACAGGGCAAGCATTCATCCATTCATCATTCGTTCCTACATTCAGCACATGTTTACAGGATATCTACCTTGCAGGCCATTGATACAGGTGCTGGGGCTGCAATAGAGCAAAGTTCCTCCTCTCAGGCTGCTTGTTTTTGGAAAGAGATATTGAAAACTATACTTTGTCAGGTGTTGATGAGAACGACAAAGAACAATAAAACTGGGGATATGGGCATTTTAAATCAAATGATTGTATTTCTTACCTTCTTTGGGTGAGATTAGTAAACCCATCCTAAGGATGCAAATGGAGAGGCTCAGGATGCACATAATGGCCCGGTCTGGCAGGGAGCTGCCCACAGAGGTAATGTTAGCCACAGGGCTGCGCCATCCTGGTCCTCAGCTCTCTGTGCTGGTACCTTGTCTTTCAGAGCACCCCTCTGCTTTCCATTTGGGGTTCTACCATAATGGGGAGACGTTCCCTTTATGGAATCTCACATTAAAACCCATCCCCTACCTTCAGTCATTCCCCCAGAACGTGAGTCTCTTTCAAGGGTTTTATGGATTTGTTTTTAAAGAAAGGATGACTTAAAAGTGTCACTTCTGTTCTTAATTTTAATATCCCCCTTTCTCTCCCAGGGGGGAAACCAGCAACAGAAGAAAGCTCCAAAGAACCATCACTGATTACTTGGGAACAAACTGTGAGTCCTCCGATCAGCCTCAGGGGTCTAGGTATGCCGCTCTCTGCCCACGGGACTTGTTTTCCTCCCTCCCTTTTTCCCTTTTCCAGAATCTCCCATAGCTGTAAAGTCATCGTAACAATAGCACCCTCAGCCACCTGCCTGGGTTGTAGTGAAGATCACCTAAGAGAATGGCTACAGGAGTCCTTCATGAACTCACCCCTTGGACAAAGGCCCACAGGGGTGAAAATGGCCACTGGGTGTAGCAGGCAGAGCACACAATCTGGAGTTTGGGGGCCTGGGTGGGACCCCAGCACACCAGCTGCTGAACCTGGCTCAGGTATTTACTCCTCCAAGCCTGTTTGCTCATGTCACCACAGATCTTGCAATGGTGGATGGCTGCCTGGCTGAGGAACGGGACAGCAATGCCTTCACCATAAGGCAGAAGATTGAACAAAATTGTGCCCAGCCCATGTTTTCTGAACCCCAGGAATCTGTGAGCACCTTCATAACATTTGTCACATCAGCACTTTAAATGTCTTCATTTACATTTGTACTTTAGCCATGGCTGAATAATAAAGACCACAAAATCACAGGTTTTATTTCATGGATGTCTTAATATACATTAGAATAAATATGTAATCGTTAAAATATGTAATTCCTAAAATAGTTGTGAGCACTCCCAGTGCCATGTGGGCCTTTGTCAGGTGAGCACATTGGAGGTCCCTTTCTTGATCCTTTCATGGGCTTTAATTGCCAGCACGTTTTCAGGGAGCTTCAAAGTCTGATATTGTCCTTTCACAGATGTCATCTCATTTGATCCTTATGATATTCACAGCTGAGAACAAGGCTAAAATTATTTTCTCTAGTTTATGGCAGAAGGGGCTTAGAGAGAGGAAATAATTTGCCTGGAGTCACGTAGCTTATTAGATGGGAACGAAGAGGAGGACCCAGGTCTCTGGACTCCCAGCCCAGAGTGACTTCCTCCTTTGTCTTATATGTCCCTGCTCCTCCCAGTGTCCTGGGCCACCCACCCGCTGTTTCCTCCTCCCCTCCAGACCTGGCTGAGACCTCAGAAGGCTGTCTGGACTCTCAGAGCTCAGCTGTAAATATTGGAGGGGAGTTTTCTTATCTGAGAGTCACTTCTCACTCATCCAGCTGCCAGCAGCCTAAGCATCCATCAACTTGCAGATTGTAAATCAGTGCCCAACTAGACAGCAAATCTGTGAGCCTGAGCTGGAGCCCAAACAGGCACCAGCCCCTGCCTGGGGAATTGCAGAGAGAACTTTGGGGTTGAGCCCAGACAACAGCTACCCTGTTTAAGGGATGCTTTGGGCCCAGACACATTGTCCTGCCTCCAATGGAGAAAGACCAAAAGGAGAGAGCCAGGGGCTGCAAACCCAGGCCACAGAACCCCAGTCTGAGTCACACTGGGAGAGAGAGGAGGGAAGCCCAGTTCTAAGCTTGATGGTTTACCTGCCCCAGCACATCAGCTCTACATCCAGAGAATCAGGCAAAGGAGGATACAGACACCTATGTCAAAGCTTTAGGGGCTGCTTGAGACTCATGCTCAGAGAGGGGATCCCTGTCTGCACCCTAATCCCCCAGACAACTCCAAAACCAACTTGGAAAGCCCACCTTCTTGTTGGGACTGAGAAAGACAGATTATAACTAAAGAAAAAAAATATTTCTATATTTCCTGGAATTGGTTAAAATATATAACAAAGCCTGTAAGGCCTTCCAGGATGAGGTCCCTGCCCAGCCCCCCAGCCCTGACCCTTTTCATTTCCACCTGGAACATTCCTGACCCACCAACCACATGGTCTCCTAGACAGGCCTGATGTCCTCAGCCTCTGGGCTTTTGCACTGAGTACACCTCTGCCAGGGGCACCTTTTCTCCTATTTCCATCTAATTCCTACTCACCCTTCAAGATTGTTCCTTCACCAGTTCATTGATTAACTCAATCAAACATATAAACAAATAGATGAAATAAATCTCAGGGGTTAGCCTAGCCATAGAAGAATAATGCTCATGGCAAGCACCTTGGCAGGGCCAGTTAGGGAGGTCGGAATAACTGGACTTGAAATCACACTGCACACCCTCCCACCTTCTCTAGCAGCCCTCATCTGTCTGTTGGCTTGATCCCCCAGCTTGTGCTGGGACCCTCTCTTTCCTCCCTACCCATAAGGTTCTTACTGAACCTTTAGGGCTCAGTCCTACCAGGAGCCCCCCATATCACCAGGCTTGTTGGGGGAGCTGACAGCTGAACTCCAAAGTGTTTGTTTACACCTTGCAATTTGGGGGCAGTTTCATAAGTTCCTGTTTGTCTCACCAAATAGAATCTAAGTTCTTCAAATGGGCCTTCATCTTTCACTCTCCTTGTTCACCTCCCCCCATCCTTCAACCTAACTTCCAGCATCCTGCCCTGCGTGGCAGGGCAGGGTCAAAAATATTTTAGGGATGACTCATGTATTCTCCAGGGGTGATCATCTCATCTGTTTAATATGAACACCCTTGGTGCCCATATTTTGTCAAAGAATGAGAAGCCCTACTTGAGAATGGACTTGAGGATATGGGGAGGGGGAAGGGTAAGCTGGGACAAAGCGAGAGAGAGGCATGGACATATATACACTACCAAACGTAAGGTAGATAGCTAGTGGGAAGCAGCCGCATAGCACAGGGAGATCAGCTCGGTGCTCTGTGACCGCCTCGAGGGGTGGGATAGGGAGGGTGGGAGGGAGGGAGACGCAAGAGGGAGGGGATATGGGGACAGATGTATATGTATAACTGATTCACTTTGTTATAAAGCAGAAACTAATAAAAAAAAAAAGAATGAGAAGCCTTTCAACAACAGTGTTCTAGTCCACTTGAAATGACTCAAGTTAATCCTGTAGCATCTGGGATTATTTCCCCCAGGAGCTCAAAAATAATACAGTGGTAAATATAAATAATTCTTCTCTTCTTTTTGTTTCTCGTATGACGTTCCACTATTTACTAGCTCCATGTTGCAAGTTGGCCAAGGACACAAGGGGTTAATTTTAGCTGGACAGAGAAAGGAACAGCCCAGGCACAGCACTGTGGCTGATAGAGAGCGATCCTAGAACTAGGCAGTGTGGGAGGGTGGGTGGGCAGGTGAATTTCAGGGAGGTTGGGTCTCCTTCCTCACCTCTGACTGACGTGCCTGCATCATGACCACAGGCAATTCTGCATGACTGAACAATCGAAAATCTCTTATCTTACACAGTTCTTCCATTCTCATCGGCAATTATTACTGATGGCTGGGCATGCTGATGTCTTGGCCGAGTGGGGCCTTCCTGCTGGGGAGAGGGGTTTTGAGTTTTATGTCCCAATGTGACTTTGATGGAGTCGGACAAATTTCTCAGGCTTGGTGGACCTTCACCCAGGCTGGAAATCTCCCCTGGGCAGTAGAAAACATCTGAGACACCCAGACCCTAAATGGGGTATTTTTGCTTTACGAATCCCCAAATCTCTGGGGACTTCAGCCAAAAGAGTCTGGGGAAGGCAGAGCTGGGGTTCAGTCTCCAAGGCTGTAAGTGGCAGCTATGGAGTCCCTCGACTTAGGGAGTTAGGATGTGGTGTCCAGGCCCTTTGCTAGGTTGGACCAGGCTCAGTACAAGCTTCCCTGAGTTGAGGAAATGCAGAGGGTGAGTTAGCCTGGGCTCTACTATTGGGAAAGTTCTATCCTGGGGCTGTGCCTTTAAAGAAGATCACAAACTATCTGCAATTAGGTGGCCTGGAGAGATAGGTTTGGAAGAAAGATAAGAATGGGAATCATGGTAGTAGCTGGAAGTGAATGTCAGTGGATGGATTAAGTCTGGGGCAGAACTGAAGGGCTCTAGAAAATGGGCAGTGATTCCAGAGTCAGGACGAAGCACGGCATCTGGAAGTTAATGCCATGGAGGCTGGTCATCTACTATCATCACCATGTTACACGTGTACCTGGAGTGTGGACTCAGACAGACCTTGCTGGGGACTGGGCTCGACACCTGGCTTAGCAACGAGGACCTAGCATGTACCCAACCACATGGCCACAAGGAATGACATTTGTAATCTCAGAGCTCAGGAATAATTGTCAGAGAAACACTTCAAGTTGCCAGAAGCCTACCTCTGTCCTAGCCGGTCATCCTTGCTAGGATGCCATGTTAAGCTTCTTGGGCTCTAAGTAGAGATGTCTGATAGAGTCTTTCCCTTTCCCAGTCCTTGGCCCAAATTCCTTACAAGATTTGTTCCAATGGAATCCTCTTTATAGGCCAAGGATGCAAGCTGTTATTCAGTATGTGTGATGTGTCAGACACTGAGCCTGCTTTGAGTTTGTAAGAATAGTCTTACAGCCAAATGAAGGGGAAGGAGACTGCTATGCATGTGGACTTTGAACCCCAGAGGTACAAAGTTCTGAGGTAATCAAGAGGAAGCATGATTCAAGTATGTGCAGAGAGGAGTGGATGCCTGTGTAGGGCTTTGAAGGATGAATAGGAGTTCTCCAGGTAGATAGGGGAAGGGAATGCATGACAGAAAGAAGGAATAGCTTATGTAAAAGTACAGAGGCTAAGTTTCTTGATGTGTTCAGGGAACTGGAAGGGAGGGTCAGGTCATAAAGCACTCGTGTGCCCTGGTAAGGGTTTTGGACTCAATCTTGTGGATGATGGGGAGCCACTGAAAGGTTTTTTTTTTTTTTTTTTTTTTTTTTTTGCAGTACGCGGGTCTCTCACCATTGTGGCCTCTCCCGTTGTGGAGCACAGGCTCCGGACGCGCAGGCTCAGCAGCCATGGCTCACGGGCTCAGCCGCTCCGCGGCATGTGGGATCCTCCCGGACCGGTGCACGAACCCGTCTCCCCTGCATCAACAGGCGGACTCTCAACCACTGCGCCGCCAGGGAAGCCTTGAAAGGTTTTAATGAGAGTGTTTACACAGTCATACAGATAACAAAGACAGCTTGAAATGAAGAACCTTTCTTAAGCGGACCACAGTTCGAGCAGGAAGAGGTCTGGATCCACAGCCAGGAAAGGCAGACTCTGCTCACTCAGCCAGTTGATGGCATGATCCACAGTCACTCATTTCCCCTCCAGGTCTTTGCAGTCACATCAGCCAAATCTCTTCTGAAATATAGTTTTGTAAGCAGAGCATCAATGTAAGATAATGGATACAAAAGCTCTTCGGGGAAAAAAAAAATGAAGTATAAATGTAAGATGCAGCCATCCTGTTATTATTTTCTGCCTGAGCTCTTAAGAAAAATAGCAAACCTATAGGCTCCGGGTGCCCATCCTGCCACCCAGGAAGGCTTAGGCTCACAGCTTCTCAAGATGCGCTGTGGAAAATGGAGAGCCACATCAGCTGCTTACGGGTGTGCCAAATCGGTTCAACTCGGGTGTCGGACTGTCTGGTGCCCTCCCAGCTGGGGGAAGGATTTGTTGGGGTTTTGAGGCTTAGCAATAGCTTCTCCCCTCCCAGGGCCCGCCCTCCAGCAAGGCCCCAAGGAATCACCACAGGCGGGCTAATCTCCGAGAGGCTCCAGTGACGGTGAGGGGCAAATTGATCATTGACTGACAGGTCCCCAGGCCAGCTTGGAACGCCTGCTTGGGGTGAACAGGCAGAGCTTTCTGCTCTCCGGAGTTCATGGGAATTTGCTGTTCTTGTACAAACAGCCTCCCATGCGTGCAGGCTGGAGAGGCAGGGGATCAGCGCGCTCAGAACACAGGGAAAACCCTCAGATGCCTGGAAGAGCAAAGGACTGCTCTGAGGTGTCCTCGGCTCCTTCCTCAGCACCCCAGACTCACACTAGTTGTTCTATTTTCAATTGCTACCAAGCAATCAGCTTTGGACAGATTTTGGAGACTCGATTCGGTCACCAACAAGCTGTGCTACCACAGGGCACTCTGCTTTCCTTTTCAGTGTCTCGGTCTCCTTATCTGAAAACAAGACTAGCTAATTCTGGAGATTGCTGGCATCGACAGTGTGGTAAAAGGAAAAGACCTTAGCTTTGAAGTCAGCAGATGGGGATTTAAACCCAGCTCTGTGGCTCCCTGGTTGTCTGATCTTGAGGAAGCTGGTCTCTCTCATCTCCACGGTGCCTGGCACTGTGTAACTTCTCCATGTAATAATAACTATGAATGTAATAATAAGTATTTATTAATAATAAATAAGTAATAAATATGAATAATAAATATACTTAGGCATAACCGTGTTCCTGATACGCAAGCATTAGTCAACGCAAGCAGATCATTAGAACAGTTTCAGGGTAATAGGCTCCAAGTGACAAAAATCTCATGATTCTGCTGGGCAGCTGTGGTTTGCAGTGTTGCCCTCAGAAAGGCCCTCAGGAGCCTCTGGAGGGCTAGCCCCCAGCCCGACCCCATTATAGGGCACGGAGATCTGCCATGGTTTCCTCTAGCAAGGCAGGTGCAATCCCTGAGGTCCTGATGCATGGGCCAGTGGGCTGGGATAAACCCACCATGGTACCAGGGGAAAACCACTTGGATCCTGTTTTGAGATAGGACTGAGCAGGAATCTGAGCTCATGGCTGAAAGAATCAGTCAAGCTGGCTCCCCAGGTGGGGCTTAGGGGAAACCTTTGTCACCGGGTGGTTGAGAGCAGCTTCTGACTCAGCAGTGCAGATGCCTGGACCAGGAGCCCCCAGGTCCCCAAGGAGCAGCTGTCACCACAGGTCCTGTACCTGGGCCCAGACCTAGGCTTTATCTAGAGCAGAGAAGGGGAGCACTGGCTGTCCACTTGGACGTGGACACCGTGCACTTCCGTCTGTATTCTCTGGGCTGCTCCTGTATTAGAAATCCTGAAGAAAAAATAGAAACACATTGGAGAAGCAACAGCATCAATAATTGACAAGAATAAAGCAATGCAGGCACACAAGGAGATGCAGTGCAGCTGTTAAAAGTGATTTGTGTGAAGAGTTTTCCATAAGATCTGAAGGTATGTGTCTTACAACGTCAAATAAAAACTGGTATATCCACCTGATTGCAAATAAGCAAACCATAGGCTTAGGAAAAACAATCCTTGAAGAAATCAATCACTGGACTCTAGGTGGTCCTTGTTGGCTTTCTACTTTGATGTCTTTTCAAATGTTCTACCGGGCGCATATCGTATTTTCAAATGAAAAAAAAATTAAACCAGAATTTCTTTGCCATCATGCTGAGACAAGCAAGCTGGAGTGCTTTATCTGCAGGTTTAAACTGGGCAGCAGCTTGATCATTTCAACATGATGGCAAGAAGATTCTGAACCATGCAAATGCCAGGAGAAGAGCCAAAAGACAAAAATTTCACCACCACGCGGAGCACGGAATGTCATACAAATGCCTTTTGTTCTTGGAGCCTCCATCCAGAGCACAAATAACAACAACCCACACAACAGTACACAAGTTAAGAATATAAGTTAACGTGGCTTAAACTTGTTGTTGTTATATTTACAGACATACAGGGATTTTTATATTCTTTCAAATAGATGCTGATCCTGCAAAAAACTCTCTTAAATGGGCAGTACATTTATGCTCACATTGTTGTTACAGCTCAGAAAAATCTTTGTCTCCTCTTTGGAATTGTCCTGGGATCCACAGCTCTGGTTTATGGATGTGGTCAAAGCTGCCACATCTTTGCCTTTTCAAGATGGATTATGATTTTCCAAAACCTGTTTGGAAACTCTGTCTATCCTTAAACTGGGACATTACCTTGGGAAACATTTTCGGGTAAAAGTGAAATGTGACTAGAAAAGACCAGAAACAGAAATGACCTGCCTAGGAAGATGTTGCCGACAAGACTGGCACCAAGACCTCCTGGGGGACTGCAGCTTTGGAATAATTGCACAGTCTCTGCAGAGGACTACTTTGGGGTCCAACATTCATTGTTATGTATGATTTTGCATGTGTCTGTAGGAAAACATTATAAACATTTAAATACTGATGGAAAGTTTACCCCCACGTAAGTTTGAACCAGAAAATGAAGCACAGCCCCTGCTTGCCTTCAAGGGGCTCCCCAAATCTGTCTCTTTGCCATCCTTTCTTGCATATCTATCTATCTATCTATCTATACACACACACACATATATATTTCTTTGGTCCACATATTTCAATATAGGTGTCTGAAAGAGACATGGGAAACAGCCCATGCTCAGTGCATTAGCATTTTTATAATGAGTGGGGAAGGGACCCTAGGGCAAAAGGTCAACTCTTGGACAAGAGCAAGATGAATCTTTTCTCCCTGTCCCTCTGCTGCCTGAATCACCTGGAAGCAGACAGACCTGGACTTTGTTACAGGTAAATAATTACAGTTGTATCTGCCATAAATATCTCGCTGAAGGGGCCATTGCAAAAATTGAGATTGTATCTCCAAGCAACTGTCAAATGGCTAGAATAAATTCAGAGGACTTGAAATACTGATGTACAGTTTCTATCATAGATATCTCTTGGTCTAGACTTTCAGACTGCATCTTGACAGAACACCTAGGATGGCTGAGAAATTAAGGAGTCAGGAACAAAAAAATTACATAGTGTTGGTGTTCTGTGGTGTGTGTCTTCTTTATCTGTGGCCTTGGCAAACAGGAAGTCCTTGTGAATTGGGGGGCTTGAGCAGAAATGTTAAAGGCACAGATCCCTGAGAATTAAAAAAGCCAGGGAGGTAATAAATCTTAGACCAAAATGGAAAGCCTGAAGAGGTCAGTGAGCTACAGCCAACCTAATATCTGTACTTCTCAGGGCCGCAATAAATCTGACACGACTCCTTCTTAGCTCAGCTGGCTTCTGTGCAGCCGGCAGATCAAAGCCTCCCCCAGGACACTCTGCAATCACCTGTTTCTCATTGGCCTGGTGGGTGAGGCAGGCAGGATGGGGAAGGCAGGATGGGGCTGTCCCCTCCTTCTCAGCACCATCTGGGGGCCATATTTAAACACCCACAACCTGGGGTTTAGCGAGAGGATCCTGGGGGAACTAGAAGGCACTGCCCTAAATTGGAAGAAGTGAAGGATCAGCTGCAGAAAGGAGTGTCAGTGAAGCAGACAAAGGTTTCCTATAGGGGGATGCTGTCTTGTTTAGGTCTAAAGGGAGGAAGGGAGGAAGACCATCTTTGAGCTCTCTGAATTTGATCACGTCAATTTGAATTCAGCTGGATCTTTGTCTTACACATTCCCCCAAAATTATTCATTTTTTCTCCAAAAATACTTAGTAAAGCGCCCATTTATTTATTTATTTGTATCGAAAACTATGGCACGCATCTTACTCACCTTATCACTAACTCTCCTAACAGCCCTGCGAAGGAGATATGATTATTTTCTTTCTTCAGATGAGGAAACTGAGGCTCAGGGCAGTTAAGCACCCTGGCTAAGGTCATGCAACTAGCGGGTAGCAGAGTCAGGGTTTGAATCCAAGGCTCCGAGACTGAAAAGTCCTCACAGTTCCTATTCTGCCACAGTATATCTACTGTGATCAGGGTACCACTAAATCCCGCAAAGGATGTAAAAATAAAGCAGAAGAAGATCCTAGTTTTAAAAAAATGCCCTGAAAGTTGAGATCTGACATACCTATAAATAATAGTGATACAAAATAGTGTGTGATAAATGCCTTGTGAGAGGTACGGATGAAATATGAAGGGATTTGGAGGAGGCAGCGATTGCTTCTGAGTAGCATGGGCACTTGTACTGGATCCTGGAACATCAGTAGGATTTGGGCCTCTGGCTCTAAATGGAACGATATTGCAGCAGAGAAAATGGCTGTTGAGAGGCCCTAGCCAGCAAAGCATGGAGGACATGTGGAGACTTCAAATAGTTGAGTTTGGAATAAGCTACCCCGAGAGGGGTAATATAGGGAGATGAACTTGGAAAAACCTGTTGTTTAAGCGTGTGTATGTCTTCTAATACCTGATAGAGTTTGGACATTTTTTCCTGTAAGCAGAAGAGAGCTACTGGAGATTTTTAAGCATGTGATTTAGAAAGCTTATTTTTGTGACAGTGTGGAAGACAAATTGGGGAAGACAGAAAGGATGCAGAGAGATGAGTGGGAGGCTCTTGTAATAATCCAGGTTTTGAGGATCGCACCCTTGAAGACTGTTTGACTTCTATATATTTTTGGCTTTGTTGTTGGGGGAAGATCAACTTCTTTTTTTTGTTTTGTTTTGAACTTTTATCAAATGTCCTTTTCTTTTCCTTTTTTTTTTTTTTTGTGGTACACGGGCCTCTCACTGTTGTGGCCTCTCCCGTTGCGGAGCACATGCTCCGGACATGCAGGCTCAGCGGCCATGGCTCACGGGCCCAGCCGCTCCGCGGCAATGTAGGATCTTCCCGGACCGGGGCACGAACCTGCGTCCCCTGCCTCGGCAGACGGACTCTCAACCACTGTGCCACCAGGGAAGCCCCAAATGTCCTTTTCTTAAGTGAAGGATAGTTGCTGTATGATATTATATAGGTTACAGGTGTACAATGTAGTGATTCACAATTTTTAAAGGATATATGCCATTTACAGTTTTTATAGAATATTGGCTACATTCCTCATGTTGTAAAATATATCCTTGTAGCTGATTTTTTACCTAATATAATAGTTTGTACTTCTTAATCACTTGCCACTATTGTGCCCCACCTCACCTCCCTCTCCCCACTGGTGACCACTAGTTTGGCCTCTACATCTGCTTCTATTTTGTTATAATCACGAGTGTGCTGTATTTTTTAGATTCCACATATAGGTGATATCATACAGTATTTGTCTTTCTCTGTCTGACATACTTTACTTAGCATAATGCCCTCCAAGTCCATCTATGTTGATGTAAATGGCAAAATTTCATTCTTTTTTATGTCTGAGTAATATTCCATTGTATATATGTATCACAGAAGAGCAACTTCTTAATGTCCATCAACAGAAGTGTTGTGAAGTCTTAGGTGTTATGTGTCACATGCTGGGACTCATTCTCTAGAGGTGAGCAAGTCTCTGGAGGCTGAGTAAGCACCCAGGGGTGATTAGATTGTGAATAAAGTCAGAGATCCTTCCTGGTTTTCTCTACAGGCTCTTCCAGAGATCCTGTCATTTCCAGACCAGCACTTCCACCAGCTTGTCCTTTTTCAAGGACTTGGAATTCCCCTCCAAGAATCTATTGATACTCTGGGGAGAGAAGCACAGGATGTACAGGAAGCAGAGGGGGCTGGGAGTCAGAACACCAGATTCCAGGCTCTGTCCTGGCCCTAAACTTTGGACCAACCACTCTACCTCTTTGGATTCAGTTTTACCATCTCCCAAACATGGAGAATATAATTCTTGGTTCACCTAAGGTTGGATTGGATTATATAGTACAGATTGCATGGGCTATTGGCTTTCAGATACCCCAGTCCTAAAAGCTCCAGACTTCTTCGGAGATGCTTCCGATACTGCCCACAGATAAGCACAGTCTGAACAGATCCCCATGAATCCATTGTACCAGTACATATTTAGCTTCTGCTGCAAATATGTCGTGCATGAATTAATGACTAAACCCCTGGTGTTGTAAAAAAGAGATTCATTTGGGAATT
Source organism: Hyperoodon ampullatus (assembly GCF_949752795.1). Taxonomy (NCBI): domain Eukaryota; kingdom Metazoa; phylum Chordata; class Mammalia; order Artiodactyla; family Ziphiidae; genus Hyperoodon; species Hyperoodon ampullatus. Next base: position 108,104,065 of record NC_136921.1, read on the forward strand.
GGGAGGTGTAAAAGAGAATCCAACGGGCTTGCCTGGTGGCGCTGTAGTTGACAGTCCGCCTGCCGATGCAGGGACATGGGTTCGTGCCCCGGTCCGGGATGATCCCACATGCCGTGGAGCAGCTGGGCCCGTGAGCCATGGCTGCTGAGCCTGCGCATACGGAGCCTGTGCTCTGCAACGGGAGGGGCCGCAACAGTGAGAGGCCCACGTACAGCAAACAAACAAACAAAAGACAGGTCAGGGCTTCCCTGGTGGCGCAGTGGTTGAGAGTCAGCCTGCCGATGCAGGGAACACGGGTTCGTGCCCCGGTCCGGGAGGATCCCACATGCCGTGGAGCGGCTGGGCCCGTGAGCCGTGGCCGCTGAGCCTGCGCGTCCAGAGCCTGTGCTCCGCAACGGGAGAAGTCACAACAGTGAGAGGCCTGTGTACCACAAAAAAAAAAAAAAAAAAAAAAAGAGAGAGAACCCAGGATCTACTTTAAATAATGAGATCTTCAGCAAGCCTTTTATCCTCACCTGGAGCTTCTGATTCTTTGTATTTCGCAAGCTTGGTTTTGAACAGATGATCTGTGTCCCTTCCAGTGGTGAGGCTGTATTTCTCCATTATGTGGGGATTAGAGGAATTTAAATAAAATGTATTGTGACGATCCTTTCATGAATGCTTAGAAAGCAAGACCCTGTATCACACCAGCTATGCCGACTATGATCAGATACAGGGAGTCAGGCCTGGGACCATCAAGACAAAATGTATGCACTGTACTCTTAGGAAGGCCACCTAAGCCCTCACTCAGTGCTTACTAATTCTTTTTTTTTTTTTTTTTTTTTTTGCGGTACGCGGGCCTCTCACTGCTGTGGCCTCTCCCGTTGCGGAGCACAGGCTCTGGATGCGCAGGCCCACCGGCCATGGCTCACGGGCCCAGCCGCTCCACAGCATGTGGGATCCTCCCGGACCGGGGCACGAACCCGTGTCCCCTGCATCGGCAGGTGGACTCGCAACCACTGCGCCACCAGGGAAACCCAGTGCTTACTAATTCTTAGTTTAGGTACAATTCTAACATGGTTGGTGATTTGATGTTACAGTCTGCGGCAGAAAACCGGTGGCAGGGGAGGGACAGCTGGCAAACGTCATGTACTTAGGAAGCAGTGCTGAGTGACAGCTTAGCACTGCTGGAGCTGGAGCAAGAAGTCAAAGGCACTTGAAGGTAGGAATTGTGGATCCTAGCGAGGAAATTTTCTTTTTACACAATCTAACTACATCTATCTCCCTCTATGGCAGGAGTTAAGCTCATGTGACGTCCAGAGGAATCCAAGACACTTACGAAATTGGCTCCCAAGCTAGAGTGGATGAGCCAGTAACGAAGCAGAGCGAGGGACACACCAAGTAATTGTTTTAAAACCCAACCTGTCAAATCCGAGGTCTGAGGGACAAACTGACTTCAGCAACACATGAAGTAAAAAGTGCGTTGACAGCCAAGGGATCCAAGATTAAGAAGATTGTTCAAGTGGTTCAATTAGACACACTAATGGATGTTCCAGTAATGACCCTGGGTCATTAAGATAAAAAGAAATTATGTCCCTCTACTGAAGGAAACACGGACATGCGTAATTTCCCTGGGAAGCTTTCCGACCAACAGAGTGAATTTGGGATGGAGGGACTGGGGATTCAATCTTTGGTTCCTAAAGGATTAAGATTCAGTTACCTGGAAATCTCCTTATCTAAATCCCTCCCCCCCAAATATCAGGCCCTCTCCTGGCTGTTCTTCTTCTTCTAGGGATACATGGATTCCAGGGGTGTCTTGGGGAATGTGTCCCCATGGAGCCCTGAGGGAAGCCATGCCCAGAGCTCCAGGCATCTGAGACAGGCTTCAGTGCTGTCAAGCGCCCTATTCATCTTTATTTTGTGCTGCTTTGGGAAGATACACAGAGAGAAAGCATGACTGGAAACCCCAGCTGCCTCGTGCCAGACAGTATGTGCTTACTTCCTTTCCCCGCCACCTCACTGCTATAGCTAGTAATTTGCAACAACTCTTGTGGATCTGGTGACCTGGGTTGTGGGGTGACGGGGGTGGGCAGGAGCCTGGGCCTGGAAGCCTTTGTAAAAGGCCAAGAAAACCCTGGTTTGGATCCCTATTCCCTGTGGTTAAACTGTCCTCAGACGAGCGTCTGTAAAAGCAGAGAGGCATTCCAGACTGTGGCCGGGAGGAAGCCGGAGACCACTTCACAGACGCAGTGCAGGGACGGAGCAATTGGAAGACTCTTAAGGGAAGCATTTGGCTGCTCTTGCCATGTTAGCACTCAGGGCACCTGCGAATGTCAAATGTGAACAGTGTCTAAATCTGAGGTCTGCCTGCAGGCACTGTGCTCATCTGCAGGACTTACCCCATGTTCCTCCAGACACTCTTGCAAAGGGAGGAGGGAACTAAAGTATGCTAAGTCCTTTACTTGCATTTGTTCCCTGAGTCCTGATGACAGCTCTATGAGGTGAGGAAGCGCTAGACCCATTTCACAGACAATGGCACTGAAGCTCAGAATGGTTAAGCCGTTTTCCTGATGTAACCTTCCTAGCTGAGGGTTTCAAATCAGATGTGCCCAATACTGCCACGCTCTCTGCTTCTTTCCCTATACAGGCTTCCTGGAGGACATCTCTCCAAGCCGTTGGAGAACAGAACTCTTCCATCCTGGACCAGCATTTCCTGGGAACTTGTTAAGAATGCAAATTTTGGGGTCCCACCCCAGACCTACTGAATGCAAAACTCTGGGGAGGGTGATCCAACAGTTTGTGTTTCAGTGAAGTTGCCAGGTGATTCTGATTGCAGCTGAAGTTTCAGACCCCCTGCTCTAAGGCCTTGCTAGTCAAAGTATAGTCCCAGGACCAGCAGCAAGGAATCACCAGGGAGCTTGTGAGAAGTGCAGAATCTCAGGCTGCCTCCTGGATCCTGGATCTGAGTCTGCATTTCAACAGGATTCCCAGGGATTTGAGGGTACATCAAATTTGGAGAAGGGCCTGACTCTGTTGGTTGAAGGTACTGCTGAGTCCACACTGTGGTCCAACCAGGTTCTCCTGAAGTCCCAGGAATAGACTGTTACCACCCCAGATGGAGCAGACAAATAGGGGTGGGTGAGCAGGGCTGGGCTAGACTGTGAGTGGTGGGCCAGGTCCAGCACCCTGATGCTCTATTTACAGCAGGTTAGAGCGTCTGGAAGAGACCACATCATCTGATGACTCCTGTGAAATGCTCCCTGGAGGACAGGGATGTAAAGACTTTCTCCTTCCCTACCAAACTGACAAATACATAGTAGCTGCTGGGCTGTGTGTGCTGAGAAGGATTCTCTATCTGTGTCTGGGCTCAGTGGTGGTGAGTCCTGGGATCAATTAGCAATGTCTGTCATAGGTGTGGGATGGGGCAGTGGTGACACACATGGTGTAATGGTGTACGAGAGTAGAAGGGCAGGGGATGGAGAGTTTGAGCAGATTCAGAACAACTAAGAAGTTTGGTAAGCTGTGACAAAGCGAGAGAGTGGCATGGACATATATACGCTACCAAACGTAAGGTAGATAGCTAGTGAGAAGCAGCCGCATAGCACAGGGAGATCAGCTCGCTGCTTTTTGACCACCTAGAGGGCTGGGATAGGGAGGGTGGGAGGGAGGGAGACGCAAGAGGGAAGGGATATGGGAACAGATGTATATGTATAACTGATTCACTTTGTTATAAAGCAGAAACTAACACACCATTGTAAAGCAATTATACTCCAATAAAGATGTAAAACAAAACAAAACAAAACAAAAAAGAGAGCTTCCCTGGTGGTGCAGTGGTTGAGAGTCCGCCTGCTGATGCAGGGGACACGGGTTTGTGCCCCGGTCTGGGAAGATGCCACGTGCCGCGGAGCGGCTGGGCCTGTGAGCCATGGCCGCTGAGCCTGTGCGTCCGGAGCCTGTGCTCCGCAACGGGAGAGGCCACAGCAGTGAGAGGCCCGCGTACCGCAAAAAAAAAAAAAAAAAAAGTTTGGTAAATGTAATTGCAGATATGCTTTTCTCTTTACAGAGTTTGTAGACAAATTCTTCTATATCCTTTGTTAAAACCTAACTACCATTTTAAAAAGATTAAAATGAATCTGGTAAAAAAAAAATGCAAACAGTACAGAAGGTCTATACACCCTCCTCTCCTGACAATCGCTCTCAACAGTTTCTGGGATATCCTTCCAGAGATACTTTTATGTACATGCACAAACACACACACACACACACACACACACACACTCACTTCATTTAATTTATTTGGAGTTTGGATCACTCGAATCATTATTTTCCAATGTTGTATAGTACTTCATTATTTGGATGAACCATAATTTATTTAGCCTTCATATTTATTTAGTCCTTCATTAATGGGCATTTTGATTGTTTCTGGTCTCTTTACTACCATGGATTACACTGCACCCCTTGTGTACATGTGTTTGTTCTCAAGTGTGATTATTTCTGTAAATTGATGATCCAAGGGAACGTGCTAACATTGATACATTACTACTATCTAATCCTCAGACTTTTTATTGTTTAGAAAACTATTTTTTATTTCTTTATTTAAATTAAAAAAAATTTTATTGGAGTATAGTTGATTTACAATGTTGTTACTTTCTGCTGTACAGAAAAGTGAATCAGTTATACCTATACATATAGCCACTCTTTTTGAGATTCGTTTCCCATATAGGCCATTACAGAGTATTAAGTAGAGCTCCCTGTGCTGTACAGCAGGTCCTTATTAGTCATCTATTGTATATATAGTCGTGTGCATGTGTCAAATCTCCCAATTTATCCCTCCTCCTATTTCCCTGCTGGTAACCATAAGATTGTTTTCTACATCTGTCACTCTATTTCTGTTTTGTAAACAAGTTCTTTTGTACCATTTGTTAAAATTCCACATATATGCGACATCATACGATATCTGTCCTTCTCTGTCTGACTTACTTCACTCAGTATGACTACATTTAGGTTCATCCATGTTGCTGCAAATGTCATTATTTTGTTCTTTTTTATGGCTGAGTAATATTCCATTGTATATATGTAGCACATCTTTTTTATCCATTCCTCTGTCAATGGACATTCAGGTTGCATGTCCTGGCTATTACGAACAGCACTGCAATGAACATTGGGGTGCATGTATCCTTTCAAACCATGTTTTTTTCCCCAGATATATGTGCAGGAGTGGGATTGCTGGATCATATGGTAGTTCTATTTTTAGTTTTTTAAGGAACCTCCATACTGTTCTCCATAGTGGCTGTACCAGTTTACATTCCCACCAACAGTGCAGGAGGGTTCCCTTTTCTCCACACCCTCTCCAGCATTTATTGTTTGTAGATTTTTTGATGATGGCCATTCTGACCAGTGTGTGGTGATACCTCATCGTAGTTTTGATTTGCATTTCTCTAATAATTAGTGATGTTGAGCATCTTTTCATGTGCTTTTTAATCATCTGTATGTATTCTTTGGAGAAATGTCTATTTAGATCTTCCTCCCATTTTTTGATTGGGTTGTTTGCTTTTTTGTTATTGAGCTGCATGAGCTGTTTGTATATTTTGGAAATTAATCCCTTGTCAATCACTTTGCTTGCAAATATTTCTCCCATTCTGTGGGCTGTCTTTCTTTTTATTTACAGTTTCCTTTGCTGTGAAAAAGGTTTTAAGTTTAATTAGATCCCATTTGTTCATTTTTGTTTTTATTTTTACTACTCTAGGAGGTGGGTCAAAACAGTATGGTACTGACACAAGAACAGAAATATAGATCAATGGAACAAGATAGAAATTCCAGAGGTAAACCCATGCACCTATGTTCAACTAATCTATGACAAAGGAGACGAGAATATACAATGAAGAAAAGACAGTCTCTTCAATAAGTGGTGTTGGGAAAACTGGACAGCTACATGTAAAAGAATGAAATTAGAACACTCCCTAACACCATACACAAAAATAAACTCAAAATGGATTAAAGACCTAAATGTAAGACCAGATACTGTAACACTTTTAGAGGAAAATATAGGCAGAACACTCCCTGACATAAATCACAGCAAGATCTTTTTTGACCCACCTCCTAGAGTAATGAAAATAGACTTTTTAAACTCTCATCAGTTGCCCCAGCAATGTTCTTAGTAGCAAACAGATTCAGTCTGGAATCAACAGTTACTTTTAGTGTCATGTCTCTTTAGTCTCCTATTTGGAAGAATCCTTCAGTTCTTTTTGGATTGAGGATTACAAATCAGTTATTTCACGGAACGCTCCTCAATTTGTGTTTCTCTGATGTTTTCTTGTGATAAGATTCAGATGATGTATCTTTGGCAGAAATATCACACAGACAATGCTGGAGTCTTTTCATTGCATCCTAGCAGGTGACACATGATTTTTATTTGTCATATTGCTGCTGATGTTCACTTTGGTCACTTGATTAAGGTGATGGGTGTTTGTTCCTTCACTTTAAAGTGACTCTTTTTGTCTTTATAGTTTATAAGTATTTTGTCAGGAGGAATTTTGAAACTGTGTAAAAGTCTTGTTCCTCATCAGACTTCCCATGTACCCATTTATTGATATTTCTTAGTATGTTTTACTATTTAAGTCAATAAGTTACATTTCATTACAATCATTACTTACTTTGGTGCTCAAATTGCTCTGATTTTGGTTGGCCATGGGAGCTCTTTCAAACCAGCTTCTGTGTGCTTCGAACGGGCTGCATCACTGAGCTTCCTTGCTGTCTGGCCCCTGAGATGTTCCTGTATCATCTTGTACTTTCCCCCAGTCCTGCATTCAGTCACTTCTCCAAGGAGTCCTGGTTTCTTTTAGGGCTGAATGATGTTTACATAGACACACACAGGCACACAGACTCACACACACACAGGAGCACACATTTACATTATAGTTATTTCTTTGTCTATCTATGTATATTGAAAATGGTGAGTTCACAGTGTTACTTACAGTTCCTACCCTGCACCCCATGGTTCAGTCTGATTTTCTCCCTTTCCATGTTTTAAACCCTCTGACAATAATAACCTTAGGTGCTATTACCCTGAATATATCTACTTCTTTGTTCAAACCTCTTGTATATAACCAGTCTCCCACCTTGACCACCACCCCTGCCTCACACAGATGTCCTCCAAATCCGTTCAGCCTTTGATCCTTGTGCTTGGCTACCCTCATGGGGTTGCTCCACCACACTCTCTCCCCACTGGTGAGATCCCTCCTGACCTCACTCAGGCCAGCCATCCTTGTGGGGTCCCCCTTGGCCTTCTTGGGCTGTGGCTCCCACTCAGGGCCACACTCCCCCTCATAGATGCCCGCATCTCACGTGGCTCCCACTCTGTGCCCCTGTGGTTCTCCCCACCCCCAGTCCTGGCATGGAGAACTCCACCTAAAAGCTTTAGGGCTGAAGTGCCCAGTAGGGAAGGGAAGGGAAGGGAAGGAGGAGGAAAAGGAAGACACCAACTATCTTGGGGACCTTTCTGATTCAAGGGACCTTAGAATATTTTCCTGAAAGAGATGCATGCTGTTGGGGTCTGGTCTCGAGGAAGAGTGTATGTGAGGCCAGCTTTCTGAGGCTGTTAGTGGGGCTGAAATCTATTCTTGAAATTCTTGTTTTGGGTGACTTGTGAAAATTTGGATCCTCTGATAAGCAGACATCAAGATGGGATTAGACATGAAAGAAATGTATTAGGGGCAATGGCTCTGAGAGGAAACGAGTGGAGGAGAGGCTGGAAGAGCTGTCTTACTTTGATGGTGACCTGACTTCAAGTGAAGGAGAGAGGGAAGGAAGGAGAGGTGGGTGAAAGCATTTCAGATTACAGTGTGGTTCTATGGAAAGTTTGATAAGGCTTTTAGGCAGTGCCAAGCCAGTCTCCCAGCAAAGGAGTCCCCTGTCAACCAGGAAGGGGCCTGCCTCAGCACCCCTGCTCTGTTTCATTATTAGTGAGGGGACGCTGTGGGAAAAGTGGTCTCAGCACAAACACAATGATGGACTTCAGAGCATGGCAGCTAGGCATGGGTTAATTATGCTTCCTGACATCAGAGCTGTGAGAGGAGCCTTCTCGTGGCTGCCATGTGAACAGAGGGGCAAGATATCTCTCAGGAAAAGTAAGACTGCATCATCATCTGTTACCGTACAGGAAAACCGGTGATCAGAGAGCTGCAACTGTCTCTACGAGCAGAGATACACAGAGAAAGGGGTGAGTGGAAGTCTAGTAAAGAGGCAAAGCATCTCCTGCCAGGTGCCTGATGCAATTGGCTCTGTACTTTTAGACTAAGAGAAGGCGCCCGCCCATGGACCCCTTTGACTGGAACACTGAAACTATCTGGTGAAACTGGTCAGTTTCAATGTGGCCAGACAACCCTCCCATAGGCCCACTGCACCCATCTCTCCCCACTCTTGACTCTTGGATCTTTGATCCCCTGATTTCATTCATACTTTAACTCCCCATGATTGCCTGGCCCCTCCTTCTTGGTTGGCAACCCATTCACATTCCTTTCTTGGCTTTAGCAGTCTTAGCGTCTCCACACCAGTGGGTTTTCAACTGGGCTTCTCCCTTGGGCTCAGTGGCTCCCACAGCTGTGTGTAGGAATCATTTTCTCTTTCAACTCTTCTCAGCAGGGCTCACTGACCAAGCCAGGCCACTGACCTTCACTCCTCAGTGTAACTAGCAAGTCAGGGAGAGTGGGGACAGACTAGGGCATGTGGGTCCCTCAGGTAGACCTGGATGAGAGTAGGAAACTCCATACACCTATCTCTCCTGGGTTAAATTGATCAAAATACTCTTCATCTTTTGACGTTGCCGATAGCCTTCCAGTTTCACCTCTAATGTTAGGAAATCGTTTCAATCCTTACATCTGTAGAGCAACTATGCATCTTTTTAGGTTTTACAATAATGTTAAGAAGGATGTGATGGCATTTTATAGGTGGGAAAGTGAAAAACCCAGAGAGGGTTAAGTGATATGCCTAAGGTCACATAGCCAGACTCTACAGAAGTGCTGCTGAGTTAATGCTTGGTCAAATGTTCTTTCCACAACCCATTACTCTCCCATTTATGGTGTGTCCCCCACCCATAGATTCCTTCTCAACTCTCCCGAAAGGCTGCTACATTAATTCTGATTCCCTTCCCCAGCTTCTGCAACCTTATAAAATAACTTGCTCTACTGAATCATTGCTTTACTTACAAGATATAATTTTATTCTACTGCCTCTGATTTCATTATCTCTGTTTTGTCACTCGATCTCGCTTTTTCTAGGGGTTCCAAAGGATTTACAATGAACGATAAGAATGGAATTATAAGCACCAAAAAATAGAGAATAATTAAATGTCAGTCATGACCGTGATAGAGTGAATGGAATTCTGTATCTCACTATTTGGGACGCTGACTCTGATGATACTCATTAACTGTTTTTTTATTCTTATGGCTAGGAATTTGGCTGGGAATTCAGCTGTATGTGATGGATCATGCTTACCTTGCCTTCTCCCTTACCCACGTTCCTCCCCCTGTAGAAGATAAGCATCTTTGGGAGTGAGAATTTTTAAATGAGATTGTTTATGCATAAAGGAATAGGTATTAATACCTAAGGGGCATTCATATGGTGATTGTTTTCTGGTCATGAGAATGAGAAATGTTATTTCTCTATTAAATTATGGAGGCTACTGGATTATTCATTGCCACACTGATGTGCCAGCTCTGTTTCTTTCTACTCACAGTGATGATTGGAGTCTCGTTTTCAGACTTGATGCCTCTGTAAATTGGCCTGAATGTTTTGTGTGTACGTGGGCATTGGTGCCGAGGAAAAACAATGGTTGCTAATTAAGCGTGCTGAGTCTACTCTGAGGTCTGCATTACAGACAGGTACAGTCACACTCTGGAGTCTGTTCTAGAATCATGTACTCTGCCCAAGGCCCCATTCTTAAAGGAACATGGTAAGTGCACCGAGAAAGGGTTAGATCTACAAAGTGAGTCATAGGAAGAGCAGCCAAAGAAATTGGGTTGCCTAGTATGAAGAGGCAAAGGCCAGAGTAGATGTGAGAGCTGTCTTCAAATGCCCGAAGAGAACGATTCTGTCTGGGAGGCTGACACTTGCTCAGCGTTGCCCTGGAACACAAAACCAGAATTGAAAGATAGATTTCTTTTACATTTTTGAAGTGCCTAATTACCCACAAAATCCTTTCAAAAATATTGTCACTAGAAACTAATCTCCAGCTTGACACGGATTTTACTGAAAAAAAATTTTTTTCATTTAGTGTCTGCAGCTCCTATGATAGTGCCTGGCACATAGTAAATGCTCAATATATATTGGCTGAATAAATGAATGAATGAGTTGGATCACGTGGGGGTTGATGTTATAAGTCCATTTTGCAGATGACAAAAACTGAGGTTCAGATAAGGGTTTAATGTTGTTGGCTTTCTACAATGAATTGGGTCATCAGCTGTGGTAGAGAGTTCATCAGTTTTTGAACAGGTTAATTCATGTTTCTGCTACTACTATTTCCCTGCATCATCTAGATAGTCAAATTTAGAGGGGCTGGGCAGACCACAGAATGTTTGTCTTTCTTACTGTCAAGGTAGTAAGAACATGGTTTTCACACTTCTGCTCTCCATTCCTCACTTCTCCTCCCCTTTCTATGCCTTTTTCATCCCTCCCAGTTTACCGGAATACCTCTACCATATAACTACTCTCTCCTTCTTTGCCCCACCAGTTGGTACAAAAGCTATTTTCATTGACCATTAGCACTTTAGTGAGCAATAGGTCAGCACACTACTTCTCTCAAAGTTATTTGCTTTAGCAAAGCATTCATTTATAGAGAAAAACTCAAAGGAATATATCTATAATAGTTGAATTCCAGGCACCATGCACCCTGGAGTATGAACTCTTCTTGGAGGGGGAAGAGATATGGGGACCTTTCTCATTGACCCTGGAATCATGGTAATCAGGCAACCTCACACTCCATTTACAAAAGCCCAGCCCTGCTTAGGGTGGCTCCACCAGAGTGTCCTCACCTTTCCAGCTCCACCTGATTCCATCACCCTTCCTCATACAATGATCCCAGCCAGGCCTCCAGCTTTCTCACAAAGCTTGTAAAGACTGCCCTAGCTGGAACGTTGATGGATGCATTTTTAATTGACAAGGAACCCAAGAAGATCAATGATTAAAGAGAGATATTCATTAAAATGGTTAAAGGTGAGGGAACTTTGAAGGTCTCAGAGAAAACAAATCTATGACACTCCCGTTTCCATTAGGGTCTGCAAAAAGCCTCGTTCCTTGAATGGATATTCTTCTATGACTTGAAGTATTTTGTCTCTGAAGGAAAGTGCCCACCCAACGCACTCACCTGGCCTTTGTTACTCATGCATCGGGCATGGGGTTCTTGTCTCAGCAAGCTCAGGAAACCACACTCCATTTCATCCCAGCCACTGCTACGGACTCCAAAGGATAAGAAACTATGGGAATTTTAAAAAGCACTGGCAACAAGGGAATAGTTTATGGGACCACTAATAAGAAAGCAAACCTTGTACAGAAAATCTGTCTGCTTTACTTTCCCCTTATCAATATTTCTCTGAAAGCCAATTTGTCACCGTACGGTCAGAAAGCTCACTCCAGCCTCCTTTAATGTTTCATGCTAGGTTTGCCCAACAAGAGTAATAAAAATAATGACAGCATTATTCCTCTTCTCTCTTTGTTTTCAGTGCTTCATTTGTAGATTTGAATAATGAATTATACTCACATTATCTGTACTCTCTTGCTCTTGACTTCCTCTGCTGGCTAAAAGTGAAGCTATTATCTGATAGTCAAAGACAGAAGAGCCTTTCCTCCTGCAGTCAGTGATCCTGTGATGTAGATACACTCTGGGGTGAAATTATCAAGAGTATAATTTCAAGCTATATAAGAGAAAATTACCAGCCAGAGTGGAAATGAATGTGGAACCTGGTGAAATATTAAATATTCCATTAGTAATCCTTTTGGAACAAAAATAAGTAGACAACAGAATTAGTTGTGAATTGGGCATAAAAAGGCTAATTAATGTTATTGTATTCAGCTGATTGACTTCAAGGCTATTAAATCATTATTTTATTGTCTGGATCTCTGCCTCATTCAGCCTAAAGAAGCCATTTCATCAGAAAAACTGTGTTCTTTCTCTTTAAAAAAAATTTCTGCTTCTTCTAAGGAGACCCACTCATGTGCCTGAAGTTGGTTTCTTACACAGTTAAGTTTACATCATTAATAGATCTTCCAGTGGAGTTCAGAAGATGTAAAATTCACATCTGGCATCAGGAACAAATTAAAAGTGGACGTTGCTCCCACCATGGGGAGACCAGAACCTACATCTGGAGGGTCCTGCAGAGCTCATGTTGTCCGTCCCTTTACACCAATAGGTGGACGCCCTGACTACTCTTCATCAACTTCTCCATCTTCATCGTTGTCATCTCCTTCTGCCTCTTGCAGAGACCTGGCTCCATATTCCATTCCACAATCCACTATCCACAAAACCAAGCAAAATAAATCTCTCTGTCACACAAGCTCTTGCAAAAATATATTCGAACCTATTTGTGATGACTGTCTCCAAATTATCACCAATTTCACAAGTGTCATTTAGCAGTGGATAAATATGGAGAACCAAGTTTAACCTAAATATCCAAAGAGAGTTTCTCATGTCTTAGCCTGGGCCTGGGACAGAGTGGCCACTGACTCATTTGACATCTCTAAGTCAATTGGAAAAATGATCTCTTCCTCTGTGCCATAGCAGCCTTCCACCAAGTCTCATAGATTGGCAAGCAAAGGGCAGGGCTGGATTTCAGCACAACTTTTTCCTTTGACCAGTCACCCTTGAGCAATGAAACAACCTGAACAACCATACACAGCAGGCCCAGGATGAACTCTTGGCAGAACTCTCACCCAAAAAGTGTAAAGTAGGCAAAATCCATCTCTAGGGCTGGGTTCCATCATTGCCTTCATGTCCCTTCTTTTTTTTTTTTTTTTTCACTTTTGAAAATCCATAATGGTTTTTATTAGAATACAAAAACTGCTGCACATGTCCATTAAAATCCCATTTAGCATCCATTTTATTCAAGATTCAATGGGGCACCATTTTATTTTATTGTATTTATTTTTTTGAACATCTTTATTGGAGGAGTATAATTGCTTTACAATGGTGTGTTAGTTTCTGCTTTATAACAAAGTGAATCAGTTATACATACGTTCCCATATCTCTTCCCTCTTGCGTCTCCCTCCCTCCCACCCTCCCTATCCTACCCCTCTAGGTGGTCACAAAGCACCGAGCTGATCTCCTTGTGCTATGCGGCTGCTTCAAAGTGAGAGAGTGGCATGGACATATATACACGACCAAACATAAACTAGATCGCTAATGGGAAGCAGCCGCACGTCCCTTTTTTTCCTGCTTGCCTGTCCCAGGCGCTAGAACTTATTCTTCAGTCACAGGCTAAGAAGGAAAGAAGATGGTTCCTTTATCAGGGGACCTTGAAAACCTATTTTAATAAGAGTTCCTTAAAGAACAAGAAGTCTTTGAGATGCAAAGGAATAAATTTCAAAAGTGTAATTCCAGGTACCCAAAAAGCAATGAAGGCTTTCTGATATTTTACTGATGGATCTTTCGTTGGTCACTTGGGGGGAATCCATGGAATAGGTGAAATTTCTCTCCCCTGGATTCTGGAGACCAATTGGCCAGCCTTCACTTTTTGGGTCCTATGACCATTCTCAAAATGGCAGAAGCTAGATCATAGAGTAGGGCCAGACGTGAAACTCACTGGGGATTGGGCTGTGGGTGGTCTAGCTAGAAATTTATATGGGCTGCTTTCAGTCTCTGCAGAGAATAAGGGGAATGGAGAAGCACTTTACATAAACCATTCAGATCCAACCCTTTCCAAAATGAGTAACAAGGGCCTACATGATAAAATATATTATCTGACTCCATCAGTCTCACGTGATAATAAATCACTATTTTTTTTACTACTCTCTCTACCTTCTTTCTTTCTTTCTTTCTTTCACAGAAGAAAGTGGAAAAAGAAGTAGAAAAAAAGTGAAGTTTAAAGAGATATTTCCCATGTTAGTGGGCATGGTGGCTTGAAATCAGGTGGAAAGTTTTATTTTTTATATTTTTAAAATCAGTAGCTCTATTTCCTCTGGATAAAACTGATAGAAATGAAACTGAATCTGTATTTAGGCAAGAAATTATACAACACTGGATGGATGTGTGGCCTGGTTCTGCTTTCCTAATAATGTCAGTTTCCTAAAGACAGTGATGTAGTTGGTGAAGGGATCCTTCTATGGGTCTTGTAGGTAGATGCCACAGTAGGTTGAGGTGGGAAAGGGAGAAACTAGTGGGGATTTGAGATTTCCCCAGATATGATCAATAGACCCAACTTTCAAATGCAGTGGATTTTTGCCACGAAAAACCACATTGCTATGCTCTGAGAACAAGTGTACTCCGAGCTGAGAGGGTTGCTTTATAGTAAGCTTCCTTGGAAACCCACGTGGTCATGGACCCAGAGCTCACTGTGTGAGCTCAGTGGGAAAGAACCTGGTCAGGAGACCACGGTTTCATACCTACATGGTCATATTATCTCAGAGGGGCCACAGCTCTGTTTCATAGCCCAGCCTGTGGTCTTGCCTCTGAATTACATGAGGGTATTTGTGGCACCAGCACTGGGTGAATGATGGAGCTTCCACAAAGTCACCACACACCTGATGAGGCAGGAAGTGCATTCATTCTACACCAATGTGCTCCACCTTTGGCCTATTCCAGGCACCCAGCACCTGTGCAGGCCATTCAAAGACAATGCAGGAATAGTCCCTGACTTTAAGGAGATGATGATCTGATGGGTGGAGCCAGAATAGAAACAGACAGTGAATGAAATGAGCCCTGAGCTTCGTGGAAGCACAGGGAATGGTCCCTATTATATTTTTGAAAGCACTGAGAAGAGTCAATCTCAGCTTGGAGGCAGCAAGGGTGGAGTTCCTTCTGAAAGGAGACCCTTGCAGTCCCCAAGCATCATTCATCTTGATGGGCCAGTTTAGACTATAAGACAACACAAAATAGAGGAGAAAGCTGAATGCAATTTTGATCTTATTCTGTTTCTCTTGGGACTCTCCATTAGCTCCACTTACAGTACAATAAAACTACTTCAAGAAAACAGCACCCATCCAAGTTTGTATGTGGTCTAGTAAATGCTGGGTCTGACTGTCTCAACTTCCATTTCTTCATCATTTTATTTGAAAAAGTTGGAAAACTACAATCTACATTGTCCAGAGCCCTGGTTGCAAATTAGGTTCTGCTAATCTAATGAACTTGTGGGAGATTTGGAATACAAGGCAGTGGCCATCTTGGCTGCCAGCAAGGAAGGCTGGACTTGCAGTGGTCACAGCAGTGACGGGTCACCACAGTGAGAGTCAGATGCAATGGGAGCAATAGAGTACTGGCTTCCTGACCCCTGGACCACAGTCAGGGTTGTGTGACTTTGAAACTGGTAGTTTAGTGGTGGTTCCTCCACCATTGGCTCCTCCAGACCTTACAAATATTTTGTGAACGATTACTCCATGTATTAAATCTTTTCTGCCCCAAATACTTAGAGAGGTTCCTGTTTCCTGCCCTGAATTTTTTTTTTTTTTTTTTTTTTTTGCTGTACGCGGGCCTCTCACTGCTGTGGCCTCTCCCGTTGCGGAGCACAGGCTTCGGACGCACAGGCCCAGCCGCCATGGCCCACGGACCCAGCCGCTCCACGGCACGTGGGATCCTCCTGGACCGGGGCACGAACCCATGTCCCCTGCATCGGCAGGCGGACTCCCAACCACTGCGCCACCAGGGAAGCCCTGCCCTGAATCTTAAGAGATAACCACAACCAGCATTCTCCTTGGTCCAGAGCTATGTACCAACCCACTTGGCTTCATTCTGTCCCTTTGAGTCTATACTGGATTCCACTTTTCTGACTCTTGGCCCCCTTCTTTGACTCAAGTTCACCCCTTGGGCTCATCTCTTTCTAGTCTCCTAGGCTATAGCACTTGTTGATGGCCCATCCCATACACCAGTGGCCCATATCGCCTTGGTCCACTGTGGTAGCTGTTGTAAGGAATTCTCAGTATGGTGACAGCTTAGTGCAGAAGTAGCCCCAAGGGTGAGGAAGTTAACAGCACTAGAGAACAACCAAAGAGGTGCTGGAGTCAGTAGGCAAACCTACCCCACGTTGATCCTTCATTTTGTAAGACATTGCTAAGACTACAAGTTTCCTCTGAGCTCCTGCTGCCCATAACAGAAACCACTTTCTGGTTTTCCTCACTTTCCTCTCTGGCACTCCACAATTCCTCATTGTGTTTCTCCCAATCACCTCTCAAAGAAACTGCTTGCACCTAAGTCTTCCTCTTGGGTTTGCTTTTGGAGGACTCCACCCTGAGATCAAGGTAAACCTGCCAGTCAATCCAGTTTCTGTCTTAGGTGTTCTCACTGCATCTGTCACAGGTCTGCCTGGGGCTCTCCCAGCTTTAGCCCCGACAGTTCCACATGCCTGGTAACCTCTCAGTCCTGGGCACACCAAGATAGTTGGTCACCTTAGCACAGGTTGGCAAATGGGAACAGATCACACTCTATTTTATGGCCCATCTCAGAGAACCCTATGATTTACTGCTCAAATAGGGATCTAGAAAAATCCTGATAGCTCGGAAACCAAAATTTAAATGCTAAAACTCTTTTGGCAATTAGTGAACTGCATTAAATACCTGCATTGATTTTGGTTTCCACCTCTAAAGGACCATAGCCAGAGAGCTGGCATGGGAATGTGGCACCCGTGGTGTGTAAGCCCTGGGGTCAGCAGCTCTGCAGTGTTTCCCTCAGGGCAGGCTTAGCAACTGCTTTGCAGAACCTCATGACATGGTGGAAATTCATATCTTGCCACTTCCTTGACTTCATTCCTTTCCTAAAGATCGGCCCTCAAGGGCTGTGGGCACCTACAACGTGTCCAGCTCCATTCTAGGTGTGGTGACAAACAGCCCCAAAGGCTCAGCTCCTGTTCAAGAAAAAAGTCACACCCTTCCCATCACTCCTGGGTTCAGCTAATTTAGCTCAAGTGTCTTTTGTAAGTGCCACCCCTCTTCTAGATGTGCTAGGATACATTTGGGCAAGTTGGAGGTCCATTTTGGGGGGAATGTAGACATTCATCTGATAATCACACAGGTTATTCATTAAACTTGTGGTAAGTGCTGCAGGGGAAAAGTACAGGGAGTCCTGAGAATATGAAATGGGAACTGTCCCCAGCTCAAGGGTTAGGGAAGTCAGTTCCAAGGAAGCAACATGAAAGCTGGGACAACAAAGGAGTAAATAGCCAGTGAGGGTCTAGGGAGAAAAGGAGAGACATGGAGAATGTTCCAGGCCCTAAGAGGCAAGTGCTTTTCAGAATGAGGACCTGAGTGAAGCGTGTAGCCCATGTGTAGAAGCAAAGGGGAGTGTTGAGTGAGCAGCTGCAGTGGTCTGTGGGGTGGGGGGTAGACAGACAGCCCTTGTAGATTGTTTAGGACCTTTTGCTGTATCTTTACAGCCATGGGGTAAAGGTCAGGCAACGCAGAACACTGTTCACTCTGCTGCTGCTGAGGTAGCAGGAGCTCAGGGAGGCCACACGGTGTGGCCTTGAAAGGATGAGGATGGGGTAGGAGGTTTACTGCCTTGAGAAACTGGTTGAAACACCATTTCAGAGATGGACCAGTTCCAGTACATCCACAGGGGCGAACATCGTGTTTCAGGAGCTGTCCCACAAATGCCCAGATGCGGCGGGAGCTGTGGAACCCTGGTCAGTCTCCAACCCTTCGACTTTCTACTTCTTGCCCTTGGATAATTTGCTTCACCTCTCCGGGGTTCTTTCTGGTATATGTATGAGTACTTTGTGAACCATGAGAGACGTCACAATACAAGGTATTGTAATTAAGTGTATAAGGTCAAAGTCAGATGGCACTTGGAGATCAAACATTTACTCCAGTCAAGAAAAATGGAGGCCCAGGAAGGGTCAACACTTGCCCAGCATCATTCTGCAAGCTAGAAGCGGAGAGAGCCCAGCAGAGGGGCAGCTCTGCTGACCTCCGGGCCTGTGTCCTTCCATCACTCGACTCCTCCAGGTAACCTAGCTGACAACCTACCTGATAAGTTCACCTGGACCTCCTACTCTTGGTCTGTAATAAAATATGAAACAGACAGGAAGTTGCCAGTTTAGGTTTGAGTCCACCAAACAAACATCTAAAACCATGCAACATAATCCAACTGGTCTTCACGGCTGGCCTGTTCCTCCTTTTCTGACACACAGCCAGCACTTCTCCTAAAGCATCAGCAAACCTCTCTTAATTGTGGGAGGGCCTCTGTTGGTCAATGAAACCAACAGATTTGCTAAATTTTAAGAAATGCAATTCATTGCCACTTGGTGCACTTACAGACTTTGTTGACAGGAGCCGGGGAGCTCAGCCAGAATTTGAGGGTAGGCTCCCCATCCTTTGTATAAAGAAAAGCCACCCTGTAGAAGCAGAGGGGAGACCTGGGTTTGGATGGAGGAGAAAAGATCTTCGTATTGGAGCAATCTGGATGGCATTGAGTTGCTGGCTGTAGTTCCTGGCTTGCTGGGGAAAGGGTGGGGTTGAAATAAACAAGGTAAGAGTTTGAAATCTACTAAGTGTCTATATTCTTATATGTGGGCCTCCAACTCAGAGCAGCTGGCAAGGGATTTAGAAAATAGGTACCAAAACGGGGGACTTTCCTGGTCGTCCAGTGGTTAAGACTCTGCGCTTCCAATGCAGGGGGTGCGGGTTCAATCCCTGGTCAGGGAAAACCCGAAAGAAAAGTAGGTACAAAAATTGTGTAACAAGGGGCTTCCCTGGTGGCGCAGTGGTTGGGAGTCTGCCTGCCGATGCAGGGGATGCGGGTTCGTGCCCTGGTCTGGGAGGATCCCGCATGCCGCGGAGCGGCTGGGACCGTGAGCCATGGCTGCTGAGCCTGCGCATCCGGAGCCTGTGCTCCGCAACGGGAGAGGCCACAGCAGTGAGAGGCCCGCGTACCGCAAAAAAAAAAAAAAAAAAAAAAAAAAAAATTGTGTAACAAGGAATTGCAAAGACAGCCAATGTGGGTAAAATGGGAAGAAAGGGCTTTTGGATATAGTCAAACCTGTGGTCAAATCCCAACAGCATCATCTGATCACTGTGCCAGCTGGGAGAGCTGCTTCATGAAGACACTAACTGGTATATCATGGTGCAACTGGGAGAATTAAAGGTGACAAATCAACCTGCACATAGTAGATGCTCATTAATATTCATTCCATCTAAAATCAGAATCTGTATTTATAATCCTAAGAGTAGTTTTAGGCCAAAACTCTCTTAGGCTAAATATTTTCCTTACATGCATATTAATCCCCAACTCCACCCTCCCCCAACACACACAGACACACACACACACACATACACACACACACACACACACACAACTGCTTTTTCGTTATGTCGACTAAACAGCATCATAAGAGACTAAGGTTGCAATCAGCAGCCTTGATTATGGAGATTTTGGTAAAAAGGTAGGAATCTTTCCAGTAGGCCTGCCACAGTCAGGCATCCACAGGCAGGTGGCAAGTGCTGTCTGCAGGCACACGTCTTGTTTAATGTGTGTGATCAGAGAAACAGCACAGAGGGCCTCTTCCCTCTGGAGCTGTGTGCACCCAGTTCTTCAGAATCTGTCTGTTCACAAATCCAGCCATCTCTATAAGCTGCTGCACGCCTGCGTGTGTCCATGTTTACTGAATAAAGTTCTCCACAAAGCACAGCGCCTGGGTGGAATGTTGGTGCTGAAGGAAGCACATTTGAATTTCATAGGAGGCTGCCTCAAACCAGGCTGGAGCCCTGGACTAGAAAATTTATGAAGGCACACTCTGAATTAATCAGCAAATATATACTAATTCACGCTGACCTTTTTTCAAGCTGAGGCCTTTTTATCACTCACTGTGGGTTTAACATTGGCCTACCGAGCGTTATTACAAAGGACTCAATGGTTGGCCATAATTATATAATGCAAATGACATTTGCTGTTTTGTTTGAGCTTATTCCCTCAGATGTTTCCTTCTTTTATCACACTCCTCACACATCTGTGTCCCCGCAGTGGCTCTGCTAGCTCCTCCTGTCCTGGTCCCCAAGTTCCTGGTGCTGTCTGTCCCGACTGTCAGGCAGACACGGCCTGCTGTGAGGATGCGGCGGGTGTGATGCCTGCCTCTGACACAGGTTATGTTGACAGCTGGTCAGAACAGGTGTACACGGATGCTACCATCAAATGGCAACACACATCGGGCTCCCTCCCAACGCACAGCCATGAAAAACCTGTTCTCCTCACATTTCTTTGGAGATTGATTGACTGTTCTTTGACACAGCACACTGTGGCTGTTTGTAAGTTCCCTGGTCCTTTGCCGGCTCAGACGTATTCCAGAGAAGTCTCAGAGAAGACCTCCATGTGGCACTGTGAATTATTCATCTGATTCTCCTGGTTGGGGGTGAGGGAGAATGGAGTCTCTCCTCCCCTCCTCTCCACTCCAAGACCCGGAAACTGCTCCGCCATGTATCTGGGGAGTTAAGACAGCAAGGGGATGACTGCTATGACTGACTGCTGGAGAAAAAGAGCACTGCGGAGGTACATGAATATTTGAATTCTGAGATGGTTTAAAACAGGAGCAGCATTCTCCAAGACCGAGCGCATCCTGTTACAGACCCAAGTAATTATAAAACGATGATTAAAAATACTGTAACAGTTTAACTCAAGTTAATTGTTCATCTCTAGGAAGCGGCAGCAGATTGGGTTTGGTCTCAGTAAAAAAAAAAAAAAAAAAAAAAAAAAAATTAAATCCTATGATAAAACATCTTGGTTAAATTTTTTTAAAAGTTCCCATTGAAGAAAGCAGTGTTGTGACCAACTGAATGCTCCGACAATTCCATGAGTGGGTGATGTCTGGTTGAACTCTGATAGGACAAGAAAAACCAAATCCTGTTACCAAGCAGAAAAGGGGTCGGTGAGAATGTCAAATGCACTTGTGGGTCCAGGGGTGAGCAAGTCAAAAGCTGCAATGCTTGATTCTTCCATTGCCGGGAGGACACAGCTTTCCAGGAAAATCAGGCAGATGCGGAGTAGGGGACCCACTGCCCAAAGGTTTCCCACCCCCACTTTCCACCCTTTACCAGAGCCCTGCTACCAGCGGTTCCTGTCTGGACGCACTTGCCCTACTGGATTTTCCCCTCTCTTTTTGCCTTGCATGCTGACTCTTATTTTCTTACCTTAATTCATTCTTTAATTTCCTTCAGTAGGTGGAACAAAAGAACTCCAAAACCAAGATGGCTGTAGCCAGGGGAGCAAATGTGCAATTAAATGAGTGCTTCGTGAAACTGGATTTTTATCTCCAACATCACAGAGTCCTGAAGCTCGAAGCAGAAATCTGTGGGCTTATATTGGGGAATGTATGGCATCAACATCTAATGGCATTTTAGGGCTGTATGCTTAGAAACTGCCATTGTTATCCTGAATTGATGATGTTATATTAGCACTCCACCAATTCATTTTATACAAAAGTACAAATCTAATAAACTCATCTAAAAAATAACCCTAATGTATTCAACTGCTAACGCCTCAGCAGCCTAATATATCTGTATACAGCAGAATTCTAAATGCAGTGGAGAATTCTGAGATGGGTTTATGCATTGCATGCTCCTCATAAAACCTTATTTGAACATGTGATTCCAGTTTACATTTTATTAGTAAAGCTCTCATTTTTCATACAGAATGAGAAAGCAGAGAGGAGGAAAAGTACATTCCTGCAACTTCAATTCTGTGTCCAAATAACTTACAAGATGGACACAAAATGGACAAGACTATGACTGCCCTGAAGACAATTACAAAAAAATACTTAATTAGGATGCAATGCCGGTTATTTTAAGCCATACAAAAGAGTTCTGTACATAATAGAGTGGCTGTTTCATGCAGCTCATATGATAAAATTCTCACCAGTCTTAAAATGACAGATGTAATATTACCTTTAATAAGTGTCTACCGATGCATGCAAATTGAATTAGATAGTGGGAGTACAAATTTTCCCGATAATTAAGATAAAAATCTCATGTCAGCTTAAACCCTGGTGTATATTAGTAACTCTGTATATTTCTTTTCTCTGTTCTCTACCAATTATTTTTTAGTGTGGCCTCTTGATTACTGAAATAGTCAGGTCAGGGAGGTAAAAAACTGGCCCTCAAAATGTATTATTATAAATGGGGGCAAGTCAAATCCCTGATTACTACTCAGTGTATACTAAGTTTAAAAATACCAAGCACAATTCAAATAACTTGAAATAAATTCAACTGTGTATTAACTTAGTGTTTCTGGGGTCTCATGAGGTGTTACTATGCACTTAAGGCTAATATAGAGCTAATGCCGTTTAGGAGAAATAAAAACAGAATTTGGAAGTTAATAATTTCATTGATTTAGAAAACCTGAGTTTTGAACTGATTCTGCAGTGTTCTGTGTTAACATCGCAAATAAAGTAGGTGCTCAATGTAATATTTTATTTACGAAAAAATCTTAGAAGGCTAAGAGAAGGCACACACATAGACCTGCACACGCACACATCCCTTGTGTGTGCACATGCAAAACACCATGCCCACATCCACACAGCTTAAAGGGTAAGTGTTCTGCATGGCATTCAGCTTCATTTTAATACCCTCCACTGCTGTGATCGCAGTCCCCCAAGGGAGGCAAATATCCTGAGCAATATTAAAAGTGGGATTATCCAATCTAATAGTGAAGATTTGGGAACCAGCCAAGAGGAATCAGAATCATGAGGGTAAAACAAAGAGGACTTATCGGTGCCCAGACCACCGGGTTTGCCGTCCCTAAGCTTCTGCTTGGTGGCATGTGATTGACAACACCTGACGGGTGACTATCACTTGACCAAACAATGAATGTCCTCAGATGCTGGTGTCCATGGGGTTTGGCTGCCACAATGTCCATCTGTGAAAGGAAATACTGGGAGGACGTATTTCCTGATGACCGGCTGCCCTGGAGAGGGCACTGTCCACTAGTTTGAGCCTCACAACAGTCCTCTGAGGTTTTTACTATGATAAGCATTTCTGCCTTTCTATATGGAAAACTAGGCTCAACGGGGTGAAATGGCATGCCCAAGATTAGAAGGTAAGTGGCAGGGCCAGGATCTAGATACTATCCCTTTCACTCCAAAGACAGCTCTTCAAGGAACCATGCCGATATCCAGACTTGGTTCTGACACTTATCAGTCGTGTTCGTGGCCAAGTCGAGACCCAGCCTCAAGGGTCTGTGATATTAGAGAGTGCGGCAAATTAGTCATTGTGCGAGAGTGGTCCCTACGCAGGTCCATCAATTACCACCACAAAGAATGTGGGATTTGCCACCCTAAACCAGTAATGTCCCTGATGGTTATAGGTATTTGAATTTGCAGCTCCTTTACACATGGCCACCTTTCCTTCCTCTGCCCTGAAATATATTTTTGTGTCTTATGCTAAGCAGACAATATTTATATCACTCTTTAATAATTTAGTACATGTTCATACTGCAGCTTGCCCCCCAAAACATCTTCATAACTCTTACGTTATTTCTCAGCCTAGTTAGGAAATTTCTTACAAAGGATATTTTTGGAACATCCCTGTGGGCAGTGAGTGCTAGTTGCTCACCCTCAGCATACATTCTCCCCTTTTTTCTTAGTAACAAAATCCTGACTTTTAACTGGACAACTATGTACTAAGACTACATTTCTCAGCCTCCCTTGCATCTCAGTGTAGCCACAGGATTCAGTTTTATCCAATCAGGTGTAAATGGTATTGTGCTTGCTGTCTCCTTAGAGGGAGGGGTGGTCCTTCTTTGGCCCCTTCTAATGTTGGAGGTCTTGGACATAAATTGGCTGGAGTATTTGCAATCATTTAAGACCATGAATTTTAAAATTTAAATGGCTTCCACTTCTGGCACTGGTACCTAAGTTTAGCAGATCAATCTTTCTACTGAGAACAACTAGAAAAGCTGAGGGGTTTTGTTTGTTTTATTATTTTCTTCAAAACATCTATTTGAATGTCTTGGGAGCTAGCACGGTGGTAAGGATTCAAGAGACCAAAGACCAGGAGGGCAAGAGATGCTGTGTCCTCCATCATCAGTCAGGGGGTCTAAGGAAAAAGATACTGGGGTTCCAAAGCCTTTCTGACCCTTTGCCCAACCAGGCATCTCAGTCTTTCTGCTGGATTCTTCCCAAGGTCAAGGGTGGGGAACACAAGATGTCATCAGCAGAGTAATCTGGTCATGCTGAGAAAGGTCATGGGAGTCTCGATGTGCTTGTTCAACGACCACCCACCACACAGAGGGCTGAAGCTCATTGAGGAATCCTCTCTCCTATCTCCTGCAAGGCTGAGCCACTGTGCCCATGCAGGTACATATCCATGAGATTCTTAAAAAGGGACATTGAATAAGCCTCAAATTCACTGCCTCTTTCCCCACTAAGGCATTTGTCAATTCCAGTGTGGTGGTTTAGAGGCTGAAAACAGCAGAAAGCACTGGCTGAGATACTGAGTGCTGAGGAGAGCACTCAGCAGTCTAACAAGGCTGAGGGACATGGCCGAACACTAGAGTGCAGACCCATCAGGCAGGAGGGGTCATGGCAAACACCCCAGGCCTTAGCTGTGACCCTATAATGCCTTACCCTAGAAATGGTCATGAAGTACATTAGTCCTTATAAAAATGTGGTGGCGAAATAAATGAGTCCAGCAAACCAGCTCAATCTGAATTGGAATAAGACATACTATTCATTCCCTAACTGCTGCCAGAAATAAAAGCAAGTCTTTGGAGGAAGATATCATCATTTTGGAACCTAAACTTAGTTTTCATTTACAACATCTTACTTTCAATAAAAATTCACCAGGCCTGCTAGAAGACAAGGGCAACATGACTAAAACCAAGAGGAAATACAGCCAATAGAAACAGATCCATGACTAAAATAGATATTTGAGTTAGACAAGACTTTTAAAGTAAACATGATTCATATGTTTAAAAATTATATAACAAGATAAGAAACTTCAGCAGATAACTGGAAAACATAAGATGTTTAAAGAGAAATTCTGGAATTTAAAAATAAAATTGAAATTAAGAACTCAGCAGAAGGTTTTAACAGCAGATTAGACCTAACTGTAAAAGTTGTGAGCCAGAACATAGGTCAGGAGGACATATTCAGACTGATGTTATTGAGGCAAAAAGGAATGGAACATATAAAAAAAGAACATAACAAACATGTGGGACATGGTGAAAATGTTTCACATATATATAATTATTGTCCCAGAAAGAGAGAATGGGACAGATGTCTGAAGAGATAATGTCCAACAGTCCAAGAGTAAAAGCAACATACTGAGGACAGCAGGAAAAGGTGAGAGACTTCCAGAGTCTTTGATGACACTATGAACCCTTCATACTACTCCTGGTCTGCATGCCTCTAGATATGTTTTCATGATAGAGAAATAACTCCCTTCTTGAGTTAGCCACGATTTTTCAGGCTCTTGTTACTCGTAAAACAAATCTGAACTGACATATCCCTCTTTGTTTTGTTTTGCTTTTTTTATTGAGTAAACTTGGCATATAACATTAGTTTCAGGTGTACAACATAAAAATTAGATATGTGTATGCACTACAAAGTGTTTACCACAGTAAGTTTCGTTACCATCCATCACCGTACAATTGACCCCCGTCATCCATTTCGCCCACCCCCTAGCTCTCTTCTCCTCTGCTCAACAACCAGTCTGTTTTTGTACGTATGTGCTTTGTTTTGTTTGTTCATTTGTTTTGTCTTTTAGATTCCACATATAAATGAAACCATACGTTATTTGTCTTTCTCTGTCTGACTTATTTCACTTAGCATAATACCCTCAAGTTCCATCCATACTGTTTTAAATGACAAGATTTCCTTCTTTTTAATGGCTGAGTAGTAATCCATACTTTCTTCATCCATTCATCTGTTGATGGACACTTAGGTTGTTTCCATATCTTGATTATTATAAATGATGCTGCAATGAACATAGGGGTGCATATAAGTTTTGGAATTAGTGTGTTTGTACTCCTCAGATAAATACCCAGAAGTGGAATAGCTGGATGATATGGAAGTTCTATTTTTAATTTTTTGAGGATCTTCCATGTTATTTTCTATAGTGGTTGTACCAATTTACATTCCTACCAGTAGTGTACTAGGGTTCCTTTTTCCTCACATCCTCTCCAACACTTGTTAGTCCTTGCCTTGTTTACAATAGCCATTCTAACAGGTGTGAGGTGACATCTCATGGTTGTTTTGATTTGCATTTCTTTGATAATTAGTGACATTAGTATCTTTTCAAGAACCTATTGGCCATCTGTATGTCTTCTTTGAAAAAAATGTCTATTTAAATCCTCTGCCCATTTTAAAATCAGATTTCATGGGTTTTTTGCTATTGAGTTGTCTGAGTTCCTTTCATATTTTGGATATTAATGCCTTATCAGATATATGATTTGTAAATATTTTCTCCCATTCAGTAAGTTGCCTTTTCATTTTGTCCATTGTTTTCTTTGCTGTACAGAAGCTTTTTAGTTTGATGTAGTTGCACTAGTTTTTGTTTTTGTTGCCTTTGCTTTTGGAGTCAGATGTACAAAAATAATCACCAAGACCAAGGTAAGGAGCCTACTGCCTATGTTTTCTTCTAATGATTTTATGGTTTCCAGTCTTAGATTCAAGACTAACCCATTTTGAGTTATATTTTGTGTATGGTTTAAGACAGTGGTCTAGTTTCATTCTTTTTCATGTGGCTGTCCAGTTTGCCCAATGCCATTTTTTGAAGAGACTCTCTTTTCCCTATTGGATATTCTTGGCTAAAAGAGCCAAGAGTCATAATTAATTGCCGATATAAGTGTGGGTTCACGTCTGGGCTCTTTATTCCATTCCATACATCTGTGTATCTGTTTTTATAGCAGTACAAAACTGTTTTAATTACTATAGTTTTGTAGTATAGTTTGAAATCAGAAAGTAAGATACCTTCAGTTTTGTTCTTTCTCAAGAGTTCTTTGGCTATGTGAGGTCTTTTGTGGTTCCATACAAAGTTTAGACTTATTTGTTCTAGTTCTGTGAAAAATGACATCAGAATTTTGATAGAAATTACACTGAATCTGTAGATTGCTTTGGGTAATATGGGCATTTTAACAGTATTAATTCTTCCAATCCATAAGTATGAAATGTTTTTCCATTTATTTGTGTTTTCTTAAATTTCTTTCAACAATGTCTTATAGTTTTCAGTGTATATGTCTTTCAACTTCCTGGTTAAATTTATTCCTAGTTTTTTTTTTTTTATGCAATTGTAAATGGGATTGTTTCCTTAATTTCTCTTTCTCATGGTTTGTTATTAATGCATAGAAACACAAAAGAGTTCTGTATGTTGATTTTTTATCCTGCAACTTTACTGAATTATTCATTCTAACAGTGTTTTGTGGAGTATGTAGGGTTTTCTATATATAGTACCTTGTTATCTATAAGTAGTGAGACTTTTACTTCTTCCTTTGAAATTTAGAAGACTTCTTTTTCTTTTTCTTGCCTAATTGCTGTTGCTTGAACTTCCAATACCATGTTGAATAAAAGTGCCAGGAGTGGACATCCTTCTCTTGTTTCTGATTTTAGAGGAAAAACTATCAGTTTTTCACCATTGAGTATACTGTTAGCTGTGAGTTTGTCATATATGACCTTTATTACGTTGATGTATACTCCTTATATACCTACTTTGTTGAGAGTTTTTAATCATAAATGGATGTCGAATTTTGTCAAATGCTTTTTCTGCATCTATTGAGAGGATCATATGATTTTTCTCCTTCATTTTACTAATGTGGTGTATCATTTTGACTGATTTGCAAATGTTGAACCATGCTTGTGTTCCTGGAGTAAATCCCACGTGATCATAGTGTTAGATCATTTTAATATATTGTTGAACTTGGTTTGCCAATATTTTTTGAAGAGTTTTGCATTTATGTTCATCATAAACATTAGCCTGTAATTTTTTTGTGTGTGTGTGTGGCATCTTTGTCTGGTTTTGGTATCAGGGTAATATTGGCTTTGTAGAATGAGTTTGGAAGTGTTTCCAGATATTTTATTTTTTTAAAGCATTGAAAAGTTTAGGTATTAAATCTTCTTTGAACGTTTGGTAAAATTAACCACTGAAGCCATCTGGTGTTGGACTTTTGTTTGTTGGGAGGGTTTTTTAAAAATTATTATTACTGATTGAATCTCCTCATGAGTAATTGGTTTATTCAGATTTTCTATTTCTTCATGATTCAGTCTTGGAAGGTTGTATATTCCAGGAGTTTATCCATTTTTTTATAGGTTGTCCTATTGGTTGGTGTACGATTATTCATGGTAGTCTCTTACGATGTTTAAAAATTTTCCTGTTATCAGTTATAACTCCTCCTCTTTCATTTCTGATTTTATTTATAGGAGCCCTCTCTCTTTTTTGCTTGGTGAGTCTAGCTAAAGGTTTGTCAATTTTGTTTATCTTTTCAAAGAATCAGCTCTTTGTTTCATTGACATTTTCTAATTTTTAAAGACTCCGTTTCATTTATTTCCACTCTGATCTCTATTGTTGCTTTCTACTACCTCTGGGTTTTCTTCTTCTGCTTTCCTTAAGTGTAAAGTTATTTCAGTTTTTTTTTCTTGAGGTAAGCCTGCATTACTATGAACTTCCCTCTTAAAACTGCTTTGCTGCATCTCATAGATTTTAGAATCTTTTATTTCCATTTTCATTTATCTCAAGGTAGTTTTTCCCTTTGAATTTTTTAAATTGCCCCATTGGTTGTTCAGTAGCATGTTGTTTAATCTCAACATATTTGTGAATTTTTCCAATTTTCTTCTTGCAATTGATTTCTAGTTTCATAACTTTGTGGTCAGAAGAGATGCTTGAAACTCTCATATCAGACAAAATAGACTTTAAAATAAAGACTATTGCAAGAGACAAAGACAGACACTACATAATGATCAAGGGATCAATCCAAGAAGAAGATACAACAACTGTAAATATTTATGCACCCAACATAGGAGCAACCCAATATATGAGGCAAAGGCTAACGGTCATAAAAGGGGAAATCGACAGTAACACACTCATAGTAGGGGACTTTAACACCCCACTTTCACCAACAGACAGATTATCCAAAATGAAATTAAATAAGGAAGCACAAGCTTTAAATGATACATTAAAGAAGATGGACTTGATTGATATTTATAGGACATTACATCCAAGAACAACAGAATACACTTTCTTTTCTAGTTCTCATTGCACGTTCTCCAGGATAGATCATATCTTGGGTCACAAATCAAGCCTTGGTAAATTTAAGAAAATTGAAATTGTATGAAGTACCTTTTCCAACCACAATGCTATGAGACTAGATATCAATTACAGGAAAAAATCTGTAAAAAATAGAAGCACAGGGAGGCTAAAAAATACACTACTAAATAACTAAGAGATCACTGAAGAAATCAAAGAAGAAATAAAAAAAAACCTAGAAACAAATGAAAATAAAAACACGATGACCCAAAATCTGTGGGATGCAGCAAAAGCAGTTCTAAGAAGGAAGTATATAGCAATACAGTTCTACCTCAAGAAACAAGAAACATCTCAAATAATCAACCTAACCATACACTTAAAGCAATTAGATAAAGAAGAACAAAAATCCCCAAAGTTAGCAGAAGGAAAGAAATCATAAAGATCAGATCAGAAATAAATGAAAAAGAAATGAAGGAAACAATAACAAAGATAAAAAAAACTAAAAGCTGGCTCTTTGAGAAGATAAACAAATTGATAAACTGATGGGCAGACTCATCAAGAAAAAAAGGGAAAAGACTCATATCAATAGAATTAGAAATGAAAAAGGAGAAGTAACAACCGACACTGAAGAAATACAAAGGATCATGAGAGATTACTAGAAGAAGCTATATACCAATAAAATGGACAACCTGGAAGAAATGGACAAATTCTTAGAAAAGCACAACCTTCTGAGACTGAAACAGGAAGAAATAGAAAGTATAAACAGACTGAACACAAGCACTGAAATTGAGACTGTGATTAAAAATCTTCCAACAAACAAAAGTCAAGGAACAGATGGCTTCACAGGTGAAATCTAACAAATATTTAGAGAAGAGCTAACACCTAGCCTACTTAAACTCTTCCAAAATATAGCGGAGGGAGGAACACTCCCAAACTGATTCTACGAGGCCACCATCATCCTGATACCAGAACCAGAAAAAGATATCACAAAGAAAGAAAACTACAGGCCAATATCACTGATGAATGTAGATGCAAAAAATCCTCAGCAAAATACTAGCAAACAGAATCCAACAGCACATTAAAATGATCATACACCATGATCAAGTGGGGTATCTCAGGAATGCAAGGATTCTTCAGTATATGCGAATCAATCAATGTGATACACCATATTAACAAATTGAAGGATAAAATCCATATGATCATCTCAGTAGATGCAGAAAAATCCTTTGATAAAATTCAACACCCATTTATGATAAAAACCCTGCAGAAAATAGGTATAGAGGGAATATATATCAACATAATAAGGTCCATATATGACATACCCAGAGCCAACATCATTCTCAATGGTGAAAAACTGAAACCATTTCCTCTAAGACCAGGAACAGGACAAGGTTGTCCATTGTCACCACTATTATTCAACATAGTTTTGGAAGTTTTAGCCACAGCAATCAGAGAAGAAAAAGAAATAAAAGGAATCCAAATCAGAAAAGTGGAAGTAAAACTGTCACTGTTTGCAGATGACATGATACTATACATAGAGAATCCTAAAGATGATACCAGAAAACTACTAGAGCTAATCAATGAATCTGGTAAAGTAGCAGGATACAAAATGAATGCACAGAAATCGCTTGCATTCCTATACACTAATGATGAAAAATCTGAAAGAAAAATTAAGGAAACACTCTCATTTACCATTGCAACAAAAAGAATAAAATACCTAGGAATAAACCTACCTAAGGAGACAAAAGACCTATATGCAGGAAACTATAAGACAATGATGAAAGAAATTAAAGATGATACAAACAGATGGAGAGCTATGCCATGTTCTTGCCTTGGAAGAATCAACATTGTGAAAATGACTATACTACCCAAAGCAATCTACAGATTCAATGCAATCCTTATCAAACAACCAATGGCATTTTTCATAGAACTAGATCCAAAAATTTCACAATTTGTGTGGAAACACAAAAGACCCCGAGTAGCAAAAGCAATCTTGGGAAAGAAAAACGGAGTTGGAGGAATCATGCTCCCTGACTTCAGACTATACTACAAAGCTACAGCAATCAAGGCAGTATGGTACCGGCACAAAAACAGAAAGATAGATCAATGGAACAGGATAGAAAGCCCAGAACTAATCCCATGCACCTATGGTCACCTTATTTTTGATAAAGGAGGCAAGAATATACAATGGAGAAAAGACAGGCTCTTCAATAAGTGCTGGGAAAACTGGACAGCTACATGTAAAAGAATGAAATTAGAACCCTCCCTAACACCATACACAAAAGTAAACTCAAAATGGATTAAAGACCTAAATGTAAGGCCAGACACTATAAAATTCTTAGAGGAAAACTTAGGCAGAGCACACTATGACATAAATCACAGCAAGATACTTTTTGACCCACCTCCTAGAGAAATGGAAATAAAAACAAAAATAAACAAATGGAACCTAATGAAACTTAAAAGGTTTTGCACAGCAAAGGAAACCATAAACAAGATGAAAAGACAACCCTCAGAATGGGAGAAAATATTTGCAAATGAAACAACTGACAAAGGATTAATCTCCAAAATTTACAAGCAGCTCATGCAACTTCATATCAAAAAAACCAAACAACCCAATCCAAATATGGGCAGAAAACCTGAATAGACACTTCTCCAAAGAAGATATACAGATAGCCAACAAACACATGAAAGAATGCTCAACATCACTAATCATTAGAGAAATTTAAATCAAAAGTACAATGAGGTATCACCTCACACCAGTCAGAATGGCCATCATGAAAAAATCTATAAACAATAAATGCTGAAGAGGGTGTGGAGAAAAGGGAACCCTCTTGCACTGTTGGTGGGAATGTAAACTGAAACAGCCACTATGGAGAACAGTATAGAAGTTCCTTAAAAAACTAAAAATAGAAGTACCATATGACCCAGCAATCCTACTACTGGGTATATACCTGGAGAAAACCATAATCAAAAAGAGTCATGTACCCACAATGTTCATTGCAGCTCTATTTACAGTAGCCAGGACATGGAAGCAACCTAAGTGTCCATCAACAGATGAATGGATAAAGAAGGTGTGGCACATATATACAATAGAATATTAATCATCCATAAACAGAAACAAGATTGAGTTATTTGTAGTGATGTGGATGGACCTAGAGTCTGTCATACAGAGTGAAGTAAGTCAGAACGAGAAAAAACAAATACTGTATGGTAACACATATATATGGAATCTAAAAAAAAAAAAATAATGGTTATGAAGAACCTAGGGGCAGGACTCGAATAAAGAGACAGATGTAGAAAATGGACTTGAGGTCACGGGGAGGGGGAAGTGTAAGCTGGGATGAAGTGAGAGAGTGGCATGTACTTACATATACTGCCAAATGTAAAATAGATAGCTAGTGGGAAGCAGCCACATAGCACAGGATTAGCTCAGTGCTTTGTGACTACCTAGAGGGGTGGGTTAGGGAAGGTGGGAGGGAGACGCAAGAGGGAGGAGATATGAGAGTATATGTACACATATAGCTGATTCGCTTTGTTCTAAAGCAGAAACTAACACACCATTGTAAAGTAATTATACTCCATTAAAGATGTTAAAAAAATAATGCAGATATGTGTACAAGGCATGTCTCCTACAGCACTGTGTGAAGTAACAACAACCAAAAATGATGTAAAATTGGACACATTATGAATGTCCATTAATAAGGGAAGAGATAAGTACATTCAGTGTAGTGATTGAATTGAAAACTATGCAGCCATGATCAAGAATGAAGTAGACCTCAGTGTATTCATGCAGAGAAATACCTATTACATATGGTTAAATTTGAAAGCAATTTTTGGAGTGATATGCATGGCATCATTTCAACGTTTGAAGAAAAAGAAATACGTATATAAATATATCTATCGAAGCACAGGAAACAGATGAGAAAGATACATATCAAACCATCATCCTGTCATCAATCGTTCTAAGGAGTGGGATGAGGACTGTGGAGGAATGTTATTAATGCAAATAATTTTAAAAGGTGTGGAATTATGAGAGATTATTTTCATTTTTTTCACCTGCTTTTTACATACATTTTGAGGCAAAATTAGAGTTGATTTTTAATAATAAAATTCAATAGCTCCAAAAATAATTGCTTTGAGCTCCTCCCTGAGCCTCACTCTCCTCCGTCATTAGTGAAACCTGGTGGAAAAGAATGAGACTCCTTGTGCCTGGGACCAGACTGTCTTACCAAATGACCAAAGGACAAGTAAGGTCCTGAATTCAACCAAGTAGCCAAGGACACATGTGACTCTGGGCTGGTTAACAGTGTGGTGCCATCAGAGCACCTCATCTGGTTCTCTCCTCTGACTGCACACACCCCGCCTACCTTCTGAAGCTACCAAGGCTCCCAGACAGCTCTCCATTCCCTGAACACATTCACATCCTTCATCCATTCATTCCGTCATCTGTTCACTCATCATTGACTCAGTCCCAGTGATGAGTGAAGCGTGTGTGGTGCTAGGTGTTGGTGGTGTAGTGATAGAAAGGTAGAGCCCCTGGCCTCAAGGGAAGGGGTGGGGGTTGGGGTGTCCTATAAGGACATAGAGGAGAGAGTCATGTAAGTACAGCTGTGTACTCACACGTTTCAGAGCTAAGCAGAAGATGGTCCAGCATTCACTGAGGATCTGGAACAAGGTGAGTACTACTCTCTAGTCCCTCATTGGGTACACTGACTTCCCCTCACAGCACTGTGACAGCATCCAGGGCAAGGACCCTTTCTGTGTCTTTGTCTTCTAGCACCTGTCAACACAGGCTGGGCAGCAGGTGAGGAAGTTGCTCTATGTCAGCACGTGGTGGGAGGGGAGCATCAGGCCGTTTGCCCACTTCCTGTTTTCCCAGATCCCATGTCAGATTTGAGCATCTCAGATTTGAGCTCCCTCCCTCAGTCCTTCCAGAAAAACACTTCTCTCCCTTCTCTTCCCTCCCTCCCTCCCCCTTTGTCTTTCTCTCTTTCTCTTTCTCCTTTCTTTCCTTCCTTCCTTCCTCCCTCCCTTCTTCCTTCCTTTCTTTCTTTCTTCCTTCCTTTCCTTCTTTCTTTCTTTCTTTCTTTCTTTCTTTCTTTCTTTCTTTCTTTCTTTCTTTTCTTTCCTCCCTCTCTCCTTCCTTCCTTCCTTCCTTCCTCTCCCTCTCTCTGCAGCTCTGTCTTCAATATTTGAGAGGTGATGGAGTCTGAGAGTTCTGATAATCTAACACTCCCCAGTGTCAGAGGCGGAACCAGAAGCCGAATGTGGCCGTCACTTGCTCCAGACCTCATGTTTCACTGTGGATGCGAGCAGGGCAGGGAACCTGAGTCGCAACTGGAGAGAAGAGGGAGGGAGTACCGTGCCCTCTGCCTCCACTCAGTGCAGGACAGTGAGGGAGCGTGACTGTGAGGGCCAGGTCCAGGGAACAGCAAATTGGGGGCCAGTTGTTCTAGAAGGAAGTTCTAACGATTTAGGGCTGAAACCATGTAACTGAAAAGAAAACATGTTCAAGAGGTGGCTGTGAGTCCTCACTAGCTATAAGAAAAAAATGTATTTCCTTTTCTTTAAGGTGAATTTTCTCTGCAGTTTGGGGTTGTCAGGAGAGCTCCCCAATCTCAAGGCTGTGACTGGCTAAGTGGGTCCTCTCACCTCGAGGTCACCAGCCATAACTGTCCCCAGGGGACAGTCAGAGATGTGATTCTGCCTAGCAACCTGTGGAGCACAAGAATGAGGCAGGGTCAGCAGCTGGTGGACAAGGGCCTGCTGCTGGGGTGGCCCTGCTCTTGTGAGGTGGGAAGTGTGGACCAACTCTGCAGTGTGGATCAGTCATACTCTGCACTGGGCCTTGGTCTTCCCATTTGTAAGATGAGGGACTTGGACAGGATGATCCCAAGACCTGCGCCCTGATAATGCAGGGCTCTGACAGGGTATGGCAGAGTGTGGGGGAAGAGGGGGAATGAGAGGGGGAGAGGAAGCAGGAGGGAAGTGAGATGGGAGCCCTCGTGCTCAGCTCTTGCATACCCTCCTCCTGCCCCACTGAACTGGGGGCTCTAGGTGACATCTCACCACACCCGTGGCTCACCTGACTGCCCTGAGTCCACCTTTCCATCCCCTCCTGAACCTTCTCCATGGAGAGACACTTCAGACCTCTCTTTCTCAAAGCCTCCAGTGACAGTTGGCTCATCCTGTGCCTAGGGCTACCTCTGTCCCATGGTCTCTGAATGTCCCATGGGCTCTAAGCTGAGGTCTTTGTACAGTGTCACAGGGGTGTGTTCAGCACGGCCTGCCTCTTGGGGTCTTCCCTCAAACACTTTTGCTCCCTGGGTACATGGGGCCAGCCATCATCCCTGCCACCATCAGGCACTGAGACTGAGAGTGGGCTCCAGGGACTCTGGGTCCCTCTGTTCCAGGGCACCTTGCTCCCAGCCAGTCGCTAGGCCTCTGAGCAACGTGCCTTGTAAAAGGAAGACACACCTTGGAGGTTCACAGTGTAATTTTGTTCAGGGTGACATGATTTTAGGTGTTGCACCAAAAAAGGAGTTAAAAACCACTGAAGCCCACAGAGGAACAAGAGTGGCTTTCTTTGAAATGCTCTCAGTCCTTCTGATGAGCTCAGGGAGGAAGTCTGCATTTGTGCTGGTCTCTATGGCCTCCCTAACTCCAGCTAACGTTCTTTATTTATTATTTATTTGTTCATTTTTAAACTTTTTATTTCATATTGGAGTTTAAAATGTTGTGTTAGTTTCAGGTGCACAGCAAAGTGATTCAGTTATACATATACACGTATCTACTCTTTTTCAAATTCTTTTCCCATTTAGTTTGTTACATAATACTGAGCAGAGTTCCCTGTGATATACAGTAGTCCTTGTTGGTTATCCATTTAAAATAGAGCAGTATGTACATGTCAATCCCAAACAGCTAATGTTCCTTTTTAACAAATAGACAGTGAGCTCTAGGCTCAGAACCTTCAGTGGGAAATGTTCAAATACTAATGTCTGGCTTTTGTTCTATACTTTCACAATTACCATCTCTTCATGGTAAATGAGACTGGTTTTCCATTTAATAGCAGTATACAAAGTTTAAAACTTTTAAATGGATTCACATGAGACAGAAAAGAAGTTGACTTGGATAAAGATTATTCCAGCTGAGGCTTGGCTGTGCCTGGAGTTTGGGAAAGCTCAATACAGAGAGGGCGGGAACTCTCCAAAGGCAATAATTTCTACCCTCATGGGTTGGATCAAAAGGGCCCTCCAGGTACCCATTTTATCTTGGCCCCCATTCCTTCTCCCCAACTTTCCAATTCCCTAACTCCTTATCCCAATCATCAATATTTGTGTTGGTCTTCCTGCCATGTTTGGGTGGTCTCTGGTTTATCAACCCTAGCCTTCTTCATTTCGGGTCCTAGAATCAGCTGTGGAGTAAGCCTGGTGGAAAAAGACCCCATGCTATCAGCTTCAGCACCATAGAACACCCCTCACCATCCCCACTCTCCCAGTCTCTTCACCAAGGTAGCCCACCACCCAGAAAAGAAGTTACTTCCGATGGAGTTGGCTTCCCAATGTGTATGGCAGACCCATCTAACCAACATAGCTGAGGGTCTTCACTTAGGGGTCACAGTGGGTCAGTTACCTATCTCAGAAAGTGTTTTGAAAATAATATGTAAATGATCTTTGAAGATTCTTGAATGAATGTGACAAAAATATAACTTAAAAATGCAGCAGTTGCTGATGTTCATGGTCAGATTCCTTGCATTTTCACTTGGGCCAGGTCTTGGGCTCATTTTTGCTGTAAGCTTGAGTTCTGATACCTGTCCTCCCTCTTCTGGCACCAGTACTACGCTTTGTCTCTTTGCTACTTTCATCAGTTCTGCTGAGAGCACCAGTTATAAACAACCTACCCCAACAGAAAGTTCACTGGGATAAATGAAGGTGCTCAGTTAATATTAGCTGAATGGATGGATAAGCTCCATGCAAGGTTTCAATCATAATTGTTGCTTGATGATTTTGCAGAAGATGGAAATTGCTAACAGTTATCTGGGACAGCATGGCAAGCTGACCAGACCAAGTTAGACCTTTTGGTTTTAATTTCAGTTTGATGAAATAATTCCACAAGGAAACAGTACAAATTTGAAGGTTTGAGCTTAAGGCCCCAAAGAAATCATTTCTTTATTACATTGCAAGTTAATATTTTCTTTCCATGTACTGTTTGCCTACATAAGCAAAACTATCATTTATACTGCTTTGCAAGAAAGAAAAATCTTTAATCACACTCAAACTCATAATCACATTCAAATTGAGTAAATTTAAATTGGAGATTCAAAGTCTACGAAACTTTCTAATTACGTGTATATATGTATTTTTCCCTCATGAAAATCTGTATATTTTCATGCTTTGCAATCTTTCTGTTCAAAAAGATATTGTGAACATCTTGCCATATGAGTAGATCCAAAACTACCACACTAATTACTCACTATTGAAATTTTAGATTGTTTCCATTTTTTCTTTTATAACAAATAATATTGTGTTGAACATTCTTGCCCTCTACTATTGGAAAATTAGGTTCTTAGCAATTTTCAAAAATGTTCTAAATAGCACTTTATGAACAATATGCTAAGAACATATTTACACACTTATCTAAGTATTTTTTAGTATAAATTTCTAGTAGCTGGGTTGCTCACCAAAGAAAAATGTACTTTTTTAAAATAACTTTGGTAACTTATCAAATTGCTTTTCAGTAATATTGTAACAATTTATATATCCATGGGCAAAATATAAATGTACCTAATTCCTCACATACTCACTAGCATTGTGTATTATTTTTAAATGTTCCCAATTTGACAAGTGAGTCGTGTTTTTTCATTGTTTCAAAATATTTCCTTGATTACTTGTATAGTCCTTGGATTTATCAGTTATTCATTTTTCTATTTTAGTAAATAGTCTCTTTATACATTGGTCTATTTTTTTTTCTACTGGAGTAGCCACTCTTTTTATCTACCTTTTGTCTACTTCATGTATTCTTAGTTTGTGGTTTGCTTTTAATTTTAATTTTTTGCCATATTTACATAATTATTATGTAATTAAATCTTTCACTTTTATTGCTTTATGGTTTCTGTTTTTGACATCATATTTTAAAAGGGCTTCCCTCTCCTAGAATGATAGACATTTTTACCTGCAAGTGTATTCATTACTTTTGTGGGTTCATATTTTACACTTATATTTTTAAGGAAGTTAAATTTTATAAGGTATGCATTAGGAACTTAATCATTTCTCCAAAATATTAGTTACTTTTTATGATATCAACTATCAAATAATCAATCTCTTCCTTATTATTTGAAGCACCATTTATTATGTACTAAATTCTTATACTTGTGTTTATTTCTGGACATCATTTTCCACTGTTTTCCTTGTCTATTTTGGTGCTGCTGCCACACTATTTTGATTACTACAGATTTGTAATATGTTTTAGAATTTGATGGAACAAGGAGTCCTCTATGATTTTTTCTCTGCATGGTTTTACTTGTTTATTCTTTCATATGCGTTACAGAAGTTATACACACACAGACATATACCATTAATACTGGTGTGGAATTACATTAAATTGGTAGACTAACTTGGAGCAAACTTCCACCTTAACAATATTGACTCTTGATTGGAACCAAGGATCTGATAAGGCTATTTATTCAGGTGTTTTAAAAACGTCTTTCAGCATTACTGAGGACCATATTCTATAAAATGACTCAAAGGGCCAAAATCTTGCCAATGATCCATGGATTACCGGTGCTGAATTTACTTACAGGCCCAGATAACTTTCTTAAAATGAGTACTAGAAGTCCAGAAACTGGAAGCTACTTAAGTAGAACACCACTTTTGTGTTCACCCTAAAAAATATAAGGACATTAATCTTGCCAAATATTTCAGGAGAGGTCATTTTTCTTTTAATCTATGGTATCAGATTTATAGAAAAATATGGTAGTATTAAGTCTTCACCTTTCCCCCTCTCATCTACATTTCATCCACCCTCCAAAAAAGTCCTCTGCAGACACATTAGACAGTGATGGAGAAGGACAAAGGTGACAGCATTCCAAATGAGAATTCTCAGTAATTCTCTGACAAGCCCCCACAGGCTGCCTGCAGCAGATTCAAGACCAGGATGTGCCATTTTGCACTCTATAATGTCGTGTAATATGTACCCGCAGCCACTGGAATGAGGAGAATTTATGATGAGAACACAGGACTCCACTGAGGAGCTCCTTGCTTTTGCGGAAGTTGCGAGTTTCTCAAATTTGAGAGAGAGGAAGAGGTAGCTGCTCTTTGAATTAAACAACACAGCTGTTCAGGGCTCTAAATGACTATTTAATTTCCGACCAGATATAGGAACCAGGCCATACCCCCAATTGAGGGCACACAGACAAAATGGCCAAGTGTGATCCTTAATTTGTCAATAATGATTTTAGGCCATGACCCTTAATAGGACCCTGTCACTGGTGAGGTGATTTATGCCTCCTGTGATGACATCAGTACCAATAGTGCTGATAAAAGAACACTTATATTGGAGCAAACAGGATGATGAATGGAATCCGGGTCTCCTTAGTCATCTCATTACTGCCTCTCCTTCAGCACGGAGCTAATGTAGTGAGTCATCGCGTGTCTGGGGAGTAGTTTGGAGGCTGAATTTAATAGTGGAAGTGCGAAAAATGTACTGTCGCCCTGGGTCAGGAGTGGCAGAGGGTGCATTTTAAGTCTGTGTGTACAAGAAGAGGCAGTTGTGTCGAAAATCGCTACACTTCTGTGCCACCCAAGACTGCGCCGTGCCCCTATCTTATTGGATGGCAGAGATTTCTCCCCACATGGTTTCAAAATGTGACTCTCTAAAATCACAGTGTCTTATCTTCTGGACCATGAGGGTCTTCCCCTTGAATATGTCCATTCTTCCCTCCTCCTCCCTTGCTCCCTGCCTGTTTCCCCTCATAGATATGGCTGGTCCCTGATGCGGAGAAGAGACTTACAAAGGTGCAGGAAATGATGCAAAGAGGCCCCTTCCAGACATGTGGGAGTGGGGGCTAGAAGTCAGGAGCTTGATCTCTTCTCATGGCTTCAGCCCTGGCTAGCTGTGTGATCTTGGACAAGTCACTTAGCCTCTCTGAAACTTAGTAACTCTGTTTTTGGAAAAGGGAGCATCTAGGTGTATTTCCAAGTTCTCTTCCTGCTCCAAAACATAAGCCTTTTGAAAAGTGAAGGCTTTGAGAGCAAGAATGAAAACCATGAACCCAACCTTTCCCTGAAAACACCAATTCTGGGTAATATCAATGACAGAGGGACCTTGCACATAATAAGGAGGAGAATATATCCCCATGGACTATTCAAAAGATGTGTATGTCACCCATAATTTGACCAGCCCTGAGTGCAGTGACTCTGCTGTAGAGAGGCGAGTAGATGCAGTTTTATTAGCGCAATTTTATTGCCCTCACCAGCTGCACTCTTTTCTCTATAAAAGGTAATTACTTCCAATGGTAACAAGCTAATTGATTGCTAATTAAATCAATTGGCACACTAACCGCTGTCAGAAAGTGACAGATTAGAGGGTCATGTGATGGTGTGTTAGTAATGAAAAGTGGACATGGTCTGAGGGTGATTGACACATGAGATGAAAAGCGATTTGGGATCTCCGAGGTGGTCAGAGTGAGGGCAGGGAGAACATGATTGATTCAATGGTGACTGTCAGAGAGGAAATGAGAATTGAATGGAATTCAGTGTCCGCCTGAACCCTCACCACATGATGCTCCAAGTTTTTTCACATGTAAATAAGGGAGATGGAGACTTCTTGCAAATGAAATGCCAAAATAGAAAGGACAAAAAGGGAGGGGGGACTGAAAGTGAAAGTGTGTGAGCCTTAAAGGAACGGAGGTTTTTTGTTTTTTTTTTTGTCATTTAGCAACTTGAGACAATATAAGACTAATAATTATTGTTCATAATTTGCCCACAAGTCTCAGCAACCTGGCTGCCTGTGTGCTTATCAACTTTGAATGCCTTTTAGAAGATGTTTATCTGCTGTCATTATCAAAAAAGGAAAGTATTTATTGTCTGCATTTGCAATACATCGTAGCCTGATGAGGACAATGAATTAGATATTAATTTTGGGTGCAGGGAAAGTGTGCAGTGACTCTGCTGCAATGGTAGACATATGTTTCAAAGGAAGTGATGTTGGCATTTTGAATGCCCACTGCCTTGTCTGCAGCAGGCTCTGAGTTCTGAAGTTGCTCTGGAAGTTTCCAGCAGCCCTTATACAGAGATTAAGAAAGAAACCACCCACCATGTGGTGTGGCCTGAGGTCAGTGGAGGTTCCCTATCCTTACATCCTAAGATCTCTCCTCTGATACCTACTGAAGTCTGAAAATCTATCATGAGCCCCTTATCACCCTGGGTTTTGAAGAGAAATGGAGAAGTGAAGATCTGGGGGTAAATCTAACTGCATTTACTGGCTGTGGGCTGCAAGGAGTCGGCCTAGCTTCTCTGAAACTGTTTCCCCATCTGTGAAATGGGTAGACTATTACTCACTCCCCAGGGCTGTGGTGAGAACTACCTAAGATATTTCATGCAGAATACCCAGTGCACAAAGCTTGCTTGAGAAATGGGACTTAATAACATTAATCCTAGCAGTAGTTACACTATTAAGCCTGAACATAAGCCCCCAGTTCAGCTTAGTGAGAGGAAAGACCAAGTTCTGGAGCCAGAAAGTGATGGGGTGAACCGGAATTCTGAAAATTCCTCCCTTTTGGAAAACTTACCTAATTTCTGATACCTCCAGTTTTATCATTTGTAAATGGAGTGAAAATACCTATTTCAGGTTTGGGGCTATTTTGAGGGTGAAATAATTTAATGCATGTGGAGTTCCTAACACAGATGCTAATAAGTGTTATTTTCTTCTTCTACACACTAAGATTTTTTAAAATAGGCAAAATTGCCCTGTATTGGGTTCTTGAAAGGCTGTTTTTTTGTGTGTATGGCAAACAGGAGCATGGCTACAGTTGAGTGCTGGAGACCTGGGAAGTCTCTGACCCTTTATGCCCTCAACTAGTCCATGCACTGTGCATCTGTCACTCCAGTCGTGATTTCAGTATCCAAAGGACCAGGTGTTGGTCCCATAACAAATCAACCTATCCCAGGATTTCCATGTGTCCTCACCCAGCCAGGGACTCCCAATTCCATATTGTTCCAATAGTGATCTGCAGAAGCCAGCCGAGGCTTCACAGCTTTGCTGGTGATGCAGAGTTCTCACACATGAGTATGCTGAGAAGCAAAGAGAGAGATGTGCATGCAGTATGTTTCCTTCTGCAAGGGGCAATCTCTCTCACATCCACAACACACCTGCACTAATCTTTTTGAGGCCAATGATGGCTCAGCAGCAGAGCTGTCTCTGATTATTCTGAACAATTAGCTGAAACAGAACAATTTACATGTACATACTCAGGCTCATCCCGCTCTGGTTCTGCTCAGAGGAACCCTGCCACTTCGCAAAGGAGAATAATCTCATAAAAGAGTCCCTGTCAGTCTACAGGGACTGCTCATGATGCTTAGAACTTTTCTGAATGACTCAAGGACTTGAAGGTTGAAAATACAAATTCCCATATTTCTCATGAGGACTCGGCCCAGTGGTTTCCAACATTCGCTGTACATGGGAATCACCTGGGTAGCTTCAGCAATACAGAGGTCTGGGACCTGCCCCTGAGATTCTAAATTAGGTGTCTGGGGTGCAGCATGGGCAGTGGGATTTTTAAAGCCCCCAGGTGATTTATGATGGTCAAGTTGAGAATGATGACTTGGTTAGACAAGGCAAACACACCTGGGTAGAGCAGGGGGTGGGTGCCTAGGGAGGGATTTTCTGCCACACAAAAGTGCTTTCAATCTGCCCCTGGGTTTCTCAAACCCTGACATCTGGGGTCACCATCTATTGCATCATGGTGCATGGATTTGGCTGCATATCATCCTGTGAGAGGGAGGTGGGTTATTTATAACGGGTACACTATGGACCTTTCTGGAGAGCATGCTTCATGACATGAGGAGCGAGCTAAGGCCACTGGGTTGCTTCAGGGAGAAATAGCTGTGGAGAGTGGTACAGGGGAGCCTCCTTATTAGGCTGAGTTCCAGGCCTTGCTGTCAGGCCATGGGCCAGTATTTGGGGTTGTGAAACTATTCCCATTCCCTTTCTCTTCTATTCCTGAAGTCACAACGTTCCCACAGATACCATGGACAGAGCACACATTTCCCTCATGGATCCCCCCAACTTAGGGTGTGCAAACCCCAGGGGGAATGGGCATTTGGTGAACCCTCAGACCATCAGAATCTTGAGTGGCTTCCATATCAGTAATTGAGGATTGTGGTAACTTTTGCAAGTGACTTGTCAGGTTTACAAAAGCAAGGCAGGTTTTAGCAAATTGTCACTTCAAGTCATTGTCTCAGAAAAATGTAAGGAAGCTCTGTGGTTTGAGCTCATCTCTCACCTCAGCAGAAGGAGGCAGTGCAACAGCAGAGAGTGGCTGAGCTTCTCGCAGGCCACCCAGTGTGGGTCACTGAGGAAACTCACCATCATTTTACACCATCTGCTGGAGTGTCTGCAGGATCTACCCTGTCACCCAGACTTCCAGACCTGTCTTTCCAGACCTAATTACACTTCTTGGAAGATGGAGCAGGCTCAGTAATGAGAGGCTGTGTGCTATAGTGGTTAAAGGCACAGACTCTGGAGCAACTTTGCTGGGCCCCAAAGCCTGGCTCTCACACTGTCTAGCTGTGTGACTGTGCACAAGGTACTTAAACTGTCTGTGCCTAATTTTTCATCTGTAAGGGAGGATAGTTACATTTCTATACCCCATAGGGTTGTTGTGAGGA
The DNA here is from genome assembly GCF_949752795.1 of Hyperoodon ampullatus. Taxonomy (NCBI): domain Eukaryota; kingdom Metazoa; phylum Chordata; class Mammalia; order Artiodactyla; family Ziphiidae; genus Hyperoodon; species Hyperoodon ampullatus. The sequence continues at coordinate 108,148,283 of NC_136921.1, forward strand.
TTAAATAAGCTAATATATTTAAGACTGTAAGCTATGATTATAAGAGCATAAAAAGCACTTAGTTACTTCACTTTGCTATTGAAGAATCTGGGTTGGACAACTGCCAGTGAAGATTATAGCTTTTCGGTTTAATTATTTGTTATTTAATTCAAGGAAGCAATCAATTCCAACCTGGACCACATGGAAAAGGAATAATACAAAGGCAAAGATAGATAGACTGGCTTGACAATAGAAGACTATAATAAGCCCCCAAGCAATCTTCTAGATGCGTTTGACTAAAGGGCTCATCAGTGGCTATAATGATGAAGACAATTATTGCAGTGATATTCCAGGCATTGTGCTACATGCTCTGTTTAACCCTCTTAACACTCTACAAGGTTAGTGTTATCAGACTGATACAAGAAAGAGGCTCAGAGAGATGAACTAACTTGTCCCAAATTACATGGATTCAATTTCAAGTCTGTGTGACTTAATAGTCTGGACTATTAGAGTAAAAATTGATAGTACCATCCGAACCCAGCTGAATATTATTTATAGTTTCTCACATATCATTATGCTTGTCATAGTCTTATAACCAGTTGTATCAGTTAGGGTTCAGAGAAACAGAAACAGTGGGAGACACATACGAAAATATTTATTACGAGGAATTGGCTTACATGATTGTGAGGGCTGGAAAGGCAAGTCTGAAGTCCAAAGGGCAGGTCATCAGGAAGGGCAAGCTGGAATTCTCAGGCAAAAGCTGAAGCTACTGTCCACAAGTAGGGTTTCTTATTCTTTAGGAAAACCTCAGTTCTGATCTTAAGGTCTTTCGGCTGACTGAATCAGGCTCACCCAGTTTATCTAGGATAATCTCTTTTACTTGATGTCAACTGATAATGGACTTTAATCACATCTACCAAATATCTTCACAGCAATACCTAGATTAATGTTTGATTGAATAACTGAAGACTACAGCCTAGACAATTGACACATAAAATTGACCATCACAGTCCACCCCTTGTTAACTTAGCATCCATACATAGCTGTTTAAAAAAAAAATTATTGGAGTCGACTTGATTTACAAGGTTGTGTTAGTTTCAGGTGTTCTGCAAAATGATTCAGTTATACAAATACATATATTCATTCTTTTTCAGATTCTTTACCCATATAGATTATTACAGAATATTGAGTAGAGTTCCCTGTGCTGTGCAGTCCTTTTCAGTTATCTAGTTTATATATAGTAGTGTGTGTAAAACAGAAACAGACTCACAGATTTCGAAAACATACTTAATCTCCTTAAACGGACTTAATCTCCAAATAAAGGAAGTAGCACAGTTATACTTACCCCTAAAATAATACAACTATTCTGCATACAACCAAAAAATGCTAACTTTTTCCCCAGAAGAGCATGCAAAGTCCTTGAATGATATTTACTCTTCTCCTTTGATATTTTATAATTTAAATACTGTTATACAAAGCTAACTATTATTAGCAATCTTATATGATAAGTGGATAAGAAATGTAGAAAACAAAAAAAATTATTAGAATATATAGAAACATATTCATAACAAAATAAGGAATAAATGCTTGTAACTATCAAAGTCCTGGTTTCTGCAACTGGTTATGTGTTGTAGATGGTATTTATAATTATATTCTTTTTCTGTGGATACAGAGACACAAGGAGGTCAAACTGATCAGGTGACAGTCTCAACTTCCAATTCAAGGAAATTATTTTGTGTCTCCTGGTGAAAGGATTCCTCCCTTTGGAACTAAAGCCTTTAGACCAGCAGAGCCTAAGATCATAGGCATGGGAAGCATAAGTTTTGCTAGTGGATCACTCTCATTCCCACCCTGGACCCATGAATACAGGTTATGAGAGAAACAGCAGAATATATTTAATACTGATTTAGAATATATACAGCTTCCTACAGGATATTACCCTGCACCACTTGTATTGCCACCTAGTTGGCACTGTAACTAAGTCTTCAGAAGGTCATTCCTCGCTTCTATCAAGCCAGCTGTTCAGGATGATGGGGAACACATTAAAACTAGAAAATTCTATGAGCATGGGCCTGTTGCCACATTTGATTTTTTTGAAAAGTGACTTCTTTTATCAAATCAATATTGTCTGGAATACCACCATGATGGTGGATAAGGCATTGTGTCAGTCCATGGAGGGTATATTTGGAAGAAGTACTGCATGCAAGGAAGGCAAATATATATCCAGGGAAAATATAGTTAGAACAAAGTGCTGTCTCTTCTGTGATGGAGACAGTTTGATGTAATCAACCTGCCTCCAGGTAGTTGGATGATTACTCTGGGAATGGTGTCATATTGGGTGCTGAGTGTTGGTCTTTGCTGCTGGCAGAAGATAAAGCACTCAGAAGTGGCTGTATCCAGATTGCCCTTGATGAATGGAAGTCCACGTTACTGAGCCTCTACATAACTTCCATCCCTTCCACCATGTCCACTTTGTGGCCATTGGGCAATGACAGGAATGGCTGAGGAAAGAGACTGACTGTTATCCATAGAATGGGTCATTCTATCCACTTAATTATGAAAATCTTCCTTCACCAAGGTCACATGTCAGTGAACATTCACATGGGATAGAGATGTCTTATTCTTTGTCCATTCAGAGAAGTCTATGCACATGTCTCTTCCTCAGATATGCTTGTCATCAATTTTCTAATCATATTCCTTCCAAGTCCCTGACCATCCATCCATGCTACTGGCTGCAGCCCATAAATCAGCATGGACTTGTACCTCTGGCCATCTCTCCTTCCTATGAACAATCATGTGTGCTACTCAAGGTTCTACCTGCCTCTTCACTGTCTTTCAGAGAAATTCGAGAAAGGGGCTGCAGTGCTGCACAGTCCATTTTCAGGCAATGCCTGAGGAAAAGGTAGAGCCATCTGTTAACTAAGCCAGAGTTTTCCTTTCCTCAGTCAGCTGGTCATAGGAAACACTCCATGAGGCCAAAGATGCAAGCTGGGGTACAGAAGGTAGCAGGGGTCATAGTCATTTGCATTTGGGCCATTTCTTCATGGAACTTATGTTTGCCTTTCAGACCTGCTTGAGTCCAATCTCATATATACCACTTCCATTTTGTAATAAGGTGCTCCTGTGCTTGGCTAACTTTTGGTTTGGTGGGTTAGTTCATGATGGGCAGCTCAGCTCACGTGGTAATTTGATGGTCCATGATTAATTTTTCACTATCTATTAAATCCCAGGGGCAAGTTAAAAGCTGTTTCTCAAAAGGAGAGTAGTAGTCCATGGAGGGGGGCTGGACTTTACTACAAAATCCTGAAATTTTGTGCTGTGATTCACCTCTGGGGACTGGCAAAAGGTACCAAACAGCAGTTGCATTTGACAGTGATGCTTCAAGCACTGTAGGATCTGCTGGATCAAGTGCCAGAGGAGTTTGCACAGCAGGCTTCTTTTGTTCCAGACTCTACTCAAAGTTAGTGACTTTTGAGGTTACTCAGTAAATGGGCTGGAGTAACACACCCAAATGAGGCACGTGTCATCTCAAAAATCTAAAGAGACCCACTGGCATTGTGCCTCTTTTTTGGTTGTAGCAGAGGCCAGGTACAACGACTTATCCTTCACCTTAGAAAGGATGTCTTGACATGCCCCCGCACACACACCTTGACCCCGAGAACCTTCACTGAGGTGAATTTTTGTCATATTTATTTCCTACCCTCTGACATGCAAATGTCTTAACAATATGTGTAGAGTAGTTGCTACTGCCTGCTCAGCATAATATCTCAATGTAATGAACCAGCATGATGTCTTGTGAATGTGAAAGGTGATCAAGGTCCCTGTGGACTATATAATGACATAGAACTGGAGAGCTGAGAGACCACTGAGATAGATCAGTGAGGGTGTATTGCTGGCCTTGCCAGCTGAAAGTAAACTACTTTTGGCTATCTTTGCTAACAGGTCTCAGAAAAAAAAAGTATTTGCCAGATCAATAGCTCCATACCAAGTACCAGGGGATGTGTTAATTTGCTCAAGCATGAAACTACATCTGGAATAGCAGTTGTAATTGGAATAACCATCTGATTAAATTTATGATAATCCACTGTCATTCTCCAAGATCCATCTGTTTTCTGCACGGGCCAAATAGGAGAGATGAATGGGAAGGTGGTGGAAATCAACACCCCTGCACCTTTCAAGTCATCAGTGGTGACAGTAACTTCTGCAATTCCTCCAGGAATGCAGTATTGCTTTTTCTTTACTATTTTTGTAGGTAGAGATAATTCTGGTGGCTTCCACTTGGCCTTTCCTTCTATAATAGCCCTCACTCCACAGGCCATGGAACCAATCTGGAGATTCTGCCAGTTAGTTCTGAGATTCTGAATATACATATTCCTCAAGGGTATTCCAGGTCTGGGGAAATAAGCACAGGATGGATTCAGAGACCTAAAAGGACCCACTCTGATGGACCTGAGATAAATCTCTATTGGTCACCTGACCTTTATAAGGCCCTACTCTGGTGGGCTACACTGATGTTTTGAGTCTCCAGGAATTAGTGTCAGTTCAGAGACAGTGTCCAAGTAGTCCCCAAAAGGTCTGATTATTTCCCTTTCCCCAGTGCACATTCTCCCTAGTATATGGCCATAGGTCCCTTTGAAGTAGGGAGAAAGGTTAATAACATAAATTTTTCATACTGTATTGGGGTTTTTCCTCAAGGGGGCCCCATCTCCCCTTCATTCAAGGGATCCTGGGTCTGTAAACTGACTAAAGTCTTGAAATTGATTGACATGCTATAAATCTCTGTTTTGATGATTCAAGTTAGAATTCTGTTTACCTGAACTCTTCTGCCTATACCAATCAAATTAAAAATTCATAGACTGCCTACCTATTTCTTTTCTAGGGATACTAAGATCAACTAGCCAATACCACGTGTCTCTGTAAGTCAGACTGGTCTGATGACTACTTTGACCTTATTATCTATTACGGTAACCATACTCACTGTGCCTTTGATAATTAAGTGCTGCCACTTGGTCCCTACCACTTGAGATCCAGTGATCCACATTGCATTTAAGGATCCTAGTTCAATGGCAACAATTCTCACTATAATAACTGATCTACAAAGCAGAGCAAGCACACACCTCTTCAGGGATGTTAGGGAAAGGGGTAGGGTGGGAGGAAATGGGAGATTTGGGATTGACACATATACACTATTGATACTATGTGTAAAATAGACAACTGCTGGGAACATACTGTATAGCACAGGGAACTCTACTTAATGCACTGTGGTGTCCTAAATGGGAAGGAAATCCACAAGGGAGGGAATATATGTATATGTATGGCTGATTCATTTTGCTGTGTAGTAGAAGCTAACATAACATTGTTAAGCAACTATACTCCAGTAAAAATTAATTAATAATTAGAAAACTGGGAGAAAAAAGAAAAGGATGCTGGGAATCCCCTCACAAATTTATTTCTCACAGCCAAAGTAAAAGTGTATCAAAAGCTGGACCCTTCCACAGTGGGTGAGTTAGTCTTACATGATAAATCCACTCTACCATTCCAATCTCCCTAAACCTTTTTAAAAAATGTTATATTGGAGTATAGTTGATTCACAATGTTGTGTTAGTTTCAGGTGTACAGCAAAGTGATTTAGTTATACATATACATGTATCTATTCTTTTTCAAGTCCCTAAGCCTTTGTATATCTGCCTTCATAATACACTAAGACTGTTCTGGCACTTCAATTCATTTAATGTAAGCCATCTTTGGTTCCATGTTTTGGCCAACCAAGCATATTTTTAGAGCCCTTTTTAACCCTTCAAGCTAAAAGATATGTGAGTACCCAGCACTCCTGACTTATAGAGCCACCATGATGATAATAATTAACAGTCAAATAAAAATATTTCAAGCTTCTGTAATGTTTATTATTAGAGCCAACATCCTCCCAAAATTATTGTGCATTTTGAGGGACTTAATGTTTTGCTCTGTCTTTCCTTTCTTCTTGAACACTCAAACATCTTTCCTTCTCTGGCTTTTTTTTTTTTTTCACCTCTACCCTAAGTCAACCTAAATGTGGAACATAACCTCTGTCATCGCTTCCTCCTGAATACTTTCTGCCTAATGAAGTTGTGTACAATAGGCTTAGGGGAATGTAGGAAGATTATTTCACAGCTCAAAATTGAACCTCCAGTTTGTTGTAGAAAGTCCTTAGCCTTTCCTACCTCTAGGACTTGTTTCTTAGAGTTTCTTCGTCTCATGTCCCAGGTGTTTCCCATGGTGGCAGGCCTTCTCTGCACTATCTCTTCTTGTACCTCTTGACTTCTCCCTTTTTTTGCTAGGCACACTTACCACCCTTCTCACAGGCTGCCCAGGTATCTTCAGATGTTCTTATTTCATAACGCATGCCAATTTTATGTTTGTTTGCTTCCTTTCTCTGCTTCCTGACTAAATTTTCCCCAGTGAGGAATTTTGTCCAAAGCTTTTAATATTCTATCTATATGGTTTTTCCAACCCTATATAAAATTTAGTTCTCCATGAATGTCTTTTCACATCTATTATTTTATTTGTTCTTCACAATGACCTTTTCAGGCTGATAGTTATCAGCAGTTTACAGATGAAAAAGCTGAGACTGGGAGAGGTAATGTGAGCAGTGTCTGATTACCCAGCAAATGAACAACCCAAGAAATGAACTCAGAGCTGATAAAGAACCTTTGACATCATTGTATCCCACCTCTCATTAGTCATGGGAATCTGTACAGTATCTCTGAAAGTTTCAAGAATGTTTGTCTGGTTTTAATAGGGGAAAAATAAAACTGAATCATTTACTTGTCAATTTACTCATTTCAGACTCCAGTGAATCATTGTTTGATGATCATCTTCCCTGGCACATGGGGCTTCCCTAAGTAGTTCCTTTGTCACGCTTAGAAGGGGACTATGATTCAATCCTCCCACCTCTGTGAAGTGAGTGTAAAGAAGCAGGCTTCTTTTGAACTGAATTGGAGGGTCTTCCTTGGCTTTTCAGATGGGTGAAAGCAGAGAGAGCCAGCCCTAACTCTGGCTGGTATCCTGCAAGCCTTTAAATCTGACCAGCTTTTGCAGATTTGACAATACATTCACCTGGTTTTCAGTTTAAGTTATATATGCCTGTTTGCCTCACCCACCCCACCCACAAAGCTGGTTGATTCTCTACAATATTGGATAGTGGCTTGTCTGTGTCTGGGGCTAGAGTTAGCCAGAAGGTAAGGTAGTACTGCCTTCTCCAGGGTCAAATTGAGAAAGATGCTAAGAACTTCTCTTGGAGGACACATTACTCTGGGGAGTAGAGGCTGTGGGAGGGGCAGAGCCATGGTCAGGAGATTATGACATCTCCAGGGAAGGTGGAATGCCTGCAGCCTAAATACAAGGAGTCAGAAAAGGAGCTGCAGGTTGGTGGTCTAATGAACGCATTGTGCCGGGGTGAGGAATTATGCATAAATTCTTCCACAGATGGGAGCTGCAGTAGGCTTCCTTTTAGTTTAGTGCCCAGACATGCCATGGTGTGGGGAAGGACAAGGTAAAAAAAAAAAAACTAACTGTCTGGACTCTTTGATTTGCCAGTATGACTCCCCTTCTGCTTAATCTCCTAGGGCGAGGTCCAGTATTCTTCCAGGTCACAGCTTGTGAGGTTCAGTATTCTTCCAGGTCACAGGTCTTGTGATAATGCCCAATGTCCTTGTCTCTTAGACCCTCCTGCACTAAGCCCACTGTTCCTATGGCCTCCACTGAAAACAGAGAAGAATCAGACACTGTTTAGTACAACCATAAGCAACTAGTAAGTCCTTGACTTATTTACTTACTTACTTACTTGCTTACTTAATTACATACATCTTTGATTTTTAGGAAAAACAAGGTAGAAGAATGAATCCAATGATCCTTTTCTTTCTAGCTTTTAAGTTTCATGTGGTCTTAAAAACAAAATCCTCAAACTTGCTAGAGCATCTTTTAGCAAACCCAAGGCCATAGATCCTTTCTGGGCTACCTTCACCCATTTCCTTGGCATGCACTTTCTGGTCCGCTGTCTTGCATGGCTGCATTTTCTCAGGCATGCAAGAATGCTACGTGTTCTTTAAAATTCTTTTTTCATGTTTCTTGACCTAAGCTGAGTCTTTTAACTTCAGGGAGAGCAGCCAAGTGTCAAATTTGGCCTTTCCCAAGTGTTGCTTACAGAAGGGCCAGCAATCCCCTGAAGTGATTGGCAATGCTGTTTTGGGGCCAAATGCAGAAGGCAGCTGCAGATGGTGCTATGGGGAAATAGTGTGCATAAGGCACCTCTCGCCAATCCTGGATGTGCAGGTCCAGCCAGGCCACCGGAGTCCTGGCTCCTAGTCAAGACCCCAACCTTCTCCCATGAAGGTCATGCGAGATTGCATCCAGATACCTTAGGAGACTGTCTGGCAACCTGTTCTCCCAGCATGAGATGTCTCCCTTCCCTGGCCTTGGAGCCAGCCTGAACCTGAGGGAAGAACGCTTGACAGAATTAAGGTCTCAGGGTCTGACTGAATCTCACAGCCTTCAGGAGAAACCTGCATTTCTTAAGCTTTTTAGGTGAAGAAGTCCAGCTTCTGATACTAACTCTGCGGACCTTGAGTCTTTAGCTTTACTCTCTGAAACTCAGTCTCACAACAATCCCCTGGGGGACATATTTGTGGTTTTAATCTTTTCAGCATCCATTACCCACTTCTTCTGGGAGTAACACCTCAATGTTCCTTTGTCCATTCCTAGCTCAGTCCATGTAGATCTGGTGAGAACATTGACCCCACGTAAAGAGAACATCACCCATAATGGACCAGTCAGTACTTTGCATTCCTCCAGCCACAGGGATTGGTTCAGGGATGAGCACATGACCCAGGTCTAACCAATCAGTGTAATTCCATTGCCGTGACCACAGTTATTTCAGTATTGAATAAATGACTCAAATTGTTCCAATTAGAGTGAGTCCTACAATTTACAATGTAGCAACTAGGGGAAAATGCTCAGTTTTCAGCTGGACTTGAACCTGGGGAGAAGTAGGACTAGAGTTGTAGGTACCATTTGCTGCTAAGTGGTGCCTAAGAATAAAACCAATATGGTGAGCGGAGTCAAGAGAATAACTGGGTCCTGATGACATCATTTTATTTCTGGTATCAAACAGTCTGAAATTATTGATACTCTTGGATTTTCTTTCATGTTATCAATACATAAGACAGAAACATTTTTCAAATTTAAGCAGTTTGATTCTGATTTAAACAGTCCTAATATACTCTCTGTGTCACTTCCAACTGTAAACTTGATGTATTCAGCCTCATTTGAGGCTAGATAATAAATTTTCTCTTTGTGACTCAGGCCAAGACTTTGGTAGCTGAGTCTAGCCAAGAGAGTGAAATTGCTAGGTCCAAGGGTATGAAAAATTTCACTTTTAGTAGTTATTGTAAAAGAGTGCCTATTCAAGTGTTTTGACTTTTTTTTTAATTGGGTTGTCTGTATTTTATAATTAATTCATAGGAGTTCTTTGTTTATTCTGGTTATCAGTTCTTTGTCAGATAAGTGTTTGTAAATTTCTTCTCTGTAGCTTCCCTTTCACAGCCTTAATGATGATTTTTAATGAACCAAAGTTCTTTGCTTATCCCAGCCAAAGCTATGAAGACATTCTCCTATATTATCTTCTAGAGAATTTATTGTTTTTACTTTACACAGGTAGGTTTACAGTCCATCTGGAATTGATTTCTGCAAATGAGATGTGATGTAGAGGTGAAGCTCAATTTGTTTTCCCATAGGGATAACCAATTGACCAGGAATCAGTTATTGAAAATGTTACTCTTTCTTTGCTTCATTTCAGTGGCACATATTATATTATATATGTGAGCCTGATACTGATTTTCTATTCTGTTCCATTGGTCTATTTGTCTGTACTTGTATCAGTTGCACACTGTTTTAATTGCTGTTCCTGTCTAAAAGTCTTGATATCTGGTATTATCAGTCCTCTAACTCTGTTCAGTTTTTTTTTTTTTTAAACTGCCTTGTTAATACTGACCCTTTCCCTTTCCTTATAAATTTTAAAATAATTTTCTCAAGATCAACAAAAACTTCCTGGAAATTTTATTCAGATTGCCTTGAATTGAGACATCAATGTGGAAAGACTTGACATCTGTAAAATATCAATCTTCCAATCTATAAGCATGTTATATCCTTCCATTAATCTAGGTCTTCTTTAATTTCTCTCTGTACTGTCATGTAAGTTTTGTGTAGAGTTCTTGTACAACCTTAGTTAAATTTATTCCTAAGTATTTGATGGTTTTGATGTTATTTTAAATGTTTTTATTTTAAAATTTTATTTTCTAATTATTTCTGCTAGTATAGAGTAATATAATTAATTTTTATTGATTCTATATCCAAAAATATTCCTAAATTCATTTATGAATTCTAATAATTTATATGTATATGATTTGGGGTTTCTATGAACAAAATTACACCATTTACAAGTATAGTCAGTTTTATTTCTTCCTCTCTAATATTTACTTATTTTTCTTAACCTATTAAACTAGTAAGGACCTTCAGTACAATGCTGAATATAAGTGGTGATAGCAGGCATCCTTAACCTCAGTCCTGTTCTCAGAGAGAAAGCTCATTATTTTAACACTTATGTAAGATGTTTGTAAGATTTTTGTATGTAGTCTAGTACAAGGCACCCTAACCCCTGTGCCATGGACCAGTACCAGTACATGGCCTGTTAGGAACCGGGCTGCACAGCAGGAGGTGAGTGGTGGGTGAGCGAGCAAAGCTTCATATGTATTTAGAGCTGCTCCCCATCACTCACATTACCGCCTGAGCTCTGCCTCCTGTCAGATCAGCGGCAGCCTTAGATTCTCATAGGGGTGCGAGCCCTACTGTGAACTGCACATGAGAGGGATCTAGGTTTCTTGCTCCTTATGAGACTCTAATGCCTGATGAACTGAGGTGGAGCTGAGGTGGTGATGCTAGCACTGGGGAGCGGCTGCAAATACAGGTTATCATTAGCAGAGAGGTTTGACTGCACAGAGACCATAATAAATCAATTGGAAAACAAGCTCAGGGCCCCCAGTGATTCTGCATTATGGAGAGTTGTATAATTATTTCATTATATAGTACAATGTAATAATAATAGAAAGAAAGTGCACAATAAATGTAATGCACTTGAATCATCCTGAAACCATCCCCCTCCCCAACTGGTCCATGGAAAAATTTTTGTCCATGAAACTTGTCCCTGGTGCCAAAAATGTGGGGGACCACTGCACTAGTAGATTAATGAAGTTCCCTTCTATTCTTTCCTTGCTAAAGGTTTTTTTTTTTAAATTATGAATGAATAGGTATTGGATATAATTAAATGCACTTTCTGTCTCTATTGAGGTGGTCATGTAATTTTTCTCCTTTATATTTTAATATGGTGAATTATATAGATTTTTTTAAATGTTAAATCAAATTTGTATTCTTGATAAATTATCTTTTGGCATACTGCTAGATTTAATTGGTTAATATTTTGTTTGGGATTTTTGCATGTATATTCATGATGGATACTTGTCTGTAATTTTTTTTTTAATGTAATGTTCTTTTCAGGTTTAGTATTGCAGTTATGCTGGATTAATAAAATGAGTTTGAAGTGTTTCATCTTTTACTTTGCTGTAGAAAAGTTTGTGTAAAATTGGTATTATTTCTTCCTTTAATGTTTGGGGTAATTCAGTAGTATAGTTATCTGGACTGGGAATTATTTTTAGTCAAAATTTTATATTACAAATTCATTTTCTTTAATAAATAAAAATGATTCAGATTACTCTATTTCTTCTTGTGTACATTTGGGAATTTTTACCAGGGAATTTGTCCATTTTTATCGTCTACATTTTCAAATTTATTGACAAATAAAAACTTATAAAAATTTTAATGTCTGTAGACAGTGTAATGATATCCCCTTTTTCATTTCTAATATTTAGTCCTCTCTCTCTCTCTCTCTCTCTCGGTCATCTTGCTAGGGTTTTATCAATCAATCATTTTAATTTGACTTTATTGATGCTCTTTATTGTATGTTGCTTTTAAATTTATTAAATTCTGCTCTTCTTTTTTTTTTGTTTTAGTCTCTGTGGATTCAAGTAAAATAACAGTTTCTTGAGATGGTTCATAGATTGTAGCTTTTTATCCTCTTTTGCTAATATATGCATTTAAGGCTACAAATTTTCCTCTAAACACTACTTCAACTTTATCCCCCAATATTAATATGTCATCTTTTGATTGACTCACCTCAAATTATTTTCTAATATCTATTGTGATTTATTCTTTGATCCATTTATTTAGAAGCATACTGCTTCATTTAAAAACATCTGGAAAATGGATAACTAATAAAAATCTGTTGTATAAAAGATAAGTAAAATAAAATTCAAAAAAAATCTGGAGAGTTTTCAAGTTACCCTTTGTCTCTGATTTCTTGCTTAGATCTGTTGTCAGAAAATATACTCTATGATTTCAACCCTTTAATATTTGGTGATATTTTCTTCATGGTACAACATATAGTCAATTTTGGTAGAGCTTTCGTATATGCTTATAAAAAATGTTTATTCTCCAGTTAGGTACAATGTTCTACATATGTTATTGGCATTTATCCCGCTTGGTGTTCTCTGAGCTTCCTGGATCTGTGTTTTGGTGTCTGACATTAGTTTGGAAAAAATCTCAGTCATTATTGTTTCAAATATTTCTTCTGTTTCTTTCTCTTTTTTTTCTCCTTCTGGTATTCCCACTATGTGTATATCACACCTTTTGTAGTTGTCCCACAGTCCTTGGACATTCTCTTCTGCTTTTTTTTTTTTCTTTCTGTTTTTATTCTCTTTGCTTTTCAGTTTTTGAAGTTTCTATTGATACATTCTCAAACTCTTTCCTCAGCCAAGCCTAGTCTAATAGTAAGCCCATCAAGGGCATTCTTCATTTCATTTAGAGTGTTTGGGGTTTTTGTTTTGTTACAGTATTTTTATCTCTAGCATTTCTTTTCAGTTATTTCTTAGGATTTCCATCTCTCTGTTTACATTACCCATCTATTGATGCATGCTTCCTACTTTATCCATTAGAACACTTTGCATATTAATCTTAATTGTTTTAAATTCCTAGTCCAATAATTACAAAATTTCTTCCATTTCTTGTTCAAATGCTTGCTCTCCCCCTTCAAATTATATATTTTTTCTTTTTGTATGTCTTGTAATTTTTTTCTTGATAGCCAAACATGATATACCAGGTAAAAAGAACTGCTGTAAGTAGGCCTTTAATAATATACTGGTGAGGTGTGGGGGAAGAGGAAGCACTCTATAGCCTATGATGTGTTCTCAGTCTTTTAGTGAGCCTAGACCTCTGGATTGTACACTTCACCAGTGTTTCTCAGGCTTTGTTCTCACTGCTATGTGGGACAGGATGACTAAAGTGGGTTGAAGTTAGGTATTTTCTTTCTCCCGTGTGAAAGGCTAGAGTTGGGTATTTTCTTTCTCCCAGGTCACTTAGGTTCTGATCTCTAGTTAATTAGTTTCCCCTGAGGGCAGGCCTTGTTAAGATAAAGAGTGCCCTAGCATATTCAAACTGATTCTCTACCCTTGCTGGAATAACAAAGGGATTTTTCTCTCATATTTACTTTGAGAACCTGGTTGAGTTTCTGGAAGTAAAACTTACAAAAGTGTGGGGGCACCCCTATAACTTGGTTCCCCTGGAGTTTTTAACTGATTTGTCCACACTGAGCCTCCAACAATTTGTCAGTTATGGTTTAAGTTTTCCTTCCCTGGCACTCTGTTCCAATAGTGGTTTTTGCTTGTGAATCTCTGCTCAGGTAAGCCTTGATTCCTTGTATTCACCTGTCTGTCTCTCCAGTCTTAGGAGCAAAGGTTTTTCCTGTGTTTTCCCCTCTCTTTTAGGTCTAAGAAGAGTTGTTGGTTTCTTAGTCTGTTCAGCTTTTTATTTGTTAGGATGAAGTAGTGACTTTCAAGCTCTTTCCATGAGAAATCAGAAATGAAGTCAATATATTATTTAAGTATATCTGTTGATTCTGAATTTTGAACCATAAGTAAACCCTTATTGATATTTTCCTTTTTTTTAGATTTTAAAAGAGTTATGTTAATATCTCTAATTCTGATTGTGGATTTATCTATTTCTCCTTTAAATTCTGTCAATTTTCTGCTTTATATATTTTGAAGCAATGTTATTAGGTGCATCCAGATTTAGAACTGTATTTCTTCTAGTTGGCTTTACCTTTTAATCATTGTTAAATATCCCTCTGTATCTACTAATATTTCTTGCATTAAATTCTACTTTGTTTGATATAAGTATAGCCCTATCAGTTTCCTCCTCCTTCCTTTCTTCTACATCTTTTTGTTGTATATGCTTTCATAGTATATAGTTTTCTATCTTTTCACTTTTAATCTTTCTTTTTCATATTTAAATCATATCTCTTATATGAAGTACATAACTGGGTTTTTTATGTGACTCAGCATCTTTGCCTTTTAATTGTAGTGCTTGGTCCATCTATATTTAATACAACTATTGATATGTTAGGGATTAAATAAACCATTTTGCTACTAGTTTTCTATTTATCCCATTTATTATTTGTTCATCTGTTCTTAATTTTTTGCCTTCTAAGAATTAATTGCATATTTAAAATTTTTTCTCTTGTTTTAAAAAATATATATTTATTTTAATATATTTTGTATATTTTAGAAATTAGAAATATATATGTATATATATACATATATATCTGAAGTTATAGATATATATATATATTTAAGAAATTACTCTAGATATTACAATATTCATCCTTAAATCTACCTTAAATTATGTCTTTTATTCTTCTTGTGCAATATAAAAACCTTAAAATACTTTACCTTCATTTACCCTCCCTCATTGCAGTTTGTGCTTTCGATAGTGTGCATTTTAATTCTACATAAATTTTTTTTTTTTTTTTTTTTTTTTTTTTTTTTTTTGCGGTAGGCGGGCCTCTCACTGTTGTGGCCTCTCCCCTTGCGGAGCACAGGCTCCGGAGCACAGGCTCAGCGGCCACGGCTCACGGGCCCAGCCGCTCCGCGGCATGTGGGATCCTCCCAGACCGGGGCACGAACCCGCGTCCCCTGCATCGGCAGGCGGACTCTCAACCACTGCGCCACCAGGGAAGCCCTCTACATAAATTTTAATCCCCATGATACATTATTATTGAGTTATTAAAGGCTAATATTATCTTATATTTACCCATGTATTTCATATTTACACTTTCCTGGGCTCATTATTCTTTCCTGACTTAACATGCTTCCAGCCCGGTACTTTTTCTTCTGCCTAAAGAATTTCCTTTAGCATTTACTTTAATGGTGATGAATTCCCTCTGTGTTTGTCTAGAAAATCTTAAAAAAATTTTTTTTTGAAGGACATTTTTACTGGATATAGAAATCTAGATTAACTATTATTTCCTTTCAACACTTTAAAGATGTAATTCCATTCTCTGCTGTCTTTAATTATTCATACTGAAAAGTCATTTTTAAGTATTATTATTGTTTCTTTGAAAGGAAGGTACCCTTTCCATCTGGATGCCCCTTTCTTATAAAAATAACTTAATGTTTTAGAATATTTTTAGGTATATGTAAAAGCTACATCAATAGTATATTTTCATATAGCCCACACCTTGTTTCCCCTATTACTAACATCTTCCATTAGTATCGTATGCTTGTTATAATTAATGAACCAATATTTTTAGCTAAAATCCATATATTATTCAAATTAGTTCTTACTTAATGTCCTTTTTCTTATTTATTTTTTATTTATTCAACTGTTTGTATTAGTATAAACTCTTGGGGGACTTCTCTAGTGATCCAATGGCTAAGACTCCACACTCCCACTGCAGGGGGCACAGGTTTGATCCCTCATCAGGCAACTAAGATTCCGCATGCCATGTGGCACGGCCAAAAAACAAAAAAACAAAACAAAACAAAAACTCTTGGATATTTTATATTTTGTGTTATAATCCAATACTAATTTAACTAAATTGTTTCAGCTTCAGTCATTGTTTGCTCTTTCATTTGGCTCCTGTGATTCTATGTTCCTTTGTCATACTCTCATTAATGTGGGGTTTTTGTTTGTTTGTTTGCTTGTTTTGTTTTAGAATTTCCTTACTTTCTGGCACTACAAGATGCTCCAGTCTCATCTTGTATATGCCCTGCTCTGGTGCCTAGAATCAGCCATCTATCCAAGGACATCTGGTTCTGTTTATTGGAGAATTTTCTCAAAAACCAAGATCTGGGGTTTGGTTGTGCTCATTGTTGATGGGGTGTCTTTGTTTCTAGATTCTCTCAGCTGACAGCAAGAATATATGTGTGCATACTAACCTCCATATATATATATATATATATATATATATATATATATATATATATATACAAACATGGCTATAAACATTTCTATGTATATCCATCTATGTTTACCCATTTACATGATATCATCATGTTGATATTTCTACCTGGATACCTTCAAGATTTTCTCTCTTTCTTTGGTTTTCAACAGTCTGACAATGATGTACCTAATTGTGGTTTAGTTTTCAAGTGACTTATTTGAGATTCTTAAAGCTACTTGAATGTGTGGCTTGATGTTTTCGGAAAATATTTGGTCAATATTTCTTCAAACATTATTTCTGTCACTCTCTCCTCTCTTTTGGGGACTCATTGCATATATGGTAGATTTCTTTATCATGTTCTGTATGTCTCTAATGAAAATGTCTTAATTTTATGTTCTTTTATCTCTGTAGGCTTCTACCTGAATACTTCCTCTTGATCTGATCTAATTTTTCAGTTTACCAATTCTGTCTTCTGTAAAATAAACTGTACAGGTTCTTGACAAGTTCTCTTCCTCCAGTGAGCATTTCATTTTCCCCTGGCAGGCAATTAGACTATGGGCAAATTACCTTGATCCAGTCAATACTGGTATACTTCCATTTTCTCCTAATTCCTGAATCTTAATTGAAACTTGTTTATTTAACAAAACCCCTCCTCTTCAGTTGGTTCTGAGATCAAGTTTTATCTCCCTAACACTGTAACTTTATTGAAATCTGTCTTCCACTTTTAATTTTTCAGCATTGGTTGGTTTATCAACATGTAACTTATATGTTGACCTGAGAGAAAATTGTAAACAAAATGTCAAGCTCAGTGTATTAGTTTGCTAACACTGCTATAATAAGGTACCATAAACTGGGTTGCGTAACCAACAGCAATTTATTATCTGACAGCTGTGGAGGCTAGAAGTCCAAAATTAAGGTATTAACAGGGCCAGTCTCCCTCTGAAGGTGGTAGAAAAGGGTAGGTTCTAAGCCTCTCTCCTAGCTTCTGGTAGTTCCTTGGTCTGTGGGAGCATATATCCAATCTTCACATGGTATTCTCCTCATGTCTAAATTTCTCCTTTTTATAAGTACCTAGTCCCATTGCAGTAGGGGCATATCCTACTCCAGTATGATATCTACTTACTAATTACATCTTCAAAGACCCTATTTCTAAATAAGGTCACATTCTGAGATACTGGGAGTTAGGACTTCAACATATAAATTTGGAGAGGGAGACATAATTCAACTCATAACACTGAAATCAAAACGTTTCTATTTCCTTCTGTATCTTTGTCCTTAAGTCCTGGCTTCCCTTATTGCTTTCCAGGGTCCTTAAGCAGATTTTTTCAGATTATAGTCTGCTTTTATAATTGTTTTTAACAAGAGATTTAATGATACTAGCTGCTCCATGACTTGAGTCTATACTAGCTACTTTTGACTTAAAACATAAGTCTAACTAATCCAATTTTAACATGGTCTGTGGTTCTTCATTTGAAAATTGAAAGAGAGCAATACAATGACCATATCAGGCATGTGATGCATAGTATCTGGCAAAGAGACAGTTGGGTGTTTTCTTGGCTGGGGAAAAGAGCTACTGAGATAAGGCAAGGGAATTCAGAAAATAATCTACACACAAATCCTGAAGTAGCCCACATGCTTAGGGAGTCCATGCAGGATGAAGTCACTCTGATTTCACCATCATTTTGCTGAGAATTGATTTAACCCTTGGCTGAGCATCTCCTTATGTGACTTGATTAGCTCCTTGTGATTAGCAACTGGTTACCCATATTTGCTTCCCAATACTACAGATATACCCCCCACCGTTAAGCTGCTTAACTCCTTCAACTCTCTATAAAAACTGGGCCGCTGCTACCCTCCCATTATTCTCAGATTTGGTTTCTCTCATCCTGGACTCAACATCACAAATTGTCTCTCATCCTTCTAGCCTTTGATCTCATGACTCATCATATTAATTCCCTAGAATCTCCTTACCTCATTCCTTCAATCTGAGGCTCCTGATTTGAGGTTCTACCTGTGACATTTTTTCCTTCTTCAATACTATCTAGATTCCACTTACAGCTATACTGCCATTGGATGACCCAAGTAAACATCCAGCCTCTGGATGGTCCCACATCCATTTCTTCACTATGATCCTCCAAAGTCAGTGTTCCCCCTTGGCTCACCTCAGGTTCACAAGCAGCTCCTACATTATCTCACAAAGCTGAGGGTAAGTCCCATACCCATTATCTCTGGGGAAATTGATAAACACCATTCTTTCTTTTTGTTCATCTCTTTCTTCTTCATAACATTCTTGTTATGAAGAGAGTTTGTCATGGAGTAATCAATTTTATTGGGCCCCCACTGTGTGTAAAACAACTTGCTAAATGTTCTTTAATTATTAAACTATTCATTTAACAACTATTGATTGAGTGCCCAGGCTTGGAAGTGAAACGATGGTAAAAAAAACCAGATGTGTTCTTGCCCTATGGAGCTCATAGTCTGATTGAAGAGTAAGACATTATTCAAGTAATACCAGAAATGTACAAATGCAACTGAGATAAGTGGGAGGAAGAGAGGAACATGGTGTTTTATGTCCATTTAAGCCAGACTCCAAAGTTCTCTTTCAGTCCATTCAGGGCTTCTTAAATCCCATCATAGGCATAGCATCAAAACAGTCTTGGTGCTATACAGCAGGTTCTTATTACTTATCTATTTTATATATAGTAGTGTTTGTATAGCACAGGAAACTCTACTCAATACTCTGTAATGGCCTATATGGGAAAAGAATCTTAAAAAAAAGAGTGGATATATGTATATGTGTAACTGATTCACTTTGCTGTATACCTGAAACTAACACAACATTGTAAATCAACTATACTCCAATAAAAATTTAAAAAAAAAGAGGATTGGTGCAATGATTCTCAATCCCAGCAGTGTATTAGAATTACATGAGGTGCTTTAAAAAAAAAAAAAAAAAAAAAAAGAAGCCATTGGGAGATTGGGATTGACATATACACACTACTATATATAAAATAGATAACTAATAAGGACCTACTATATAACACAGGGAACTCTATTCAATACTCTGTAATGACATATATGGGAAAAGAATCTAAAAAAGAGTGGAGATATATATATGTATAACTGATTCACTTTGCTGTACAGCAGAAACTAACACAACATTGTAAATCACCTATACTCCAATAAAAATTAATTAAAAAAAAAAAAGAAGCAAAGGCCCCACCAAAAACTGATAAATTTGACTCTTTGGGAATGGGATCTGGCATGTGATGTTTTAAAAAATAGTTATCCACGGGTTTCCCTGGTGGCGCAGTGGTTGAGAGTCCGCCTGCCGATGCAGGGGACGCAGGTTCGTGCCCCGCTCTGGGAGGATCCCACATGCCGCGGACCGGCTGGGCTCGTGAGCCATGGCCGCTGAGCCTGCACGTCCGGAGCCTGTGAACCGCAACGGGAGAGGCCACAACAGTGAGAGGCCCGCGTACCGCAAAAAAAAAAAAAAAAAGCTATCCACAAGGATTATAACATACAGACTGAGTAGAGAAGTCCTGCTCTGGGGAAATGAAAGGGTCCCAGAAGGCTTAGCTTCACGGTTTATCGCCTTTTTGTTATATCGTCCCTTCTGTTTTTGCCTTGTCTCCTGTTTTCAGTAATGGGGCTCTTGTTTGGTTCCCTTTGTTTCAAACCAGAACAGTGACCTCAGATCCAACATCTGGGTCCTTGGCCCATAGGCCCCATCCTGGCAACATAAAGTTCAAGTAACTGATCAGGACCCAGGTCTTCTGAGGGGCCATGCAGCTCTGACCAACAGGCATGTCCCTCAGCTGGGGCATGAAGTAACATTTTTATTTGCATGTAGAATAATGTAAAAAAAAGAGGGAAGTAGAAGAGGTCCAGGATGGGGAAAGTGAGGTCTAAGTGGCATGGCCACTCCCTGAACCCCCGCATAATGCTCTCCAGGCAGCAATCGGCTACTGATCGGCTACTGCAGGACACAAGCCCAGTGTCACAGTGGCCCTGAGATTCTAGAAACTTCCCCAAAGGCACTCAGAGCCACAAGGACCATGTGACTGACCAAAATGGCTGCCTTCTATCCCCTGGTGAGCTTTCCACACTCCTAGGAGAAGCATGACTTCTAACCCTGCCCCTCACCCAAGAACTTCAAACCCTGCTTGGCTTTCCCTCTCAGATGGGTCCCAGAGCCCATTTATTTCACTTATTATGTTAGTGCTGCCGTGTATGAGTTTCTGCCTCACATCTCTCTGTGAGTTCAAAGTTTGTTATAATCCCTAGCAAAAAATAGAGGTATTTTTTTCCAGATTGAGGGACAATTCATTTGCTTTGATAATAAAAGGGACAGGACAAGACACCCACTTCAATAAGAAAAATTCAGTTCTTCCTCCTTGGTTTACTCCCCTGGAGTAGACCTGGGGATTCTGCTCCTGAATTCCAGGATCAGCTGCCAGATCCCACAATGACGTCACCGTCTGCATGGATTCAGGCTTATGCCTGCTAACAGTGTCTCTGCATTGGCCAGGACACCTGCCTGGCCTGACTCTGCCCCGTGCCTGTTGCCCTACCCTGTCCCTCCTCTCCTCCATCCCTCCTGATGGGCCTGTGTGGGCTTCTCTGGGTCTGATGGGTATGTTCACCTTCTGATCCCTGGAGGGTGGATGTTCTAGGTCAGCAGAGGGAAGCACTCTTGATGTCTGATCTGGGAAGGGGTTCAGAAAGGTGGAGTAGAAGGAGTGGAATGGGGCCTCTTGGGTGGGTGGTGGAGGGGCTCCCCCATACCACATCCATAGCTTGGAAAGCACATGGGATGTTGTAATTTGGCCACAGCAAAAAAAGTATAAAACTGCAGAAGCCTCACATTTTGTCCAGATGATATTGGGGTCTCTTAAAAGCTGACTTGATACCTCTGAGATTCTCTAAAGGCTCAGTAAGGTGGGTGTGAAGTTTAGTTATAAGAATCAATGTCTGGAACTCCTATAAAAAAACATTTATTCCAAACAATGGCTTTTCCAATTACTGAAATTTAAAAAAAAAATTGTGTATTTATAAAAAGAAGGCAGGTAGCAGGTCAGAAAGTAGGCTCTAGAGCTAAATTGCCTGGGTTCAAATACCAGCTCTACCACTTTGGAGCTATGTAACTTTGGACAATTTACATAACTTCTTTGTACCTCAGTTTCCTCATCCATAAAATGTGGATAATTGTAGAAACTATCTCATAGGGTTGTTATGAGACTTAAATGAGTTAATATTTGCAAAGCCCTTAGAATGATACCTGACACGTAGTGCACATAGTGGTATATAAGTATTTTTTTTTAAATATACACTTTGATGGTAGCAGACAATGTCCTCAACAACATCCCAACATTATATACCATTGTGAGTTTTTTTTTTTAATATAAATTTATTTATTTATTTTTGGCTGTGTTGGGTTTTCATTGCTGTGTGCAGACTTTCTCTAGTTCAGCGAGTGGGGCCTACTCTTCATTGCAGTGCGTGGGCTTCTCATTGCAGTGACTTCTCTTGTGGCAGAGCACGGGCTCTAGGAGCATGGGCTTCAGTAGTTGCAACACGCGGGCTCAGTAGTTCTGGCTCATGGGCTCTAGAGCACAGGCTCAGTAGTTGTGGTACATGGGCTTATTTGCTCCACAGGCACATGGGATCTTCCCCGACCAGGGCTCGAACCTGTGTCCTCTGCATTGGCAGGTGGATTCTCAACCACGGCACCACCAGGGAAGCCCCACCATAGTGAGTTTTATTTAGCTAGTTTGTGTGTGTGCATGAGTGTGTACAGGTGTGTGTATACACATATTTTGGTAATATCTCTTTATTCAGATTCATGGTTCATACCAAAAACTCAGGCAATAAAAAAATTTTTCTGGAGAATCAGCTCTCTGGTGATTTTGAATAGCCCAGTTACAAATAAAAGACATCTAGAGTAATCTATTTCAAACGATACTCTCTGCCATCTCCTCAGACTCTCCTGGGAGTTGGGGTGGGCTAGGGAGTGAAAATAAGGGTGTAGATGTGGTTCTTATTCCCTCAACCTTTTCAGTCAGAAGATCTCTGCATACAACTCTTTTATGCTTGAACAAATATTCCCACAGTTAAAAAAAAACATTTAAACACAACTGATGTAGAAGAAGATTTGAGTCTGTGGGCCCCTCAGACCATTATCTAAAGGTGCTATTTCTAATCACCAGTCTCAGTGAGTTTTGGATGAACGAAAATTCAAGGTTGTTCTTCCCAGCAAGAACCTGGGATGAACGTTTTCTGGATGAAGTGACAGGTCACACGCTTTAATAATCAACTAGGAAGACCTGGTTAAAGCTCTCATATAAAAATTAGAGTGCTTACCTAATAACTGTGTTCAAAAGGAAAGGCTCCTCTATCCCCACGGGGGCTTTAGGAGAACCCATGGGCTGGGCCAGCACAGTCCTCCAAGACTATTTGGGGCTGACTACAAAACACCAGACTCACACTTGGACGAGGTTCCTGTATCCCTGCCTCAGGTAGCCACAGTTCATCTATCCTGCAAAATGTTCACTGTGGCCATTACCACACCTCCACCCCAGCCTCAGAAACCACAACAAAAATCCCAACACACATCTAATTTTGAGCAATGTTGACTCCATTCTAAGACTATAAAATAATAACAGCCATTCAGTAAAAAGGATATGCTAACACTCTAAGCATATACATCAACTGTAAGATGTGCCCCAATTTCTCAAATATTTACAATTTTAAAAATTGCATCTTAAAAGCAAAGAAATATGATATCTAAATTTGTCCCCCCTCCCCAGGTATTATTTTGAATTATTTGTTATAAACAATTTAGTGTTGGAGAACATTTGTTGAATATAATGGTTTGAGTTTTGAAGTAAGTAACCTTTTTTTTTTTTTTTTTTCTTTTTTGTGGTATGCGGGCCTCTCACTGTTGTGGCCTCTCCCCTTGCGGAGCACAGGCTCTGGATGCGCAGGCTCAGCGGCCATGGCTCACGGGCCCAGCCACTCCGCGACATGTGGGATCCTCCCAGACCGGGGCACGAACCCGTGTCCCCTGCATCGGCAGGCGGACTCTCAACCACTGCGCCACCAGGGAAGCCCTTGAAGTAAGTAACCTTTAATCGTTGGACAATAATTATCTGGCTGAAGTCATTCCTGGAGCAATACATAAGCTAAAATGATCATTGCAGAGAAAAATATTTATCTTTCTATATTTATTTGTAAGTATCTAATTCATTCAGAAGTCAGATATAATCACTGAGATCACTGTCAAAATAAAACCTGTCAATATTCTGCAAGATAATGATAATTTGGTTTTTCTTTTATTTCTTCTATCTCTTCTTTAGATTTTTAAAATTTTGTTTCATCGGTTAGAATTTCCAGAACAATGTTAAATAATAGTGCTTAATAGAGGTTACCTTCATCTTTCCCTAATTTTGATAGAAATTAATCTAGTGATTAATCATTAAATATAACACTGGTGGTTGGTTCGAGCAACATTTTATCATTTTCCAGAAATATATATCTACTTCTACTTTACATAGAAATTTAAAAATTAGAAATGTAAGAAAAACTTAATCCCATGCCTTTTTTGGCATCTATAGAGAAGATCATAACAATTTTTCTTATTTAACATGTTAGCACCACATAATATTAAATATCTGAATATTAAATTACCTAGAATTTATCATAGTAAAAGGGGGAATCGAAACATAGTACTGTTTTGTAAAGTGAATTATTTGTTTTGTGAATTACCTGTGACAAGTTTCTGAACCCAGGCATCCAGTCTCTATAAACCAGCATGTGGTTGGTGTCTCAGGGACCAGAGACTAATTATAATAGCGCCAGCCTAGGCAGGACACCATTAGGAGGTCAGACCTGCCAGAAGAAATCAATTATAGGAGATGAACCTTGTTTGGATGTGTTTCGTGCCACCACCCCCTCGGAGGTCCAAGGCCTTGCTTACTGGATCAAGAATGCCAGAGCCTGTCATTTCTACACCACTTGGCACTGACTGCCCCCCACCCCAGTCATCTTCACCTTTGTTCAGCACAGAATTAATGACGAGACATGGAGAGGACGTGGAGATAAGGACTCCCTTTTATGAGACGCTCACTTCAGCCAAAAGAGCAGATTGTAGACAAATCCAATAATCCTCTGGCAGAAAACAGGCATATCGCACATTTGCACACATGTTCTCAGAGGTCACACACATACTCTTACACTTATACCCTTCTCCTCACATTAGGAGATTTGTTGAATACAGTGAGGGCTTAATACAGGCTTGTGTCATGGATAAGTGAATGAGTAAGAGAACTCAGTTGTCCAAGTATGTCCTCGTACTCACCCACAGACACACATACTAATGTCCACGCATAGATACACAGGCAAGTGGAAGAACACCCTCCCTGTAGCTCTTCACACGCGTCAACTTCTGTCACGGTCCCCTCCAAGCTACCATGACTCTCCTCCGGAAGTCTCTGCAACAGGTAGGAGGATGCTTTTAATCTCAAGGATCAAAACTCTCAATCCAAGGGCTTCCCTGGTGGCACAGTGGTTGAGAGTCCGCCTGCCGATGCAGGGGACACGGGTTCATGCCCCGGTCCGGGAAGATCCCACATGCCGCGGAGCGGTTGGGCCCGTGAGCCATGGCCGCTGAGCCTGCGCGTCCGGAGCCTGTGCTCCGCAACGGGAGAGGCCACAACAGTGAGAGGCCCGCGTACCACAAAAAACAAAACAAAACAAAACAAAACCTCTCAATCCAAACTGCCTCAACCACAGATAGATTTAATGATGCACATAATAGGAGGTCCAGAAATAAAGTTTCAGGATTGATAGATCTGGAGGCTGTCAACAAGGACCGAACTTCATCCTGTCACCTCCTTTGCCATTTGCAGGTTCATTTTCACCCTGAGCCTGGTTCCCCTTCTGGGTGCAGCATGGCTCCCAGGAGTGATCAGGACTACACATTTCCTAGTTCTTATCCAGGGAGAGAAAGTAAGAGGCTTCCTGAGGCTTTCTCAAAAGCCAGGAAGAACTTTACAGAAGTCGACGGTAAACTTCTTCTTGCGCACCAATGATCATAGGGTAGAGCCCTTTCCTGAAACAAGGAGGTGGGATTGTACTTACCAAGCAGTCTACCTCTTTACGCAAGGGCCACAGTGATGGACAGATGCTGGAAAGTCAAGCATCAGAATCACAGCAGTCTGGAAATGATCTGTACTGCTAGGTTCCAGTACCATGCTGCTGTGAACAGCCCTGTACAAGTTTTTATGAGGACACATACTTTCATGTCTCTTGGGTATATACCTAGGAGTATCACTGTTGGATCACATACTAAATACGTTTGACCATTTGAGGAACTACTGGACTGTTTTCCAAAGCAGCTGCAGTACTTAACATTCAGCAGTGTAAGAGGATTTCGATTTTTCCACATCCTCATCACATTTGTATCTGTCTTTGAATACAGTCATCTTAGTAAGTGTGAAGTAGTATCTCACTGTGATTTAAATTAATTTAATTTTGGCTCTTCTGGGTTCCTAGAATTTCCATATGAATTTTAGGTTTCAGCTTGTCAATTTATGTAAAGGAGTCAGCTGGAATTTTTATAGAGACTGCCTTGAATCTATAGCGATTAGGGAGTTTTGCTGTCTTAACCATACTGAGTCTTTTGATCCATGAACATGGACTGTTTTTCTATTTATTCAGGTCTTCTTTACTCTCCTTCATCAGTATTTTGTAGTTTTCATAGTATAAGGGTTGCACGTTTTTTGTTAAATTTATACCCAAGTATTGTATTTTTTTGATCTTATTATAAATTGACCTGTCTTTTTTTTTTTTGCAGTACACGGGCCTCTCACTGTTGTGGCCTCTCCCGTTGCAGAGCACAGGCTCCGGACGTGCAGGCTCAGTGGCCATGGCTCACGGGCCCAGCCACTCCACGGCATGTGGGATCCTCCCGGACCGGGGCACGAACCCGTGTTCCCTGCATCGGCAGGCTGACTCTCAACCACTGCGCCACCAGGGAAGCCCTGACCTGTCTTTTTGCATGTCTTTGACTGTTTTGTAATTGCTGCTGTATAGAATTATAGTTGATTTTTGCATATTGATCTTGTATCCTCAACCTTGTTGAACTTGTTTATTAATTCTAATAGATTTTTAATGACCTTAGTCTGGCTTACTTTCTTTCTTTCTTTTCTTTTTCTTTTTCTTTTTTTTTGGTGTTTTTCTTTACAATAATTCTCCTCTTGCAAGGTTTATAACGAATTTAATTTTTAAAATACCCCAAAATTTACATGTATGGTACAGTTGTTCTGTCACAATTTTTGATGTTCCTCAAGTTTGCTAAATGAATATTGTTTTATTGTACAGATGATGAAACTAAACTTTAGAAAAGCTAGGTAACTTCCATAAGATCACAAGGTCAAAACAAAGATTTTCCTTTTTTTCTGTAGAGCATGTGAGAGATGAAGATTCACGACATTTCTTTATACCACTTCAGGTCCTAGGCTTATGCATGTGTGCGCGCACACACACACACACACACACACACACACACACGCACTGGGGTTCATGTTTTCTTCAGACCTGCACTACTGGTAAGGTTTTCTCTGGTTAACTTCCTACCAGTCTGTAGTGATGTACTTGTTAGCTATGTTGTCAAAGGCTGTGCATGACTTTAGAGTAAATCTCAATCCTTTTTACCACCATTTACAGATGGAAAACCAAGAAGGGATGTGACTTGCCCAAGGTTACATAAAAAATAGTGGTAGAAGAATGATCCTGGTCATGTCAGACTTCTTTTTGTTTGTCCTAAAATCTGTAGCCTTTTTCTTTGGTTGGATCTAGAAATTGTTTATCATACCACTTTAGAGATAAAATTGTAAAGGGAAATGTATAATCAAAAAGTTGAATTCCTTGAACAAAGACTGAGAAAGACCAACAGCCATCTATTTGGGACCATAAGACTTCATTCATATATTAATTCTTTCAACAAATACTTATTGAATGCCTATTATGCTGTTATACACCAGGTCATGAGCTAGGTAAGGGGGTACAGTGGTAAAGATATAACCCTTGTTCTGTACAAGTTTATAGCACAGTGAGGGATAAAGACAAGCTGACAATTTCTACACTGTTTGACAAGCTCTGGGAACTATGGAAAAATGCCAGTCACTCATATGACCGGGCAGAGAATGATTCTTGGAGGGGAATGTATCTAAGCTGAGGTTATAAGTATGAAACAAAACAAAGGATATATAAGGAGTGAGGAAGGAGAAATAGAGTAAAGGTAGCAGCAGATAATCAGAGTTGGGTAATTTGAAGCCGTCTGGACAGCTGAAACAGAAGAGTTGAGGGCAGCGAATAAGTAAGCATGTCATTCACTGCTTAGATCATTGCCTGGCATGTATTACACCCTCCATTAATATATATTGAGTGGATGAAAGAGTGACAGAGGTGAGTCTGAAGAAGGCAGGAATCAGATCAAGAAGGGTCCTGTACAAACATACAGCAAGTTTGAATTTTATTCTAAAGACACCAAGCCATAATGGATTTTCATCTGGAAAGTGGTATGTCAGATTTGCCCTCTGGAAATGTGGAAAATGTATTGAAGGTGTACAATTTTGTATATGATGAGGAGGTTGTTATAAAAACTCAGGTGTCCCACAGCCAACATTGTTCTCAATGGTGAAAAACTGAAACCATTTCCTCTAAAATCAGGAATAAGACAAAGTTGTCCACTTCCACTACTATTACTCAACATAGCTTTGGAAGTCCTAGCCATGACAATCAGAGAAGAAAAAGAAATCCAAATTGGAAAAGAAGAAGTAAAACTGTCACTGTTTGCAGATGACATGATACTATACATAGAGAATCCTAAACATGCTACCAGAAAACTACTAGGGCTAATGAATGAATTTGGTAAAGTGACAGGATACAAAATTAGTAAACAGAAATCTCTTGCATTCCTATACACTAACAATGAAAAATCTGAAAGAGAAATTAAGGAAACACTCCCATTTACCATTGCAGCAAAAAGGATAAAATACTTAAGAATAAACCTACCTAAGGAGACACAAAACCTGTATGCAGAAAACTATAAGACACTGATGAAAGAAATTAAAGACTCTACAAACAGATGGAGAGATATACCTTGTTCTTGGATTGGAAGAATCAACATTGTGAAAATGAGTATACTACTCAAAGCAGTCTACAGATTCAATGCAATCTCCATCAAACTACGAATGGCATTTTGCACAGAAATATAACAAAAATTTCACAATTTGTATGGAAACACAAAAGACCCCGAAGAGCCAAAGCAATCTTGAGAAAGAAAAACAGAGCTGGAGGAATCATGTTCCCTGACTTCAAATGATACCACAAAGCTACAGTAATCAAGACAGTATGGTAATGGCACAAAAACAGAAATATAGATCAATGAAACAGATAGATAGAAAGCCCAGAAATAATCCCACCCATTGATGGTCACCTTATTTTTGATTAAGGAGGCAAGAATATACAATGGAGAAAAGACAGCCTCTTCAAAAAGTGGTGCTGTGAAAACTGGACAGCTACATGTAAAAGAATGAAATTAGAACAGTCCCAAACACCATACAAAAAAATAAGCTCAAAATGGATTAAAGACATAAATGTAAGGCCAGACACTATAAAACTCTTGGAAGAAAATTTAGGCAGAACACTCTATGACATAAATCACAGCATGATCCATTTTGACCCACCTCCTAGAGAAAGGGAAATAAAAACAAAAAATAAACAAATGGGATCTAATGAAAAAAGTCTTTTCACAGAAAAGTAAACTATAAACAAGACAAAAAGACAACCCTCAGAATGAGAGAAAATGTTTGCAAACTAAGCAACTGACAAAGGATTAATCTCCAATATATACAAGCAGCTCATGCAGCTCAATATCAAAAAAACAAACAACCCTATCCAAAAATGGGCAGAAGACCTAAATAGACATTTCTCCAAGGAAGATATACAGATTGCCAACAAACACATGAAAGGATGCTCAACATCACTAATCATTAGAGAAATGCAAATCAAAAGCACAATGAGGTATCACCTCACACCAGCCACAATGGCTATCATCAAAAAATCTACAAACAATAAATGCTGGAGAGGGTGTGGAGAAAAGGGACTCCTCTTGCACTGTTGGTGGGAATGTAAACTGAAACAGCCACTGTGGAGAACAGTATAGAAGTTCCTTAAAAACTAAAAATAGAACTACCATATGACCCTGCAATCCCACTACTGGGCATATACCCTGAGAAAACCATAATTCAAATAGAGTGATATACCACAATATTCACCACAGCACTGTTTACAATAACCAGGACATGGAAGCAACCTAAGTGTCCATTGACAAATGAATGGATAAAGAGATGTGGCACATACATGCAATAGAATATTACTCAGCCATAAAAAGAAATGAAATTGAGTTATTTGTAGTGAGGTGGATGGGCCTAGAGTCTGTCAAACAGAGTGAAGTAAGTCAGAAAGAGAAAAATATATACTGTATGCTAACACATATATATGGAATCTAAAAAAAAAAAAGGTTCTGATGAACCTAGGGCAGGACAGGAATAAAGTCGTGGATGTAGAGAATGGACTTGAGGACATGGGGAGGGGGAAGGGTAAGCTGGGATGAAGTGAGAGAGTGGCATGGACATATATACACTACCAAATGTAAAATAACTAGCTAGTGGGAAGCAGCTGCATAGCACAGGGAGATCAGCTCGGTGCTCTGTGACCACCTAGAGGGGTGAGATAGGGAGGGTGGGAGGGAGGTTCAAGAGGGAGGGGATATGGAGATATGTGTATACATATAGCTGATTCAGTTTGTTATGAAGCAGAAACTAACACAACATTGTAAAGCAATTATACTCCAATAAAGATGTTTAAAAAAAAGCTCAGGTGAGAAGCAAGGAATGTGGAAGATAGAGTAGGGTTGAGAAAAGGTACTGGTTGTAGAGAGTAAGGAGGAATTTGGCACTTGGTGTCTGGATTGGAAGAGTGGGCAGAGAAGTGGAGGTAGAGAAAGGCTTCCAGGTTTCTGAACCTGTTTTTATTTTTGGCATGAGATTGGGGCTAAGAAGATGAGGCAACAGTGGGGAAGGAAGCAGAGGCACCAACTGGGATATAAGGTGACATCTCCCTCCCTCCCTTCTTTGTTTTCTTTCTATATCAATTCTATAGGAAGAAAACTGGAAAAGAGGTGATGTTGGATAAGCTATGTATCCTTTATAGCCCTCCATCTCCTATTTTTAAATAAAGAGGTTGGGTGACCACAGAAGTTTCTCCTAACTTGGAAATTCTCTGCTCCATGATATATCTCTATCAAGACCCACCTACCCAGTGTGGACTTCCTGAGCAGAGGGAGTTTTTAAGAAACTTTTGGTAAGAGAAAGATGAGTTGAGTAGAGAACTCTTAACTGTCTGGAACTGTCTGGAACTCAGAAAACCTGGCTCGGCCCAACTACTTGGAAGAAAGTCAATTCAAGATTTAGTTTCACCAAAAATGAGAATGAAAAATGGCAGACAAATGATGGCAAAGAAACCTTTCCCCTCCAGCTGCCTCTGACTCCAGGGAGTGGCTTGGAGAAGGGCTCTTCCTTTCTCCTACTCACACTACTTATTCTATTCCTAACCTAAATATTATTGATTCTTATCTTTGTCCTGAATGATTTCTTAGGGTTCACTCTACTTCCTGAGGAGGCTGATCTTTGATATTCAACTTAAGCTGTTTAGGAAATTCAAGTGTCATTCGCTTTGGCTTTGAGAGAGACCTGTCTAATTGGGGATACATCTGCTCCCACTGTGGGGATCAAGGTCAGTATCTTATATTCCAGTTATTTGAAGCCTGCTCCTGGCCTGCCATCAGGCACACAGTGTATAATATTTATATCAGTGATCAGTGGAACCTTCCTATTGGATAAACAGGAATACAGCTTCTCAAATGTAAAGGGAAGTATGTTTCCTTTTCTATTTCATGTGTCCTTTTCATGTAATAAATATTACTGGCTCAAACAAAAGAGAAATCTCTAAAAACTCATCTACATAACTTGAGATTATACTTAAAGATGAAAATCAAATACAGGCAATAGATGGAATATACCAGAATTGAACTTTTAGGTCAAAGTACTGCATATCTTGATCAGGAATAGAACAATGTTTTTTAATTTGTTGTGGGTTATATAGCTATTCCTGATTTTCTCAAATGTAAAACCTTTTATCTGGAAATTATTTTTTATGTTTGGAACAAATGCTAAATCCTTTGTGGTTTTAACGTTTTATTTGCTATCTGCTCTACACATTTTCTCAGCTTTGGGAGTGCTTCCAGATAGACATCTGCATGGAATAATGGAGAAATCTAGAGAAGAAAGACACCAAACCACTTTTTTCAAATCACCTTAGGCAGTTGTTGATGAGGTGGCTTAATAGGAAGGTGAAAGCTTTGCTAACCTGAATCTCCATTTATTCAATAAAGTAAACAGGAGATGAACTTGGGTAATGGGGAATATTTAATTGTTGTAGAGTTCTAAATGCTTTTCTTTAAAAACAAAAAGCTAATGTGATTCAGAAGCTTTTTTTTAAGCTTCCCTTTTAGATATGCAAACAGATAATTTTAACAAAAGGAAAAATTGTTTAAAATACAGTGTTGCTTAGCAAAAAATATTTATCATCTTCTCTTGTGACCCTCAGTGCAGGAGAACTCTCACCCTAGCTTCTCTTACTGTGCATATTTGTACCTCTCAGTGAACCTTTGGGCTTTGCTTTCTTTTCCTGTATGCCTACTACATACCATGTGCTTTACATATACTATCTCATTAAGCCAATGCTGGGAAACAAAATGTTAAGTCCTTTTGAGATCTGCTCCCACCTGTTTTTTTCTTTTCCCAAATAGTGAGTGGGTTGAAATGCACAATCCAGTATTTAGGGTTTAATCTCAGGTTCACCACTTTTTATCCTTCTGCAAGTTACATAATATTTATCTGAGCCTCAGCTTTCCTAGGTGTGTATAGGTAGCAATGTTTCTTGCTTGAGCCTAATTCATTCTTACTCTAGGAGAAAAAGTGATTAGGATGTGTTTGGAAGGATCCACTAGTTGAAGGGGGAAGATTCTGCATTCAGTAGCCTTTGCCCAGACAGACCTCTGAATAGCACAGAAGTTACATTTCTTTCTTTTCCTTATTAATATTCCACTTTATCTGGAAAAGGGCTAGCATTGCCAATCAAAGAGAGATAAGGATGTTCTCTATGGGCTGAAGACATTTAATGGATCAGCACATATTTTTCCAGTAAGCTACAGCAAACATTATTGGCTACTTAACCAACATCAGTTCCTTACAAATAGTACCACATTTTATTCAGATTTCCATGTTTAACTGTGTGGCCATGTGGTTTAGGAGAGGTAGACTCCATCCTCCCATGAGTACTGATTGGTCTAAGCCAGTTATTATATTATAACATCATATTCCTTTGCTGATTGGTCTGAGCATGAACAAGAGAGATACTTCAGGTCAATGGGTCATGGGGAGATAACTACTAGGGACTTCTCATGATAATGAGAAGATAAAGAATGGAGCGAACATGGTGAAGATGATAGAATAGACATATGCAAAGAACTTAGGTCATGAAGCTATCACTGTACTATTGAATCAACTAATCTCATGGGATGATGAATGTTCTTTATTAAGCCACTTGATTAAGAGTTTTCAGTTATGTGCAGCTGAAAGCACCCTAGCTGACACAGAAGTCTGTTTCCTAGTCACCTCCTATAACTGGAGAAATGGAGGAGTGGCTCGTTTCCCTTTTAAAGCTAGCAAGCAATTTCTGCTCCTGGATCTTAGCTTCTGAGAAGCCAAGGAGGTTGGTGATATGAAAGGTAAAGTAAGTGGTCGAGGTGTGACTAGCCTAGAGGTCTATCTATGAGTTTCTTTAGGTAAAATTGGAATGAAAATCATATGAGAGGACAAGCCACCACACTAATGGTGTGGGGTCAGTTGTAGTTTCAGATAATGTTTTATCTCCTCATACGATTCAGAGTTAGATACACCTTGCACCTTCCTCACAAGATGTGCAGAAACTCAAGAGACCAGAGAGAACTATCTCCCGATAACAGGTACTATTATTACCCGTATTTTACAAATGAGAAGATTGAGGTCCAAGATTATGTAATTTGCTCGTGGTTACATGGTCAGGTTTTAATTTCTACTCTGCTTCTTCTTTGCTATGTGACCTTGCTTAATTTATATACCCTGCCTATTCTACCTCCTTACTATCTTTACTAAGTCATTTCCTCTCCTTTCCCACTTGCTTATATCAACCCACACAACGTCTCACCTGGATCATTGTACCAGCTTCTAACCCTCCTACTCTTCCTCTCTTTCAACTTTTTCTAAAGATTGCAGCCAGGGTTGGCTTTCTAAAACGCAAATCTGATCATATGATTCCCCATCCTTAAAATCCTCTAATGACTCTCTCCTATGTACAGTACTTACCATGGTGTGTGTCATCCTTACACATTTGGTCCCTGCCTGTCTTTCTTATAGTCACTCCTGCCATAACCAATTGCAGTTCCTATTTTTCAAGCTTCCATATGTCCACCTTTGTGGTCCCCTCGACTAGGAAAGGCTTTTCTCTCTCAGTCCATCTGGAAATTTCCATCATAGTTTTATAATTTTATATATTGAATTTCCTCAGTGAAGCTTTGTCAGAATCCTTCCCTCTCATCAAACAGATGAACACTTCCTTCTTTTTATATTTCCTTCTTCTGTCTTTCACCTCCTTATCCCTTTGGCTCTTTTCTCCTTTCTTGTGTCTTATCAAATTAAATCTCATAAGCTCAGCCACCTATGTACTGCCAATAGCAAAGATTCCATAATCCCCAGGACCATGTGCACATTCCACTCTGGTTTCTAGAGTCACCGTCCTCCACTTGGGAAGTCTTACCTGGCCTTTTGCAAAATTGAGTGATGATTTGACCTCTTCAAAAAATGCAGAGATCAGATCAGCCCTGGGCAGGGCTAGAAGTGGGGATTGACTAGAATGGGCATAAGGACAACTTTTGGGTTAATGAAAATGGTTTATAAATTGGTTATGGTGCTGGGAACACTTCAGGTAGATAAGATATAAGCTGAAGATGTTGCGTGGAACTTCTGAGGCAGTCTTCTTAAAAAGAGAGCAGATCCAGCTAGCACCTGTCCCTCTGACTCTTACCTTTCTTTATGCCTGGTTCTTGGAAGCAATGGTGAAGGTAGAGCAGCTATCTTATCACTATGAGGTGACAAGCAGGTGGGAAGGATGACAGAGAAGAAAACAGAAGGAGTCTGCGACCCCGATGAAAACTTTTTAGCATTCCTGGATGGCCTACCTCCAGGTATGTCATTTGCACTTAAATTGTTTAAGCCACTGCTTTTCAGATTCCAGTCACTTACTGCCAAATGCAGTTTCTAACTGACATTTTTTTTTTTTTACATCTTTATCGGAGTATAATGGCTTTACAATGATATGTTAGTTTCTGCTTCATAACAAAGTGAATCAGTTATACATATACATATGTTACCATATCTCTTCCCTCTTGTGTCTCCCTCCCTCCCACCCTCCCTATCCCACCCCTCCAGGCGATCACAAAGCACCAAGCTGATCTCCCTGTGCTATGCGGCTGCTTCCCACTAGCTATCTGTCTTACGTTTGGTAGTGTATATATGTCCATGCCTCTCTCTCGCTTTGTCACAGCTTACCCTTCCCGCTCCCCATATCCTCAAGTCCATTCTCTAGTAGGTCCGTTTTACCCCTAGGTTCTTCATGACATTTTTTTTTCTTAAATTCCATATATATGTGTTAGCATACGGTATTTGTCTTTCTCTTTCTGACTTACTTCACTCTGTATGACAGACTCTAGGTCTATCCACCTCATTACAAATAGCTCAATTTCGTTTCTTGTTATGGCTGAGTAATATTCCATTGTATATATGTGCCACACCTTCTTTATCCATTCATCCGATGATGGACACTTAGGTTGTTTCCATCTCCAGGCTATTGTAAATAGAGCTGCAATGAACATTTTGGTACATGACTCTTTTTGAATTATGGTTTTCTCAGGGTATATGCCCCGTAGTGGGATTTCTGGGTCATATGGTAGTTCTATTTGTAGTTTTTTAAGGAACCTCCATACTGTTCTCCATTGTGGCTGTACCAATTCACATTCCCACCAGCAGTGCAAGAGCTTTCCCTTTTCTCCACACCCTCTCCAGCATTTATTGTTTCTAGATTTTTTGATGATGGCCATTCTGACTGGTGTGAGATGATATCTCATTGTAGTTTTGATTTGCATTTCTCTAATGATTAATGATGTTGAGCATTCTTTCATGTGTTTGTTGGCAGTCGGTATATCTTCTTTG
Source organism: Hyperoodon ampullatus (assembly GCF_949752795.1). NCBI lineage: Eukaryota > Metazoa > Chordata > Mammalia > Artiodactyla > Ziphiidae > Hyperoodon > Hyperoodon ampullatus. The sequence goes on from NC_136921.1 coordinate 108,184,064, forward strand.
GGGAAATGTCTATTTAGGTCTTTTGCCCATTTTTGGATTGGCTTTTTTGTTTTTTTTGTTATTGAGCTACATGAGCTGCTTATAAATTGAATGTGTTACTCATTGATCCTCTAGATTTTATCAACGTGGACACACAGCTTCAAAAATATGTCAGTTAGAGAACTGACATATTTTTGAAGCTGTGTGTCCACATTGATAAAATCTAGAGGATCAATGAGTAACACATTCAATCAATGTATGTCAACCAACTTATTTGGGATTTTGACTCAAATCAGTCAAAATTATTTGCTTGCCTTACTCCTTTCATAATTGGCAGAATTTTACTTTCCAAACATCCAGGCATTTGCTTTTAGTTTTCTTTTTCCTCTACTGGTATAGATGCATCTTTCTTGGTCACAGGTTTGCTGCTCAGATGGAAATCAGGCCCTCTCCATTTCCCAAAGTTGGAACAGGTTCTAATGTAATCAGTTTAGGTCAGCCCTGGAGAGTCCCTTTGTTCTTTGTTTTTATATAAAAATCTGTCAACCGGAACCAAAATAAATCAATAGTGGTTAAACACGGAAGTTCCTCTTTTCAAATTTCCTTGGACCCCTCAAGAAATCTGAAAACAAGAATTAAAGAGATTCCGTTAGGAGGACTCATGGAGGGTGGGAGGGGGATTAGGGCTGCCTTGGGTGTAGGTGCAGAGAAAAGCATGTGTTCTTCATTAAACTTGGCCCTGCCTGCTTCACCAAGTTCACCTCAGAGGACCTGGCTCAGTCCCAGGCATGGCAGGAGGGAGGTCTCGGGTTCTGCCAGGTTTGGTGCAGCCCACTTCTCTTCCTGGCCAAAAGATCCACAACTTACACACACTTGAGATGGAGTCTATTCCATGGAAGTATGTTTCCAATGTTTTTCCTCCATTAGCAAAGGGTTCAAGTGCTTTAAACTTTACCTAATGATTCTCTAAGCAAATCCTCCTCATCTCTCCTCCCTGAGGCCACTTCAGTCCATTTTTCCTGCCAGCACTGGGCTCGCACTCCATGCCGGTCACTTCACTGCAGTTGGGAGCACCAAGAGGAAGAATGTGTGTCCTATCCTTACAGGCTCCTGGGCTATCAGAGTCTCCTGGGTTGGTGGAGTGCTGCCATAGGCCAATCCCAGACCCGTGCAGGCAACTGCTTGGGAATCATGTGGGCAAAGCTTTTTTGGGGAGATATTGCTGCTGTCAGTCTGGGGGAAAGGGAGGTTGGGAGCCTGTGTTTTGACTCCATTCTGCAAGTGAGTCTGATGCAGAGCCAGATTCTTAGGGGCCACAGAATCCTCTGGTCTGGCCAGACGGCTTTGTTCACTGTTCCCTGAAGTGTTACTTTTGTCCACCTTTGCCAGGCCCGCCTCTTGCTCCATTCTTATTTAAATCCAACTATCATTTCAGTCCCTAGAGCCAAACTCAGTTCTAACAATCTTCATGAAGCCATTGGTGACAACTCTGGTTCAATGATTCCTCTTTCTCTGAGCTCTCTGATGTTGGGCCCTCCCTGAATTTGGGGTGAGTCCAGAGAGCCATGGTTACTTCTCTTGTCATGAATATGCATTGTCTCATTTATCAAACTGTAAAAGCCCTTATAGGTTGTGCATCTGATTTCTGGTCTTCTAGTGCCTCAGACCATGTGTGACTGAGGCACTGGGTTGGGACAGTCACTGCAGATGTCTAAACTATGAAGTTTGGCATCATACAGCCATGGGTTCAGCTCTAGGCTGAGCAATATCTAAGATCTATGACTTTAGTCAGATTCCTAAATCCCCTGTGTCTCAGGTGGCTCAGTTGCAGAGTAAAGGGCTTAGCACAGAACCAGGCTCCCAACAGTTGTTGACTAAATCATCATTATTAGTTATGATATATTTGGTTCTTGTTTTTCTTTCCATTCTTTTTATCTCCTTCACTCTTTGAAAAAAATTCCGATTGTTGGTATGAAAAGAATTTGGATATACTAATACGAAGGTGATGTAAATATAACCTACAAAGGCAGGTATGTTGCAGCTGTCACAGACTATACACCATGCAACCCCATTACATTTGAAAATGAGACATAGTCACACCATGGAGGTGCATTTAGCATATAAGCTTAGTGCTTAAGAAGATGTTGTTTCTCTTTAGGGGAATACCGATGGACTATTCTGATACCAGGTCAGCAATGTTGGTCTCTTTATAGCTTCTTTAGAAAAACAACCATATGCATGGTAAGCTGAGATCAATAACAGGTTATCCCTCCTTAATTATGCATGTATCATGCAAATATAAACATATACCTAAAATTAACTAAACAGAGGGAGTAAAACATAACGAAAGACAGAGGTCTTACAGATCTTTGCTGCTCAAAGTGTGATCTGCAGGCCAACAAAATTGGCATCAGCTGGGAGTTTGTCAGCAATGCAGCATCTTGGGCCCCACCTCAAATCTGCTGACTTAGAATCTGCATTGTAACAAAATCTTCAGGTGATTTGTATGCACGTTGAATTTTGAAAAGAGACTGCTATAGAGAACCTTTAAAAAATAACAATAAGAGGTCTAAGACACTATTCGGTCTTTCCCATAAGCCTGAACTGATGTCATGCCCTGTTGGTAGCACTTCCCTCCACACTCAAGAAGGGGCTCCTTTATTTCTTCACTTATGCTTCATGGGAATCTTTAATAGAAGTGGAATCAGTCATTGTTCACATATTCCTGCTCCTCAGTATTTTTGGCCACCACGCTTGCTTTAGGTAATAGATTCTAGAGGGATGAGATTGTGACCATGTTAGACCCATTAACATTTCTATCTCCCAGTGGTGGTACAAGTAGATAGGCTTGCAATTCATTTATTCATCAATGATTTTACTGAGCATCCAGGCATTGGGTTAGGCCCTGAAGAGGAAAAGGAGAACAGAAGATGGCCCTTGCTACACTTGATGAGGAAGTCATTATAGTCCAACACGTAGGCAACATGACATGGGGTAAAGAAGAATTGACTTTGAACTCCACAGTGAAGTTGCTGACAAAGGCCATCTTCCCTTTTCCTGCTCTGTAGAAAGGAAGGCCTGAGGAGGTGGCAGTTGGAATAAAAAAACTTCCGTGAAAGACCTCTGTGAATCTGACTCACAAGATCCCTCTCTTCCATGGAGAGCCTTTCTTCTCAGAGAGACACAATTTCTTCCTACATCTTTATTAACCCTTAATTCCAGGGGCCAAAAATGTCTTTAAATTTATTTCCTCCTGAACTGAGATTAATAGCTTGCCTCGAGTTTATTTTTCCCACCATTTCTCTACTTAGGTTTTTAAAAATATTTCACAGCATCTCTACTACAATTAGATCAGAAAACAAAGAAATAAACCTTATCGGTGATTTCTGCCAATATCTGGCAATGCCATGGAAGAGATGTTTTGATTAGGCAATTTTCATTACTAAAAACACTATAGCACAATAAATTAATTCAATGTTGTGCACTTATCTATTAGAAACATTACTATAGGAGTATAAAAATGTTAATTATTCATTATCATCACTCTGATTATTTGTTGTGGCTGATAATTACATTGAATATATTTTATATCAGTAATAACCTTCTGTCTACATTTACAACATGCTGTATCTTGGGGGCTTGTCAAGTTTTTTCCCCAAGCCTTTCCTTTATTAAGACACAGACCTCAGGAGTACATAACCTTTATGTTGAAGACTGATTTTCTTCTTTCATATAAAGAACAAATATTATAGATTAATTAATCCAGGATGATTATTATTTAATCACTCTTCCTCTGGCTCCACAAGGGATTTGGCTTTTATTCAGTTGCTCATTCATATTGTTATGAAGAATAAATGCAGTCATAAAATATTTGTGTGCTATGAATTCACAGAACAACTAACTGAGAACCTGGAGGGGGATGCCTGCCAGCCAGGCACCCACTTGAGTCCCACACCATGTGGCCTCAGCCTCAAACACAAGCAAATGACCTGAGGTGAAGAGACTGAATCAGTGCAGGAGAGCTTAGCCTCTGATCTGACTGGATTGGGGGCAGTTCAACCATAGACCTAATATTTCAGTCCCACAAAATTTACTGAGCACCTACTATGCACTGTCACTGTGTTAGATTTGAGAATAAACTACCCACTCATTGCTTGACCTTGAAACCATTATTTACTGTTTTGTGCCTTGGTCTCCTCATCTGTAAAATGGGATAATAATAGAACCCACTTCATTGGATAGTGAGGATTAAGTGGGTTAATAATAACTGTTGAAATGCCTTGAATAGTGCCTGGCACTGGCAAGCACTCAAAAAATCTAAGCTATAATTATTATTCAGATGTTGTTTCTATTGTCTAGATGGAGGCAGATGCATGAGAAGTAAGAAACACACATGACTAATTGTGCAGATGCAGTGATCAAAGTCTATTGACAGGCACAGAAGTGGGATGTACTCAGTCAGCCTGGGGTGTGATGGGTGAGGAAAGACTTCCAAAAGGAGGAGATCTTTGGAGCTGACTCCAAAATGAAGATGCTGCTATGTTGAGTAGATCCACTGAGGGGTGGGTATGGGGGGAAGGGAGGGAGGGTTGTCCATGAAGCCTGAGAAGCTTGTGGGGAGGGAGGGAGATGGTTAGGTCAGCAAGGACCAAGTTCCATGGAGACAAACATGGGGGGCTGGCAGCTTGGACTTCACCCTGGAGGCATCGATGAGCTATGAAAGGGTCTTCAGCAGGGGAGTCACAAATAGATTAACATCACCACAGCTTGGAGTGTGGAAGAGATGATGACTGAGAGTCTGGAGAGAGACCCAATGGCAGCATCCAGGCAGGAGCTGTGAGGTCTGAGCTGAGGCAGAGAAATGTGTGTTCATGTGCAGAAGCTGTACAGAGGCACAGCTAACTCCACAACTGGTCCAAGGAGGCATTCTGAGAGGAAGCGAAGATTTTGAGTTTGATTTTAAATACCAGCTATATTATTGGTTGGGTAAAATTGGAGGACGAGAAGAAAGGTGGATTAAGCATTATAGGTGAAAATGCAAGGTGAAGTGACAACATGCAACATTTGTCATGTGCTTACTGCATGCCAGGTACTACACAAAATGCCTCACCTGTGTTACTTCTTTAAATCCTGGCAGAAGCTCAGTGAAGAAAACGCCCTTAGGATGTCCATTTTACAGATGAGGAAATGAAGGCTCTGATCATTACATATCAGGGCTACAGAGAAAGAAGTGGTAACTTTGAATTCTGGAATATTTCCCCTTGATTTTCATGGTCAATGAAACGAGTGATATAATTCTTGTGACTTCATAGTGTTTTATTCCGTGTCTTCTACAGGAACCATCAGGGCCCTCAGACAGGGCTGCTGCCTCTGTGTGTGTGGTGGAGAGTTCATTGGAAAACCTACCGAGCTTTTGAGCAACCATGGTTACGTGTCATATAAAGTTTACACTTTAATTCCCATAGGAGATGGCTGCTCCTATGAGGTGAGCGTTTATTCTCGCTAGACAAGGAGAAGGCTGAGCCTCAGGGGCCTGCTGCATCTTCCAACTACAGGAGACACCCTGGACAGTGGCTTCTCAGCCAGCAGGACCAGTGATGCTGATGTGTGTGTCTGGGTGTGGGGGACAGAAAGAGGTTTGGTGTGGAGGTGGAAAGGGGGTGGGGCTCCCTGAATCATGGTGAGCAAGATCTCTGAGCGGATCTGGGCACAAGTGCTCCAGAAAACACACACTCAGGACATCCAGGCTTCAGGCACTGAGGTGAAATATAGAAGAAAGCAACTTTCAAGTTCCTTCTCTCTCTGAGTCCATTTCCTTGTATGTTCAGTGGGGAGCTCTTCTGTGATGGGGACTGGAGATAACGTTGGTTAACCAGTATGGGACTCCACGATGGTTCATTTCTGTCCTGGGGAGGGGTTCCAGGCAACCAAGACATCCAAGATCTGCAGTGCACAGCAGTGTACCCTCCGGCAGTAGAGGGGGCTGTGACTCCGGGCTCACAAGTAGGTTGGCTTCCAACAGAAATTCGAATTGGGGCTTGGGGGACTTTTTTGAAAGACAGACTGAAAGAGATTAATTAGCTTAAAAGAGTGCCCTTTACAATCAGTTTTCAACCCTGTCTACTTAGAATTGCTCAGGAAGGTTCTAAACATGCTAGTGTGCAGGCTGTCTCCCTAGAGATTCTGATCCATTTGATCTTGGGTGGGCCCAGGCATTGGTCTATTTTAAAATCTCCCCAGGATAATAATGTGTCGCCAGAACTGAAACCACCAATTTAGGCACAGACTGAAAGCCAGCTGTTTGGACCCCACCAGGCATGAGCCAGAGCTCCAGGTGCACTTTTGCCAAGGGCAGGCATGTTAACAGGCAGCTTTGTAGGAACAGCAACAAAACTTACGATGCCAAGGAAGTGCCTCCAGGCAGGCTCCTGCAAAGGCTGGGCCTGTCCTTGTCCACCTCCACTAGGAACAGTGTAATGTGGACCGTGTCTTTTGGGTCAGCCACAAAGCACAGAAACACTGCATTCAAGATTTCCATTCATTATCCAGCCCTGGGACAGGGGAATGCATGATAAAACCTATGACTGCCCCTCCAGCCCAGCTTTTTAGTAGGAGAAGGTGCTGCCCTTGAGCAGAAGACATAGCTGCAGAGCTGAGGTCTTGAGTTGTGTTCATAATCCAAGATCCCCAAAGTGCACGGCAGGTCTTAACTGGCTTTGCCTGGTCTGCATCTGTGTAGTCAATTCTCAATTTTGCAGGGTAGGATTTTCCTCTTTATGGTTTACATGTGGCTGACATCTAATTCCAGCCTGTTTTTTTCCACTATTCCACACCCTCCTGGGTCTTCCTCGCTATGGCCTACATGGCACACAGACTCCTACAACTGTTATCTAAGCAGACTAAGATGTCAGACTGGTTCATAGTGTTTCACTTGGCTCTCAACACACCACAGGCACTAAATAGATGTCTGTTGATTGATTGGTTGTAGCCACCAGATCATGATGAGTAGATCAAAGACTAAGAAAATTATTTTTTACAGTCTTCTTTCCTCTATTGTGTTGATGAGCAAGAGTTGACTGTGATACTTTCTAGGTTGAGTAATTGCGCTTTTTGAAAATGCCTTCCAGTTCCAGAAATAAAGAACAGAAATTTTCTCCATATTGCTAAAGTATTATCTTTCTATAGCCTTTTGTTGGTTCCGTTATATTTTATTTTATTTTTTTAACATCTTTATTGGAGTATAATTGCTTTATATTGGTGTGTTGTTTCTGCTTTATAACAAAGTGGATCAGCTATAAATATATACATATATCCCCTTATCTTCTCCCTCTTGCGTCTACCCCCCACCATCCCTATCCCACCCCCCTAGGTGGCCACAAAGCACTGAGCTGATCTCCCTGTGCTATGAGGCTGCTTCCCACTAGCTCTCTTATTTTACATTAGGTAGTATATATAAGTCCATGCCACTCTCTCACATCATCCCAGCTTACCCTTCCCCTCCCCGTGTCCTCAAGTTCATTTTTTACATCTGCGTTTTTATTCCTGTCCTGACCCTAGGTTCTTCTGAACCATATATATTTTTTTGATTCCATATATATGTGTTAACACACAGTCTTTATTTTTCTCTTTTCTGATTTACTTCACTCGGTATGACAGACACTAGGTCCATCCATCTCACTACAAATAACTCAATTTTGTTTCTTTTTATGGCTGATATTCCATTGCATTTATGTGTCACATCTTCTTAATCCATTCATCTGTTGATGGACACTGGGGTTGCTTCCACATCCTGGCTATTGTAAACAGTGCTGCGATGAACTTGCGACACATGACACTTTTTGAATTACGGTTTTCTCAGGGTATATGCCCAGTAGTGGAATTGCTGGGTCACATGGTAGCTTTATTTTTAGTTTTTAAGTAACTTATATACTGTTCTCCATAGTGGCTGTATCAATTTTCATTCCCATCAACAGTGCAAGAGGGTTCCCTTTTCTCCACACCCTCTCCAACATTTATTGTTTGTAGATTTTTTGATGATGTCCATTCTGACTGGTTTGAAGAGATACCTCAATGTGGTTTTGATTTGCATTTCTCTAATGATTAGTGATGTTGAGCATCCTTTCATGTGTTTGTTGGTAATCTGTATATCTTCTTTGGAGAAATATCTCTTTAAGTCTTCTGCCCATTTTGGGATTGGGTTGTTTGTTTTTTTGATATGGAGCTGCATGAGCTGTTTTATATTTTGGAGATTAATCCTTTGTCAGTTACTTCATTTGCAAATATTTTCTTCCCTTCTGAGGGTTGTCTTTTCGTCTTGTTTATGGTTTCCTTTGTTGTGCAAAAGCTTTTAAGTTTCATTAGGTCCCATTTGTTTATTTTTGTTTTTATTTCCATTTCTCTAGGAGGTGGGTCAAAAAGGATCTTGCTGTGATTTATGTCATAGAGTGTTCTCCCTATGTTTTCTTCCAAGAGTTTTATAGTGTCTGGCCTTACATTTAGGTCTTGAATCCTTTTTGAGTTTATTTTCATGTATGGTGTTAGGAAGTGTTCTAATTTCATTCTTTTACATGTAGCTGTCCAGTTTTCCCAGCACTACTTATTGAAGAGGCTGTTTTGACCATTGTATATTCGTGCCTCCTTTATCAAAAGTATGGTGACCATAGGTGCATGGGTTTATCTCTGGGCTTTTCATCCTATTCCATTGATCTATATTTCTGTTTTTGTGACAGTACCATACTGACTTGATTACTGTAGATTTGTAGTATAGTCTGAAGTCAGGGAGCACGTTTCCCCCAGCTTCGTTTTTCTTTCTCATGATTGCTTTGGCTATTTGGGGTCTTTTGTGTTTTCATACAAATTGTGAAATTTTTTGTTCTGGTTCTGTGAAAAGTGTCATTGGTAGTTTGACAGGGATTGCATTGAATCTGTAGATTGCTTTGTGTAGTATAGTCATTTTCACAATGTTGATTCTTCCAATCCAAGAACATGGTATAACTCTCCATCTGTTTGTATCATCTTTAATTTCTTTCATCAGTGTGTTCTAGCCTTCTCCATACAGGTCTTTTCTCCCCTTAGGTAGGTTTATTCCTAGGTATTTTATCCTTTTGGTTGCAATGGTAAATGGGAGTGTTTCCTTAATTTCTCTTTCAGATGTTTCATCATTAGCATATAGGAATGAAAGAGATTTCTGTGCATTAATTTTGTATCCTGTTACTTTACAAATTAATTAATTAGTTCTAGTAGTTTTCTGGTAGCATCTTTAGGATTCTCTATGTATCATATCATGTCATCTGCAAATAGTGACAGCTTAACTTCTTTTCTGATTTGGATTCCTTTTATTTCTTTTCCTTCTCTGATTGCTGTGGTTAAAAGTTCCAAAGCTATGTTAAATAACAGTGGTAGAGTGGACAACATTTTCTTGTCCTGATCTTAGAGGAAATGGTTTCAGTTTTTCACCATTGAGAATGATGTTGGCTGTGGGTTTGTCATACATGGCCTTTGTTATGGTGAGGTAAGTTCCCTCTATGCCTACTTTCTGGAGGGTTTTTTTATCATAAATGGGTTTGAATTTTGTCAAAAGCTTTTTCTGCATCTACTGAGATGATCATATGGTTTTTCTCCTTCAATTTGTTAATATGGTTTATCACATTGATCGATGTGCATATATTGAAGAAGCCTTGCATCCTGGGATAAACCTCACTTGATCATGGGGTATGATCCTTTTAATGTGCTGTTGGATTCTGTTTGGTAGTATTTTGTTGAGAAGTTTTCATCTATGTTCATCAGTGATATTGGCCTGTAGTTTTCTTTTTTTGTGACATCTTTGTCTGGTTTTGGTATCAGGGTGATGGTGGCCTTGTAGAACGAGTTTGAGAGTGTTCCTCCCTCTGCTATATTTTGGAAGAGTTTAAGAAGGATACGTGTTAGCACTTCCTTAAATGTTTGATAGAGTTCGACGGTGAAGCCATCTGGTCCTGGACTTTTGTTTGCTGGAAGATTTTTAATCACAGTCTCAGTTTCAGTGCTTGTGATTGGTCTGTTTATATTTTCTATTTCTTCCTGGTTCAGTTTCAGAAGGTTGTGCTTTTCTAAGAATTTGTCCATTTCCTCTAGGTTGTCCCTTTGATTGGCATATAGTTGTTTGTAGTAATCTCTCATGATCCTTTGTATTTCTGCAGTGTCAGTTGTTACTTCTCCTTTTTCATTTCTAATTCTATTGATTTGAGTCCTTTCCCTTTTTTTCTTGATGAGTCTGCCTATCGGTTTATCGATTTTGTTTATCTTCTCAAAAAAACAGCTTTAGTTTTATTGATCTTTGCTATTGTTTGCTTCATTTCTTTTTCATTTATTTCTGATCTGATCTTTATGATTTCTTTCCTTCTGCTAACCTGGGGATTTTTTTGTTCTTCTTTCTCTAATTGCTTTAGGTGAAAAGTTAGGTTGTTTATTTGAGATGTTTCTTGTTTCTTGAGGTAGGATTGTGTTGCTATAAATTTCCCTCTTAGAACTGCTTTTGCTGCATCCCATAGGTTTTGGGTCATCATGTTGTTTTTTTTTTAATTTATTTTATTTATTTTTGTTTTTGGCTGTGTTGGGTCTTTGTTGCTGCAAGTGGGCTTTTCTCTAATTGTGGCGAGCAGGGGCTACTCCTTGTTGTGGTGCGCGGGCTTCGTGGGCTCTAGAGTGCAGGCTCAGCAGTTGTGGCGCACGGGCTTAGCTGCTCCGCAGCATGTGGGATCCTCCCAGAGCAGGGCCCGAACCCGTGTCCCCTGCATGAGCAGGCGGATTCCCAACCACTTCGCCACCAGGGAAGCCCCATCGTGTTTTTTATTTCTAGATGTTTTTTGATCTCCTCTTTGATTTTGTCAGTGATCTCTTGGTTATTTAGTAGTGTATTGTTTAGCCTCCATTCGTTTGTATTTTTTACAGAATTTTTCCTGTAATTGATATCTAGTCTCATAGCATTGTGGTCAGAAAAGATACTTGATATGATTTCAGTTTTCTTAAACTTACTAAGGCTTGATTTGTTACCCAAGATATGATCTATCCTGGAGAATATTCCATGAGCACTTGAGAAGAAATTGTATTCTGTTGTTTTTGGTTGGAATGTCCTATAAATATCAGTTAAGTCCATCTTGTTTCATGTATCATTTAAAGCTTCTGTTTCCTTATTCATTTTCATTTTTGATGATCTTACCATCGGTAAAAGTGGAGTGTTAAAGTCCCCTACTATAATTGTGTTTCTGTCAATTTCCCCTTTTATGGCTGTTACCACTTGCCTTATGTATTGAGGTGTTCTTATGTTGGGTGAATAAATATTTACAATTGTTAAATCTTCTTCTTGCATTGATCCCTTGATCATTATGTAGTGTCATTCTTTGTCTCTTGTAACAGTCTTTTTTTTTTTTTTTTTTTTTAGTTTCTGCTTTATAACAAAGTGAATCAGTCATACATATACATCTGTTCCCACATCCCCTCCCTCATGCATCTCCCTCCCTCCCACCCTCCCCATCCCACCCCTCCAGGCGGTCACAAAGCACCGAGCTGATCTCCCTGTGCTCTGCGGCTGCTTCCCACTATCTATCTACCTTACGTTTGGTAGTGTATATATGTCCATGCCTCTCTTTCCCTTTGTAACAGTCTTTATTGAAAGTCTATTTTGTCTGATATGAGAATTGCTACTCCAGCTTTCTTTTGATTTCCATTTGCATGGAATATCTTTTTCCATTCCCTCACTTTCAGTCTGTATGTGTCCCTAGGTCTGAAGTGGATCTCTTGCAGACAGCATATATATAGGTCTTGTTTTTGTATCCATTCAGCCAGTCTATGTCTTTTGTTTGGAGCATTTAATCCATTTACATTTAAGGTATTTATCGATATGTGTCTTCCTATTACCATTTTCTTAACTGTTTTGGGTTTGTTATTGTAGGTCTTTTCCTTCTCTTGTGTTTCCTGCCTAGAGAAGTTCCTTTAGCATTTATTGTAAAGTTCATTTGGTGAATTATCTTAGCTTTTGCTTGTCTGTAAAATTTTAATTTCTCTGTCAAAACTGAATGAGATCCTTGCTGGGTAGAGTAATCTTGGTTGTAGGTTTTTTCCCTTTCATTACTTTAAGTATGTCCTGCCACTCCTTTCTGGCTTGCAGAGTTTCTGCTGAAAGATCAGCTGTTAACTTTATGGGGATTCCCTTGTATGTTATTTATTGCTTTTCCCTTGTTCCTTTTAATATTTTTTCTTTGTTTTTAATTTTTGATAGTTTGATCAATATGTGTCTTGGTGTGTTTCTCCTCGGATTTATTCTATGTGGGACTCTCTTTGCTTCCTGGAGTTGACTGATTATTTGTTTTCCCATATTAGGGAAGTTTTCAATTATAATCTGTTCAAATATTTTCTCAGTCCCTTTCTTTTTATCTTCTTCTTCTGGGACCTCTATAATTCGAATGTTGGTGTGTTTAATGTTGTCCCCGAGGTCTCTGAGGCTGTCCTCAATTTTTTTCATTCTTTTTTCTTTATTCTGCTCTGCAGGAGTTATTTCCACTATTTTATTTTCCAGGTCACTTATCCAGTCTTCTGCCTCTGTTATTCTGCTATTGGTTCCTTCTAGAAAATTTTTAATTTCATTTATTGTGTTAATCATCATTGTTTGTTTGTTCTTTAGTTCTTCTAGGTCCTTGTTAAATGTTTCTTGTATTTTCTCCATTCTATTTCCAAGATTTTGGATTGTCTTTACTATCATTACTCTGAATTATTTTTCAGATCCTTTGCCTATTTCCTCTTCATTTGTCTGGTGTGGTGGGTTTTTACCTTGCTCCTTTATTTGCTGTGTGTTTCTCTGTCTTCTCATTTTGCTTAACTTAACTGTGTTTGGGGTCTCCTTTTTGCAGGCTGCAGGTTTGTAGTTCCTGTTGTTTTTGGTGTCTGCCCCCAGTGGCTAAGTTTGGTTCAATGGGTTGTGTAGGCTTCCTAGTGGAGGGGACTAGTGCCTGTGTTCTGGTGGATGAGCCTGGATCTTGTCTTTCTGGTAGTCAGGACTGCGTCTGGTGGTGTGTTTTGGGGTGTGTGTGACCTTATTATGATTTTAGGTAGCCTGTCTGTTAATGAGTGCAGTTGTGCTCCTGTCTTGCTAGTTGTTTGTCATAGGTTGTCTAGCACTCTAGCTTGCTAGTCATTGAGTGGAGCTGGGTCTTAACTTTGAGATGGAGATCTCTGGGAAGTTTTCACTATTTGATATTACGTGGAGCCAGGAGGTCTCTGGTGGACCAATGTCCTGACCTCGGTTCTCCCACCTCAGAGGCACAGGCCTGACACACAGCCAGAGCACCAAGACCCTGTCAGCCACACGGCTCAGAAGAAAAGGGAGGAAAAATAAAGAAAGACAGAAAAAATAATAATAAAATAAAGTTATTCAAATAAAAAAATTATTATAAATAAAAGAATTTTAAAGTAACTTAAAAAAGAAAATAAATGAAAAAACCCAAAACAAACAAACAAAACTGGACAGAGAGAACCCTAGGACAAATGGTAGAAGCAAAGCTATACAGGCAAAATCACACAAAGAAGCATACACATACACACTCACAAAAGGAGGCAAAGGAAAAATATATATATATATATATATATAAATGGAGGAAGAGAGCAACCAAATCAATAAACAAATCTACCAATGATAATAAACTCTAAATACTAAACTAAGATAAACATAAAACCAGAAACAAATTAGATGCAGAAAGCAAACCCCAAGTCTACAGCTACTCCCAAAGTCCACAGCCCCAATTTTGGGATGATTTGTTGTCTATTCAGGTATTCCACAGATGCAGGGTACATCAAGTTGACTGTGGAGATTTAATACGCTGCTCCTGAGGCTGCTGGGAGAGATTTCCTTTCCTCTTCTTTGTTTGCACAGCTCCTGGGGTTCAGCTTTGCATTTGTCCCCGCCTCTGCATGTAGGTCGCCTGAAGGCAACTGTTCTTTGCTCAGACAGGACAAGGTTAAAGTAGCAGCTGATTAGTGGGCTGTGGCTCACTCAGGCAGGGGGGCGGGAGGGGTACGGAATGCGGAGTGAGCCTACTGTGGCAGAGGCTGGCATGACGTTGCAACAGGCTGAGGCCTGTCATGTGTTCTCCCGGGGAACTTGTCCCTGGATCACGGGACCCTGGCAGTGGCGGTCTGCACAGGCTCCCTGGAGGGGATGCACAGGCTTCTTGGTGGCTGCAGCAGCATCCTTAGTGTTTCATGCCTATCATTGGTGTCTGGGTTGATAGCCACGGCTCACACCTGTCTCCGGAGCTCGTTTAGGCGGTGCTCTGAATCCCCTCTCCTTGTGCACCTCGAAACAATGTTCTCTTGCCTCTTAGGCAGTTCTAGAGTTTTTCCCAGCCTCCCTCCTGGCTAGCCCCCTTCAGGCTGTGTTCATGCAGCCAACCCCAGTCCTCTCCCTGAGATCTGACCCCCCAAAGCCCGAGCTTCAGTTCCCAGCCCCCACCCACCCTGGCAGGTGAGCAGACAAGCCTCTCGGGCTGGTGAGTGCTGGTTGGCACCTTTCCTCTGTGCGGCAATCTCTCTGCTTTGCCCTCGGCACCCCTCTTGCTGTGCTCTCCCCCTTGGCTCTGAAGCTTCCCCCCCACCCACCCCCCATCTCCGCCAGTGAAGGGGCTTCCTAGTGTGTGAAAACTTTTCCTCCTTCACAGCTCCCTCCCATAGGGGCAGGTCCCATTCTTATTCTTTTGTCTCTGTTTTTTCTTTTGCCCTACCCAGGTACGTGGAGAGTTTCTTGCCTTTTGGGGGGGTCTGAGGTCTTCTGTCAGCGTTCCATAGGTGTTATGTAGGAGTTGTTCCACATGTAGATGAATTTCTGATGTATCTGTGGGGAGGAAGGTGATCTCCACTTCTTACTCTTCTGCCATCTTGAAGGTCTCTGGTTCAGTTGTATTTTAAACTGAATATGTAATCTAGCAGAGTTTGCACAGTGGTCCAATCTTAACTTTATTTTTACCATTTAACCATTAAGGTACTATATTTAAAAATTATTATATTCCTATTTAAATGTGTTTTTAAAAGTTTAAAGAGGCAAGTCTTTTTAAGAGAGCAGATGTCTGAATTCAGTGCCAAAATAGCTTCAGAAACCATCATAGTTTAATAAGGGGCTTACATAATGTTTAGGTAAAAGAAATGAAGGTGAAGTAAACTGGTGTATACAGGAGTCAACTCCTAATTTTCAAAATGTTATCATCAGGGTTTTATACATACTCTGGGAGTGAGTCTGTAAACTGTTATTTATTCTAAGAGAGGATGTTTTGTTTTGAAGAGGGGAAGCCACATGGAAGAATGTTCTATCCTAGGAAAGATGGGTACAATCATTTTAGGTCCTTAGGATGGGCAAAACGTAATCTAGCATTAGCAACAAAACAAAATGTAAAGGATTTTATGATTTTGACTTTGCACTCTTTTTATTTAATTAGTATACTTTTAAAGCTCTTCCATAGCACAAAGCACCTGCAAGAAATCTGCTACTGTTCCTTCAGTTGTATCTTCTTCCAGACTGGGTTCTTCATAAGCTTCTTTGAAAGTTATATTCCCCTTTTCATTTGATTATCAGTTAGTAGTTGTGGCAGTAGTAGTGTTTCTGCTGTAGTGTGTTTAAATAGTTCTCATGATATTTCTCTTTATCTTTCTCATGGTTAACCTAGACATGTCTGTTCAGACCTTCTGCTGCTTTGATGTAGTTTGGACTCATTCTTTTCTAGTCCTTCTCATCTTCTCTGTTTTTTTATTAGAGCTGCATTGTGAGGGTGGAGTCTTTCTTATCCTTTACATCTTTGTGGCTCAATGATGCAGATGGAGAAGATAACTGCATCATTGGATGGTGAAGACAGAGGTCAGTGGCTGTTGGCTACAGTCCTGACTGGAACATCTGCATTCAACTTTCTTTTGTGAGATCTTTTTATATGTCCTGGACCAGGGGCTACTCCACTTAGTCAAGGGTGCATCATGTCCTGTAGAGTTAGCTGATCCCCTCCTCCACCTAGCAGAGTGCCCGGGATTATGGGAAGCTCAGATGGCATTCCCTGTCCTGGTGTGTTCCTCTTTCTTCTGCTGAGGATGCATTACAAGTCAAGATCCTTACTCGCAGTGACATATTCTTTATGTTCCTCAGGGAAACCCCAATTAACTCTTTGGTCCTCTTCTCTTTAGCTTGAAAAGTAATCCTGAAAATTTTCCTGACTTTTACACTGTCCTGATGCCCTCAGTCTGTTTAGGGGTGTGGAGATAGTGTTAGAAGCTCTGACATGACACACACTGCTTGTCATAGACAATCTTCTCTTTCTTGCCTTGACCACCACATAAACGATACCAGTTTATGTCACAGGCTGTTCCCCTCTCATTGTTTGGTTGTTATTGGTGAGGTTTTAGCAGGTCTTAACAAACTATTGATAGTTTTCACTTCTTTCATTAGGGATTGAGAGCTGGTTAATCTGTACTACTACTTCCCCCGCCCCCCATCTCAACCCTAAACTCTAAAGCAGTTTTAAGGTGAAGAGCCAGAGTCATCACTGGGAGTTGAAATGATGTTCAGGAGAGCAAAGATAGTCTTCCCTGGAAAGCAGACAAAAGGTAAGCAGTGAATAATAATAATTTAAAAATTTTGTGAGTATTCAAGTTGAATTTAGGTGTTTGCAGTTATTTAAAATCTTCTAGATTACTAAATTTGTTACTTCAAAGTAGAAATTATAGTTTAATTAATATTCATGCTTTCATCTTTGGGAGGAAATATATTTTAATGGGAAACACAAGTTTGCATAGCTTTTTTTAAACATCTTTATTGGAGTATAGTTGCTTTACAATGTAGTATTAGTTTCTGCTGTATAACAAAGTGAATCAGCTCTATGTATACATATATCCCCATATCCCCTCTCTCTTGCACTTCCCTCCCACCCTCCCTAACCCACCGCTCTAAATGCTCACAAAGAACCGAGCTGATCTCCCTGTGCTATGAAGCTGCTTCCCGCTAGCTATCTTATTTTACATTTGGTAGCGTATATAAGTCCATGCCACTCTCTCACATCGTCCCAGCTTACCCTTGCCCCTCCCCCTGTCTTCAAGTCCATTCTTTACGTCTGCGTCTTTATTCCTGTCCTGGCCCTAGGTTCTTCAGAACCATTTTCTTTTCATTCCATATATATGTGTTAGCATACAGTATTTATTTTTCTCTTTCTGATTTACTTCACTCTGTATGACAGACACTAGGTCCATCCATCTCACTACAAATAACTCAATTTTGTTTCTTTTAATGGCTAATATTCCATTACATTTATGTGCCACATCTTCTTTATCCATTCATCTGTCAATGGACACTTAGGTTGCTTCCATGTCCTGGCTATTGTAAATAGAGCTGCAATGAACATTTTGGTACATGACTCTTTTTGAATTACGGTTTTCTCAGGGTATATGCACAGTAGTGGAATTGCTGGGCCACATGGTAACTCTATTTTTAGTTTTTAAGGAACCTCCATACTGTTCTCCATAGTGGCTGTATCAATTTTCATTCCCACCAACAGTGCAAGAGGGTTCCCTTTTCTCCACACCCTCTCCAGCATTTACTGTTTGTAGAGTTTTTGATGATGACCAGTCTGACTGGTGTGAGGTGATACCTCACAGTGGTTTTGATTTGCATTTCTCTAATGATTTGTGATTTTGAGCATCCTTTCATGTGTTTGTTGGCAATCTGTATATCTTCTTTGGAGAAATGTCTCTTTAAGTCTTCTGCCCATTTTTGGATTGGGTTGTTTGTTTTTTTTGATATGGAGCTGCATGAGCTGCTTGTATATTTTGGAGATTAATCCTTTGTCAGTTGCTTCATTTGCAAATATTTTCTTCCATTCTGAGGGTTGTCTTTTCATCTTGTTTATGGTTTCCTTTGTTGTGCAAAAGCTTTAAGTTTCATTACATCCCCTTTGTTTATTTTTGTTTTTATTTCCTTTTCCTAGGAGGTGGGTCAAAAGGATCTTGCTGTGATTTATGTCATAGAGTGTTCTCCCTGTTTTCTTCCAAGAGTTTTATAGTGTCTGGCCTTACATTTAGGTCTTGAATCCATTTTGAGTTTATTTTCGTGTATGGTGTTAGGAAGTGTTCTAATTTCATTCTTTTACATGTAGCTATCCAGTTTTCCCAGCACCATTTATTAAAGAGGCCGTGTTTTCTCTGTTGTATACTCTTGCCTCCTTTATCAAAGATAAGGTGACCATATGTGTGTGGGTTTATGTCTGGGCTTTCTATCCTGTTTCATTGATCTATATTTCTGTTTTTGTGCCAGTACCATACTGTCTTGATTGCTGTAGTTTTGTAGTATAGTCTGAGGTCAGGGAGCCTGATTCCTCCAGCTCCGTTTTTCTTTCTCAAGATTGCTTTGGTTATTCAGGGTCTTTTATGTTTCCATACAAATTGTGAAATATTTTGTTCTAGTTCTGTGAAAAATGCCATTGGTCATTTGACAGGGATTGCTTTGGGTAGTAGAGTCATTTTCACAATGTTGATTCTTCCAATGCAAGAACATGGTATATCTCTCCATCTGTTTTTATCATCTTTAATTTCTTTCATCAGTGTCTTATAGTCTTCTGCATACAGGTCTTTTGTCCGCTTAGGTAGCTTTATTCCTAGGTATTTTATTCTTTTTGTTGCAATGGTAAATGGGAGTGTTTCCTTAATTTCTTTTTCAGATTTTTCATCATTAGTGTATGGGAATGCAAGAGATTTCTGTGTATTAATTTTGTATCCTGTCACTTTACCAAATTCATTGATTAACTCTAGTAGTTTTCTGGTAGCATCTTTAGGATTCTCTATGTATAGTATCATGTCATCTGCAAACAGTGACAGTTTTACTTCTTCTTTTCCAATTTGGATTCCTTGTATTTCCTTTTCTTCTCTGATTGCCATGGCCAAAACTTCTAAAACTATGTTCAATAGTAGTGGTGAGAGTGGGCAACCTCGTCTTGTTCCTGATCTTAAAGGAAATGTTTTTAGTTTTTCACCATTGAGAATGATGTTGGCTGTAGGTTTGTCATATATGGCCTTTATTATGTTGAGGTATGTTCTCTCTATGCCTACTTTCTGGAGAGTTTTTATCATAAATAGGTGTTGAATTTTGTCTAAAGTCTTTTCTATTGAGATTATCATATTGTTTAAATCTTGCTTTCTCTTGGTTGTCAGAAGTGAATCTTGTCATTTTCTTATGAAACTGAAATCAGCCACCACCTTGTGGGAAGTACCTGAATTGCAAGCATATTGTAAAGAAACCTTAACGGATGGTTCTCAACCTTGGCAGACAGTAGAATCACCTGATCAGCTTTTACAAAGTATTGTTTTACCTGAATCCCTCCACCTTAGGTTCTGATCTAATTGATGTAAGGTGCTTATACACTGCTTCTAATTGCATTATTTTTGGAAGTTTCCAAGATGATTTTAAAGTGATGCCCACCAGCCTCCTCTTTCTTTTTCTTCCCTCTCTGATGGGCATTCTCTCCTGCCACATTCTCTTCAATCCTCCCCATGCCTCAGTTCTTCAGGTTCTCTTTCTAAGCACGTCCACCTAAATTAGTTGAAGTTCAGGAGCCCTCATCAGTCAAAACCCCTATTCTCTTCCAACTCATTGGCCTATCCAGAATCATCTGTATGTAAATGAGAATACCCAGGGAAAATGCCTTATCCTATGTCCCAATTACTATCTCTGATGGTGATTTTATCTGGTACAGAGGACTCCATGCCATTTAGGATAGGGACCATTTCACCTACTGGTCCATCTGATCTTTTTTCTAAATTGTTTCCCAAATAGTGCTCCACTGTTTTTTTGATGGCTCTTTACATTTGTTCTTTTTTTTTTTGTGTGTGTGGTACTTATGCCTCCCACTGTTGTGGCCTCTCCCGTTGTGGAGCACAGGCTCCAGACGCATAGGCTCAGCAGCCATGGCTCACGGGCCCAGCCGCTCTGCAGCATGTGGGATCTTCCCAGACTGGGGCACAAACCCGTGACCCCTGCATCGGCAGGCAGACTCTCAACCACTGTGCCACCAGGGAAGCCCTACATTTGTTCTTGATGCAAGAATTTCCAACAGAGAATCATAACCAGTGAGTCCATCTGAGCAGTCCTACAGTTAGAACAAAATATAAAACCTTATTTGTTTCACCCAGCACTTTTCTAGATTGTTAGCAGAACTTCTTTCCTAGAGCATTATTAGGACCATGATTTTAAAATACCTATTTAATTTGGGATTGACATGTACATACTGCTATATTTAAAATAAAAAAACAATAAGGACCTACTGTATAGCACAGGGAACTCTGCTTAATATTCTGTAATAAACTAAATGGGAAAATAATTTGAAAAAGAATAGATACATGTATATGTATAACAATAGTTTGTTGTACACCTGAAACAAACACAACATTGTTAATCAACTATGCTCCAATATAAAATAAAAATAAAAAATAAATTTAAAAAACTATATAATGGATAAGAAATGCCGTTTTAAAGCTTTCCCTTAGTTTCATACCTTGTGGTCCTGCCTATGTGCTGAAAGCAATACACGTCTAGTGAAATTATGAGGGAAGCATTCTGAAGTCCTGTTTTCCCTCCCCTCTGCAATGGGACTGAATATTTTTAGGCTTTTCTCTGTCAGATATTTTACATCTTGATTAGTATTTTCAGGATAAGTGAAAAAGTCATCAAATTTACCTAGGCCAGAAAAGTCTTATAAAAGTTGCTTTATACCCAACAAAACAGGAACAGAGGAAAATGTATTTTGGGAAAAAATGCTTCATTCAACATCATCATCAGTGGTCACTACTAATTGGGACCTGAATATTATACCTTGTATGACTGTCACTATCCATGTTGTACCTGTGTGTTCCCCCAAACACCTGCTGCGGATTTGTAACTGCAGAGCTGTTGGAGATGACAGCCCAGCAGTGCTTTCTCTCTCTTCCTCAGCTTTCTTGCTGTTCCCTGGGAGAGGGGTTCATGCTTCATTTTCCTTATTTATCTTCCCCTAAGCCACTTTCTCAGGACTAAATGGCAGAGGGTCTGTGACAGCAGGCAACTACTCCACATCTTCTGAACTCATCCTTCTCTCTTTTTCTTCTTCCCTGCCTTCCCCTTTGCCTGAGCATCAGCACTAGCACTGGATTCCCCAGCAGACGAGGTAAGTACACGCTCAGAGATCAGCAAAGCCAGGACAACAAAGAAATAAGGAAAACACCATTAAACATAGAATTTGATTTTTTTTAAGTTTGGAGGGTAATTGTGGGGGGAATCAGCTTTTTTTTAACCTTTATTTTAAGAACTACTATAGCACTTTTTAAATTATTTAAGTGGGGGCACCATACCCTTTTTAGTTTTGGTTAGTGAATGGTGTGATACTGCCTATCATAGCACTGACACAAGCGGTTCAGGGAAAGGAGAGAGAAAAAGGGACAAGTGTCACCTGGAAAAGATCACTGAGGGGACACACATTTGACAGTGGCCTTGAGGGATGGGATGAGCTTAGAGCCAGAGGAAGAAACTTTTGGTTTGTCTATCATCCAACCACTTTGCTTTCCTTAGCTCTAAATACAAAATGGAGAAGTCCCACTCTTCAGCCTTGATCTTCTGGCAACATCACTGTTGTTGTCTATAACATCACTTTAGAACATGGAGAAACACCTGGTCCCTGTGAATTCACATTCAGAGAAGAATTCCCCAGCTGATGACAAAGCCCTCATGAAGAGCAGATACTCTGAGGCTAGTGCATTGGTTGCTTTCAAATCATTAATAACAATGAGAATGCTAATAATGTTAATGTGAATAAAAAGGGAGGAAAAGAATGACCATATGTGTGCAGTGCAGCCTGTAAGGTGATAGGAAAAGATGCCCAAAGGCATCAGCCTACAGGGTTCCAGCTTGTCTCAGCCCCCCATAATATTACACTCACTCCCTTTTACACACCACATATGAGGGAGAAGTTCTTTAAATCTATCTGGCTTTTTTCACCTGGAAACCCTTGAGAGCAGACTCTGTAGAGAATGAGGAAACTGCAGCAAAAAAAGGCAAATAATTTGCCCAAGTGGCTGACTTAGTTATCTATTGCCGAGCAACTTAAAACAACTTATGTCTTAAAACAACTTGGTGCCCTCAAATGATAATCACTTATTGTCTCTTATGGTCTCTCTGGGCCAGGAATCATACTGGGCATAGCAAAAATGGCTTTTTTATGTTCTATAATGTCTGGGGCCTCAGCTGGAAGACTTAAAAGCTGGCGGACTGGATTTGTCTGCAGGCCAGCTCACTCACATGTCTGGAGGTTGATTTTGGCCGTCTGCTAGGGCTGTTGTTTGGGACACTTATGTGTGGCCTCCCTATGTGGCCTGGGCTTCCTTACAACATGGTGGCTAGATTCTTTCTCTGGAGCAAGTGTCCAGAGAAAGAAAGAGCCATGTAGAAGCTATGCCCTTTAGGACCTTACCTCAGAGGCCATGCAACACTACATCTACCATATTCTATCTGTTAAAGCAACTACAAATGTCCCTCCAGGTTTGTAGGAAGAAAATATAGACTACCACTTCTCAAAGATCAACATCAGTGTCACATTAAAGAAGACCACTTGGGATGGAGTATACATTGGACATCTTGCAAAAACAACCTCCCATAGTGACACAACTCTCAAACTGCTGATTGGAGTCCTCTCCCAGATATGGCTGCGCAAAAACATCTGCCTTTTCACAACAATACCAGATTCCCCACTGGAGGGAGACACACTTGTTCATGGATGTCTGAGTATCCAGAGGCATAGTCTCCCAGCTCCAGATGTGGATGATCTCCCCCTAAGATGGAGAAGATTAGTATTGCCTGAGTCTTGTCTTCCTTTGACTTGCTGGTTATCTGAGCTCCCAGCCATTGCTTTCAGAGGAATATTCATGACAGAACTCTGAGCTGATGAAGCTGGGAAGAATGAGTTCCAGCATAATCACCTAAACAAGTTTGCCTTCATACCTTAGTGTTTTGCAGAGGGGACATCCCTAATCTTGTTTCCAGCTGTTTCTGCATTTCTATGCGCCTATCACCTTTTAGACCCAGATGCGATATGAATTATTCATTTGATCTGGGGCAGGTGCACCCATTTCCTCTCAGGACCCCAGGGGCAAGCATAGGAAATTAATTCACAACGTCTGTAGCTGAAGTCACTTGCAATTTCCACACCAAGGAAAAAATAAACTGAAGAATATGGGACTTGAGAAAGCTCAAAGGTGTTGAGAATAGTCATCAGCAATTGTTCTTTGCTCTATAGAGACAAAAAGTGGGTTCTGATTCCTGCATGAAAGGTTTATGTTAGCTATCAAGAAAGGGCTTCTCAGTCTTGGAGGTGACAAGAGATAGTGACTGAAAAGTGTCACAGAGGCTCTTCCCTGGAAATCTTGGCACAATAGCACAGAACTGCCTGGACACAGGGGGATGGACCTGCTGACTTCTCAAGGTTCTCCCCAACCTGACTCTTCTGTTATTCACAGAATACCACTCCAGAACTAATGAGTTGGAGCTCATACCCTGAAGAGGAGCTGAGTTGGGGTCTCTTCCCCCTGGGCATTATATGAGCCTGATGAGCATGCATTAAGGATGGACATTGATTGTAGCCCTGAGTGTGGTCAGCCCTCACTGCTCTGGATTTCCCAAGAGCCATTTGGTTATGACGTGGTATCATCAGAAATGTCATTCATGCTGCCATCTTTATCGTTTTAGAGCTGGCTTCCCCTTATTATAAACTTTAAAATATTCTCCAGCAGTCCTGATCTTCTAAACATGTCCTCACCCATGGGAAACTTCTGGATAGGGAGGATTGTTCTTGAGTGTAAGAGTAAAATAACTGTAGACAATTAGACCTTGGTGAGGAGAGGAAGTAATTTTCAGATGGTCTCCACTGAGTTCTAAAATTCCTCTGAGTTTCCATAGGGTCCCTCAGGTACAGGGAAAGGCAGAGAGTGGATTGACCCCAGTACTAACTAGAGTGACTTCTGTTTATCTGTTTTACAAACTGAATGAAAGGGGGATCATCATTAAAAAGAACTCAAGGAACACAAATCCAACTCCCTTGACAGATAAAAGCAAGGGGGATGCTGAAAGAAAGCCATTTCTTAACCATAAAATATTAAATGGGTTTTACATAAAGAGAATTACCTAGGAACTTCAAAACCTTAATTCAGTCACATTTCCTTCTAGAAAAGTCACCTTCATACTGAATGTTTTGACTGTAGATCATGCAATTTTTCCATGACTCAAAAGCCATTGTTTGTTGGGGAGCTATGGAAACAGAAGGTTTACAAGGTACTAAACTGTCTTTTCAGAATTACCTTGGTAGGAAGACTCTTTTTTAAATTTTTTCTCTTTGCATCCATTTTTGTTATTTCAGTAATTGCTCTACCTGGACTCTTGGGACAGTTATGCACCTGGCTGAATTGATTCTTTTCACACTTCAATTTGAAAGGAGTCATGCTATAAAATAAAACTACCCTGATTCTTTTCTTCACTGTCATTTTATTTGGTAACTATTTGGCCTTAGCAACCTCTACTGATTGATAAGTGTGAGAGCTACAGGGAAGCCATGTAACTATAATTCTAAGTGGATATGGTTATTTACGGCATGAAATTTAGCAAATGCATCTGCTGCTAGGAATATTTGACTTATAAAACTTCCAGGAAAAAATGTCCTTTAAACACTGAGGGTTGATTTTTTGGTTAAGATTCTTTTATGGTCATCTTTTAGATCATAACTGATATGATGATTCATTATTGCTATCATTCTGATTATTAACATACTGTTGTGGCGATGGTGAGATAGGAGCACTCAATATAATTGAACTTTCCATGTAAAAATAATAAAGAGCTATCACTAGTAAATTAGTTATATGCCAAGCACTTTATTTACATAATATCTTGTGCTTCAATCCTCATGTTCAAACTCTTTTTTTTTTATAGGTGAAGAAACTGAGGCTTCACCATGCTTGGCCACATGTCCAGTGGCTCACAGCTGGGAATGAAGGACTTGGATTTGGACTTGGCTTTGTCTGACTCCAAGGTCCATGTTTTTTGTGACCCTATTGGACTAGCTATTCCACTAAGTGCCATTAGAGGTCCC
This sequence comes from Hyperoodon ampullatus, assembly GCF_949752795.1. NCBI lineage: Eukaryota > Metazoa > Chordata > Mammalia > Artiodactyla > Ziphiidae > Hyperoodon > Hyperoodon ampullatus. The sequence goes on from NC_136921.1 coordinate 108,209,197, forward strand.
TGTGGCTAGAAATGCATCCTTTTCTTTTAAAAGCAGATTCAGAGCATTCTTTAAGCTTTTCTTGGTAATTCTGAGCTATCATTGAGAATTTCAAGTTGTTTAAAGTTTCAAAATGAATACTTAAAGACTATGAGAGGGGCTTCCCTGGTGGCGCAGTGGTTGAGAGTCCGCCTGCCGATGCAGGGGACATGGGTCCGTGCCCCGGTCCGGGAGGATCCCACATGCTGCGGAGCGGCTGGGCCTGTGAGCCATGGCCGCTGAGCCTGCGCATCCAGAGCCTGTGCTCCGCAACGGGAGAGACCACAACAGTGACAGGCCCGCGTACCACAGGAAAAAAAAAAAAAAAAAAGACTGTGAGAATTTGTGAGAAAACTTATCCCTACATCAGTTAAGTTAGATATTTCTAGTGTGTATGACTTTAAGTGGCTTTTCTGCCTTCTCTCTCACCAGGAACTCTCACTTCTAGTTTGGGGAGATAAATCACCATGTATGTTATGATTAGGTGCAAAGTAAGAGCAAATAGATTCCAAGTGAGGGCCACTGAGCTCTAACATATGAGCACTAGGACAGCTATGTTGGCTACTCAGTAATTTTGTTTCCTCTTGGATCCTCAGCTGCGCTTCAGATCGCTGGTTGCAAGGAGAGTGACTTTGAGTTAAGGATATTTTACCATAATTACAATGATTGTTGCCATTACAACTACAAGAACCCTTCTTTTATCTTGTCAAATATTGAGATGCTACCGAATGTTGGATTAAAGGAATGTTGGTTTGCAAAAACCAAAAAGGCTTTGTTACCTGGTACATTCATTTATACAGTGCTCCGTTGCAAGAATACCTAAAATAGGAATAGGATTCCATGGTTTGTGATAAGTTATATTAACTTTTATTGGTATTGTGCCATGATTAATCCACTGATGTATCAAATATTAATTGAACACCTACTCAGTACCAGGTACTGTTTTAGGGCCTAAAAATATAGTAGTGAATAAAACAAAGTCCCAGTCTTCATGGAACATATATTCTATCAGAGTTTTCTATTTGAATGACAATTTTAAATTATGGTCATATCTTTCATCACATGTGACCTTCAGAAAAACTCTCAGAACTTGGCAGGGCATGTATTAATCATTCCATCTCACAGATGAAGAAACTTACATGAATTCTTCCCTTTCCGAACCCAGGAAGGACTGGATTTAGTGAAGTTTGTTAGGAGAGAGGAAGCAAATGGGGCTGAGTGTGTGAGGGAGTGAGCACAGGTATGTGAACACCTGGGGGACTTTACAGCTGTGAAGGCCGTGATCCCCGAGCTGAGCTGGATGTGGTTTTAACCTGCTTTGGAGCATCTCCATTCTTGCTCCCATGTCGTCTTCTCTCTGGCTTCTCATCACCGCAGGAACATGTAACGAATACCAAGGAAGGTTCTGCTGGGCCTGGCGGGGCCCTTCCTCCCTTGGCTATAATGTGTGGGATGGACCCATGGGCACATCCTAGTGGGAGTGTCTGTCCCCATGTGCGAGGGCATCACATGAGAGCAGAGTAGTGACACATCTACGTACAAGAAAGGACGTGCTCATCACAGACAGGACATTACACCTCTGCAGAGACTCGCTGAAAAAGCATTTACTGCAAGACACAAACTACACACGTTCCTCATCCAGAAGCATTTCTTAAATGTTCAGATGCCCATTAATTCCCCAGCAGGGGAGGGGTGTCGTGAGGAGGATGCAAAAGCAGCGGGCTGCTGTGGCTGTGACTCAGCCTTCAGCTCCCAGAACCTCCACCCTTCAGGGCTCCAGGAAGGACTCTCCCTAGCAGAGAGAGCGGGCAGAGTTCCCTGCCTTCGGGAAATTTCTAGGGGCAGAAACGTACAGAGAAGCTAAGGAAATCCCAGGGAAACCCCCTAGAAGCCAGCGATGCCTCACCTGCTGAGGCCCACACTCCTTGATTTTCGTCTTCCACCCTCACCCAACGCATCTCATATGTTCTCCAGGGAGTGTTCCAAGAGATCCACCCACTGAAATAAATCATGTTTTATTTTTACGGCTTCTCATTATCTCAGCTCTCAAATGGGAGTGACTTTGCTACTGGCCTGGGAGGCTGTGAGGATTGAAAAAAGCTGCAGTGAGAAAAAAGGCACAAAATCTGTGACAGGCTGCAGCTCTGCACTAGGCAGCTTACCTCGGGGGTCACTCTGTTTTCTGAGGCAGGACCCAGGCAGGTCTGGGTTTGCACCTCCTTTCATTCTGTGCTAACCTCTCCGAATTTGTTTCCTCACCTAATGGGTGAGGACGTTACTAACACCTACTTCACAGGACTGTAGTGTGCATTGAATTAATACGATGCACTGCAACTTAGTACAGGGCCTGGCACATGGTAAGTGCTCAAAAAGTTAAAGCTGAAGGTGGGGATGTGCAGATGATACCAGATCTTTGATTTTATCCACTGATCACGTGGAGTAAAGATCAGAAAACTTTGTGTAGCACATTAGACAACTGAAAGGGCAGTCATCTCCACTATTTAATTAGCTTATTATATAGTCTTTAATGATAAAGGATATTCATTTCTTTATAATCCCTCACCTGACCAATCAAACATTTTTCTGTAACATTCAATCATGTATTAACTTAATACAAAAGCACTATACTCAGTCTTTCCTTCAGCAATCCAGAGAAAGGAGTCAGTGATATTATGGCCACTTGAAGATTAGGGGGCTGAGGGTCAAGATGGTTGGAGATACCCCCAGGGATGCAGGTTGGCTGATCTCAAGCTGTCCCATTTCCCGGCCTGTGGTCTACGGATGCACCACTTACCTGCCCCCTTTCACCACCAGCTGCTGCCTAGATCCGTCTGATAGATTCCCTTAGTTGCCAAAAATAACAAAAACAAAACTTGAATTAATTTAATCCTAAGTCCTTTCTTTTACCCATAAGGAGCATCATAAAGGTGGCCAGCTCAGGAGTTCTGGTGGTGATGAGGGCAGTAAAGTATGGAAGGCATGGTCCTTGCTAACCAGAAACATGGCGACAAACTGCTGCCACATGGGGGCCCTTACACACCAGTTACAGCAGCCCTGTGACTCAGTCCCTGAGAAGGAATGTTCAGGAAAGACATCTGACCAGGTGAAGGGTGATCAGAAAAGAGGAAGGATGAATGGATGAATTTTATGCTTGTTTGAAACAATTTTGGATTTGCTCTTTAGATATAGAAATCGAGGTTAGCTAATGGTATTCCTATTTAAAAGAGCAAAGTCTTCAAGAGCGGGGTCTCTGGGGATAGCATCAGGAAGATGCAGTACCAGAGACAGGAGGACTGAAAGTCTGTATTACTGCAAACTGCCTCAAAAGCCTATTTTTCAGCTATCATTCAGACCTCATTGGTTCTCATTTCTTGAAAAGTGGGAGGCGAAGAGACATCCAAAACCATCTGCTTCATTGTTTTGTGGGAAAATGTATGCAGTTAAAGGGGAAAACATTATTTGCCCAGTGTGATGCTTTCAGTGCTCCCCCATAACTATTTGACCTTAATATATTAAATATTGTAATGTTTTGTTACATGTCCCAGGGCAAAAAAAAAAAATCAGGCTATCACTTATTAGCTTTCTGTTCCTGGATCCTTCCACAGTTGATTCGACTGAGTGGAAGATAGTGGGGAAATCCAAAGGTAAAGGTTAAACTCTGTTTTATTATGTTTACAGGATTTAAAGGGTAAGTCAGGAAGTGCTTACATAACAGCAAGTGAAAGTGGTGGATTAGTAACCAGAGCGGGACTTAAAAGCGGCCTTAATCCTCCGAATCTCCAGGGGTGAAAGGTCAACCTCTAACACCAGGTTGTGTAAAGAAAGGAGAAGCCACAAGCTTCTGTTTCATCATGGCCCTGCTAATCCACTGAGGAAATGAGCAGCTGGGGGTCTGGGGAGAGGTGCCCGTCTCCTCCTAGGGAAGCCACCTGTGAATTCAGCCGGGAGGGCGTAATTAAAGTCAGCGGGGCGCATGCAGGGGGTAGGCCGGACCGACAGCGCCCCGCTGGGGGCTTCCACAGCCTTGAAGGAGTCAACCGTGCTGGGCCCCCTGCCCAAACCTGCAAAGAGACCCCAGCTTTTTCCTGACAGGCTCTTAAGCAGGCTGGTAGACCAATGACAACCACACACACACACACACAAGCACACGCATGCACATATGCAGCTTATTGGTAACTCTGTGAGGGGCTAGTGGGCATACTAAAAAGACCAGCTGCTAAGAACATGGGTCCCACAGAAATATTAATAAATCAGTTCTTCCTCACTTTCCCTCTTGCTCACTGTTCTCCTCTGTCGCTCATCAAAAATGGGAAGAAAAAAATTTTTTCTTACTCATGAATATAAGATTTAAATAGATCCTCTAAAATTATAGTCAGCCTTCTCCCCTAGGATTTTAAATACTTTGGGAAGTAATTGCCTGTAATAGACTGAAGTGTGTTTATCTAGCTCTCCACCCGCTGACTGTCTATCTATATATCCATCTAACCGTCTCCTACTTATCAATTGGATGTGTGCTTAACACATCTTAAGACACAAAAATTACCCCAAAGGCAAGTGTGGCATCACATGGCCATGAGCACTTTTCATGAGAAGCCTAAGATTAGGGACAGCAAAATCCAGGATGCAGATTCCTTTTCTTCTCTGTCTGTTTTGGTAGCCACTTCAGGCCAAGAAAAGTGGAGTCAACTTTCTGATCCTCAACCCCAGTCTTTGCCCAAGGAAACATCTTTCCCTAAATTCCCCGTTAAGCCACAGTGTGTTACATGGAATGTTTAAAGTGCACAACTTAGTATATGTCTTTCTTCCATGCATGGACAAATCGGAATACAATCAATGCACGGAAGAAAGTTCCAACACATTTCAGCACGAAGCTAAAAAAGCTTTCAGAGTAGCCGTTCCACATTTATTCTGAACTGGCCTTTATTAAATCACTGGTGAAAAATACGGAGATTCGTCTCAGCTGTAGTTTCATCATCTTAAAACAGCAGAGGCATTTATCTTATGAAATTGCAGAAGTCGGGCACTGTGCAGACTGATGGCTCGGAGGTGCTCTTGGCATTAGTGTCTGATTGTCTCGCCTAAGGTGTTTATAATGCGTACAGCTGCTAATAGCTTACGCCGTTCATTTTTTACAGAATTTGTGGTTTAAGCATTATGCTTAGAATATCTAAAATATTTCTTCCCTTCTTTTTAAAGAAGGGTATCAAACTGTTTAATGTGAAATGTGAAAAGTGCTTAGTTGCATATATTTCATTCTCTGCCACCTTTTATTTTTCTTCAGAACCCTCAACCCTTTCCTTGGTGTTTCACAGCCTGGCTCATTCCCACTAACTATTTTCTTCATTAGTCAAAATTAATAGCCTAACTGCATTTGGAAAATGAAGGGGAAGTTTAAGTATTTGCTGCCCTTGGAATATGGGTTTAAAAAATAGATGGAACATGGGATTTAGGTGCAGGTCATGAGGATGGAGCCTCAGCCTGATTGATACTTCAGGGAGACACTGAAGACCGCAGCCTTATTCAAACGCCCAGTGTAACAGAATCCCAGAAAAAAAAGCATGACTCGTTATTACACCGATTTGGTTTTCAAAGGGTCAGAGTGTGCCTCTTGACACAATCATTTGGCCAGTCGAATATGAGGCTAAACTGATTCCCCAGCATAACTCTCAATGTCCCTCACCTCCGTACAGCATTGTTTGTGTGGAGACAGGAAGCAGGAATGGAGGTCTTTAAAACTCCAAGCCAAATCAACTGGAAATTCCAGTCCCAAGGAAACTGGTTTGGGAGGGAACTCAGCTGAAGAAGCTGAGGAAAGGGACTGGTTATGATAAATGGTTACAGGGTCAAAAGCTGAGATACAATGACTTATTTAAGAAAAAAAACAATTTCTAAGTTATGGCCCCCAACCTAACTCTTAGTCAGAGAGAATAAGGCGCTCCCAAAGGAAGCAGCGTCCAGTGTATTCATGGGACAGAAATCGTGGGAGATTTCAGGATACCAGCAGGCAAACCCGACCAGGATGTCCATGATGGCCTGTTGAAATGGACCAGACAGGACTTACGTGCACATAAGGGATCGAAGGAGGGGTTATTTCTTCCTAATCAGCAACCTTTCAAATGTCTTTCCTCACCTCCAGATTTGGAGTCTGATGTTAAAAACGAGGGAAGCCCGAAGGAAGAATTTGCCTATTTTCGTTTTGCCTAAATACAATCAAATGGATTTGAAGTGAAAATGGCTTTGTCCTATTTAATTCCCATTTTGAGGCAAACTTTGGTAAAGCACAAGCAGGAAGCAATGTCTTAGACCTAAAAATCTTCTACTCACTTTTTGAGGCTGTCACAAATGAAAGGAACATGTCAGACAGAACAGATATCTAGATTCAAGAAAATAAGACCAATTGTAATTCCTTACCTCACAGATGAACCAGACATTCTGTTCAAAGCCATAGAGGTAAATGCATAGGGTCCAGGCACTAGAACAACCATTTTCTAGGGCCAAAGGCCACATGTAACTTCTCTCTTTCACACAGGAGGAAAAAGGAGAAATTAGGGGGCAGCCCTGTTGTCCTGAAACACGCAGGGATTGGGAAGCTCGGGCTGAGGGCCAGCTCTATCCCTTACCGGCTGTGTGAACTTGGCCAAGCACTGCACCTTGCTGAGCTCTGTCTGGGAAACGGGGGTGATGGTGGCCTCTCTGAGGCATCGTTGGGGGGACTGAAAAGGGTACTGTGAGGAAACACTTAACACTGGGTCAAGCACAGAGTAAATCCTCCATAAGGACAGCATTTATTATCAATTAATCTGGCAGGCCAGGCACGGTGGTCCGGCTAATTTTCTCTGTAAGGATCAGCTTTAGTGACCCAGCCAAAAGTCTCTAAGCAACAGAGTCGTGCATTTAGGAGAGGATCATGACACCTGCTCGCAGAGGCCAGCCCCAAACCACAGACCTAAGGCTCCCCAGGTCTGCAGCTGCCTGTCCCTTTCTGAACAGCTGTCTTTGCCTAGAGCTGGGCACGGGTCTCTTTGTGGTGTAACCTGCATGGAGTGCAGAGGCTGGAGCTGATTACAGGACTTTGGGGGTCAGAGTCGAGGCACAGGGAGAGCTGCAACTCCCCAGAAATTTAGCAAGCCCAGGTGCTGGCATAATGTGCATATTTTAGAGAAGGTATCTGGGAAAAGGCAATACAAACACAATTCTCATTTTCATAAGGCAGTTTTCTTCTTTCAAAACAACAAATTATATAAAACTATGCAACATACATAGGAAATAAAGGTGCATCCTTATATCCTTTTTAATAAGGACACAATGCACGGAGGTGGTACTTCGGTCAGGGTGCTGAGAGCAGTTGGGTAGGTATAACCAATATCCAGTTTCTCCAGGGGAAAAAAACAAAACAAAACAAAGATTCTTTCAATGAAACTTAGTCTTAACACAGGAAATAAGTGCTTTCTTATAATTTGTGTGACCATGACATCAATCCTCCCTGTTTCAGCCCAGTTTCTTTTTCTCTACAGAGAGGATTCAGAACAAAACCGAAGTATTTTCAAAGCAAACAACTCGAACTCCAAAGCCTTGCTTTCAAACTGCTGGGTGAACCGTGACAATCTAAAGAAAGAGTAAATGACTTGAATTCCTATTACAGGAATTATTATACATGATAAGAGGTGATTCTGGTATCCACATCTTTGCATTGCTGGTCACCTTCCACTGTGTCGCTCTCTTGTTATGAATAACATTCTTCTGGTTAAGCAGATAATAACAAGAAGAATGAACAAGAAGAAGGTACTGTTGGAAACACTTTTGCATGGATGGGCTCACGCAACCTCTGGGTCAGGCACCACCACTGAGTTCGTTTGGAGCAGGACTCTGGCGCGTTTTGGGGACACTGGGAGAGCAACTGGCTGGGCCTCCAGTCCAGAGCCCTGGGTCACTAGCAATGGGTGACTTTGACAAGTTATTTGAGCCCCTTAACTTGAATTTCCTCATCAGGAAAAAAAAAAGACAAAGAGCATATGAGTTCTACTGTGCTTCTGAATTATGGATAATTATTGCTTTCATAGCACCCAAAAGCCAAGAGCTTATAAAGACCCAGTGTTTATTTTTTCAATGAAATCACATCTTGAATGTCAGGCCTGGGTATCTTATCTATTGAAAATGTGTTGCTCTAATGTGTTGGGGGATCCTTGCAAGCTAGTCATATCAGAGAGAAACCATAATGGAAAAAGAAAAAAAAAAAGCTTGGAAAAGTCTTGCTTGCCACATCCGATTTTACCACATGTGGCTCCAGTTCCCTCAAGGAGTGTCAAGAAAATTTCAGAGTCAAATTAATTCATTCTCATTTTAAAGTGTGAGGGGAAAAATGAATTTTTCTTGCGAAAATGGAATGAAAAAATCAATGTCTGATCTTCCTTTATCAAAGTGGTATCTGCATGATTGTTGAAGTCTTTTATTTTTACTCTTTCAACATGTCGTTCACTTAAGCTATTAAAAAAAATTATGTTGTTATGTTTATAATGGCCTAGAAAGAAAATTATATCCAAGAAGCTTTACAGCTCCTAAAGTATGTCATCCTCTCCTGGACCACACCCTCATAGCGAGGATAATAATTTACTCACAAAGGTTGGTGGCTGACATTTCTATGGAAGTTATTCAGCTATTGCATGAGAATTCAAATAAGAATATTAAAATAAGATTATCTTCTCACCAAAGGAGTTAGTAATCACCCCAGGCTAAGGCTGAGGTAGAGTTCAGAGGAATCTGGGTTCTGAGGATCATTTCTCTATGAAATTAGTAACTTCCTTGCCTATTAAATAAATTACACACAACCTTAAATACCTATTTTGAAAACACAGACCTGCCCTGCAGGTCTAAAAATAGATTTTTCCTCTAAAAAATTGGCCTATTTTGACCACTTTGGCTTTTGGCGTTGTCAAAAATATTTTTCCAAAGACCCGGTTGCCTCTTTTCCAGCCAGCAAACTGCCCAGAGACAGTGTTCTTTTAGCTGCAGCCCTTGGGGCTGGACAACTCATACATCAGTTAGAGAGGAAGAGACGAGAGGGAGGGAGGGGGAGTAGTGTGTGTGTGTGTGTGTGTGTGTGTGTGTGTGTGTGTGAGTGAGAGAGAGAGAGAGAGAGAGAGAGAGAGAGAGAGAAAGGAAGGACTCCACAAATAGTCTGTGTTGTCCCTTTTGTCTCTCAAACTCTAAGGCCATTTCAGCAAGAGAATGGGTTTTGATAGAATGTCTTGCCTCTCTCAGTCTGTAACACACCTTTGATTTGCCAGCACACACTAGGGGTCTATCCTATTCTATTACCCACCTATCTAGTCATCCCAACTATGTTCTGATCCTCTGTGTGTGTGTGTGTGTATATATATATATATACACCACATGGATATGCACATGTGTGATGAATAATACTCAAGTTAAAGGCTATAGAGATTCACACATACACACCCCAAGATATTCTGTATGTACAACATGTTCAATATCTTCTGAATTCTCAAAATCAGGAAAAGGAAGTGATACTTATGCACATTGCACTAGAGGTCATAAATATAAACTCCAGAAGTCACTGCTTATTTCTGGAAAATAGTTTAATCGATGCAGATATATTGTACAATTTAGATGTATAATTGCATTGTTTTCCCATGATAAAAATTGTTTATAATCATAGGCATTTTTTAAATCCAGGAAGATAGAACAAAGAGAGGAGAAAAAACAACAAAACAAAACATTTCTAAACAGAGAATTTAAAGAAAGCCACTACTCACAGTTCTGTGTGTTTTCTCCTATTCTTCACACATAGCTTTAATAGTTATAATCTAAGTTCTCTGCAATTTTCTGTCACCGTAATTTTCATTAAAAATAAAACAAAACCATTCTACCTTGTTATAAGGTCTTTGTAAACCTAGTCTTGAATGACTATAAATAATTACATTGAATAGAGTATCATAATTTACATATCCAGTTTTTCATTGTTGAGTATGTCATATCAGAGCAGGTCTGAGTCCCATCCTTCTGTTTGGTGACTGTGAGACCCTGGGTCAGTTATTTAACTTCCTTGTGCCTCAGTCTCCTCATCTATGCAATGGCCATGATAATGGCATTTTCCACATAGGGATGTTGGAAAGAGAATGAGTGAACACATTAAAGTGTGTGCTCTAGTAACTGACCATCCTTCCTGTGCATGCAGTCTCTCACCTGTCTCTCCAGCCACCACGTCTTCTGTTCCATGGAGAGGCTCCTTTCCTGCCTGTAATGTGGTATGGCCATCTCATCCTTTCCCTGTGCAGACAACTGCTCTCCCTGACAGGGTGAAACACTTAAGAGTTTCAAACTCTATTTTTTGCTCTCTTGACTTTTTCTTGGTTGCACCCAATATTTTGACCTTTTCTCCCTTCAACTCTTTTGGGTTCTTGGAAAGCAGTAAAAAGTCAATTATTTTCCTTATTCGCCATAACATACTACCATTCCAGCCCAATAATATACAGGCACAAATTCATGCTTATTGATGAACATCCATTTCCCAAGGTCTTTGGCATAGAAGGATGTCAGAGGATTGACTGCATGAGGAGGTGGAAAGTCCCTTTCATCATTTGTCAGGTCTCAAGTCTTAAGATGGTCCAAGGATGGGCTGGCCGATGGGAAGCTGGTTGAGAAGCTGGGTGTTCCAGGACCAGTTAAGGAAGGTAGGAGGAGGTCCGAGTCAGATCTCCTGGGGAAGACGGTGCCAACATCAGGGCTCTTCTCAGAGACTCATAGACAGGTGGTGACAAAGCAAGCTCCTTCTTCGGGCTGCACAGCTGGTACCAGGTGTCTGATTCCCAGGCTGGGAGAAGTGGGCACGGCCCCAGGTAGAGGCAGACTGCATGTCTCTGAAGTGGGCCTTCTGCCAAACAAAGACTCCATAACTTCTGGCAGTGCTAGACCCTCCTCCAGCTGCAGGCACTTTTAGCCTCAGCTTGGGGGAAATTCATGCTTATTGTCATTGATTTTTACTTATGTGTCTTCTATGCCTTTACGCTCATCAGAGGCTTGCATTTGCAATATTTGTGTGGATGTTTATTTCATTTCACTGTATTTATCAATTCTATTTTTCTGATTTAAAATTTTGTATTCTGACTTTATCTCATTGCCTTCTACCTGCTTTCATTGAGGATAGTTGTGTGCAGGTTGTTTTGTTTTTTTTAATCTTGGACTATTTTGGACTCCTTCAATTGGGTTTTTGGTCATTAATAATACTTTAAAAATACAGTATTTGTACAGTACTTCCTATAGGCCACATTTTAAATAGCACTTTGTGCATATTAACTGACTTAATTCTCAGAACAACTATATGATGTAGACACTTTTGTTATTCCTACTTCCCAGATGAGTAAATTGAGGCACAGAGAGGTTAAGTAACTTGACAAAGTCATGCTACCAGCAAAAGACAGAGTCTTGATTTGAACTCCAGATCTTCCTCTAGAATTCACCCCTTAAATGACTCCCTATGGTGCCAACCCATAATAGTAGAGGCCAACATCACTTGTGGGCTTACTGTGTGCCTGGCCCTTGTGAAGTGCTTTACATTTGTTGCCTAATTTAATCCTAAAGAAGAGAGTGTTATCATCCCAGTTTCCAGATGAGAAAACTAAGGCCAGAAAGATTCAAATCCTGTCTCTGCTTCTCAGCAGCAGACCTGGGGTTTGAATCCAGATGTGTGGACTCCAGAGGGTACATCTGTAATGATCCTGCAAACCATCCTCATTTTCTTCATATCTTTTAAAATAGCACAGTCTTTAAAACCATGGATGTACTTGACTCCTCTTGAAGGAGAATTGTCAAATTCCAAATGGAAAACAATAAAAGCTAATTTCTCTCTAACATCAGTAGTACAATAGGATCTTGGCACACAGTTCTGGTAGAAGGATCAAAGCAAGGACCAGAGCCTGTCTGCACCCCGACAAGGTTGGGGCTGGCGATGTGCCCCAGTAGAGAGCTTAGGTTTCCAGGCTCCTGGCTCATGCAGACTTGGAACTTTACCCACAAGCTTTGAGCTTTGATTGAACTTTAATGGCTCTTTTCTGTTTGGATGCCCATGCCCAGAGGCCTCCAGCTCATAGGCATAATGTCTTGTAAGTCAAATGATGAAGAAATAAGGATTGGCAAACACCAGGCTCACCCCAGGAGAACTTCCAGGAGCCTATCAGCTCCCTAGGTCGGGCACCTTGTTGTGGACAGACAGGTCAATGAATAACTTGACTGGATCTGGAGGATGCATATCTTAAAGGCTCTTACAGCTAAGTCATGTCATAACTCAAGTGTCAGCTGGGAGGTGACACAGCAGTAGCCTCGTTTCCCCATCCCCCCAACCATAAGGAAGGAAAAACGAATTTGTAAAGGGAAATAAAAAGCAAAATAAAAGTGAAGTAAATCATATAAAGGCAAATATCATATGATATCTCTTATATATGGAATCTAAAAAAAAAATAATACAAATGAACTTATTTACAAAACAGAAACAGACTCATTGACTTAGAGAATGAATTTAGGGTTACCAGCGGGGAAGGATGGGGGAGAGAGATAGATTGGGAGTCTGGGATTGACATGTACACTCTGCTATATTTAAAATAAAATGTCTTTCCATGGCGGAGGAAAAAAAACAAAGGAAAGCTAGTATTTTTTGATCACTGAGTGAGGTCATACACTATTTCATTGAATACCTGCTGCAGAGCTAAAAGGGAAATGTTTTTATTCCCATTTCACAGTTGAAGGTGCTGAGGCTTGGAGAAGTGAAACAGGGGTCATCAGTCAGCAAGAGACAGAACCTACATTTAATCTGACTTCCATTCAAGTCAGGCTAACTCGTCGTGCAGCCTTCCTGGGAAGACAGGTGGCCTGGGGCGCCATTCCTCAGGGAGGACAGGCCAGGAGCAGGCCAACACCACACAAGCAAGCACAAGAGATTCCAGCCCCGTGCTCGTGGCCAAAGAAAGGGCATCCAGGAGCCTGGCAGATGCAGGAGATTGAAGCCGTGACGGGGTCCAGTTAAAACAGTGCAGGGATTTTCCATGTGTGCTGGGACCTGAGCTAGAGGCTAGGGAGGTGGAGGGTGGAGCAGAAGTGAGGAAGGAAATCTTAAGATAATGAGACCCTGGGCTGGACCGCCAGGAACGGGAGAAGGGGCAAGGGAGCCGTCACGAACTTGGGTGCTCGCGTGTTACAGAACCTGGACAACCACTCTGAGATTGCATGGACTGCTCTTGTCATACTTAGTCTTACGTAAAATGAACCTGACTTTCAAAAGCAGAGGTAATTGTTTTTAAAAGAAAACAAAAATAACCTTTAATCTTGCAGCCCCAGATAACACCAGTTGGCATAGGGGTAAAATGAAATTGCTACGTGTGCATGCTTAGGAGATTCAAAGCGTGAGAAAGGCGGGGGGTGGTACGTCGTCTGCCTCCTCTTCTGAATCTCAGCTCTCAACCGTCACACAATTAACAGTTTTTCTTTTTACCAAAAAGTATGCTTTTATCAGTATCCAAACATCATAGATCTCTCTCTATATAAATATTTTTGCATAATATATTTATATATTACATATATATATATAATTTTTTTTTCTCAAGAGACTATAATACAGCGTTCAACTCCACTTGATGTTTTCACTCTACACTTCTTTGTAGATCTTTCCACATGAGCATGCACCTGGTACCTCACTTTTTTCATTTGTTGCTTATGTGTTCATCGTTTGAGTATGAAAGCTTTAAACAGTCCTCTATTGATGGGCACTTTGCTTCCACATTTTCCCCCCAAATTACAAACAATCCTATAGTGAATAAACTTGTACATGTTTTTCGGCAAATGTTTACAAAGATATACATATATTCAAAAGACAATTTCCTACAAGTGATCTCAGTGGTAAAAGGGAGCAAGCATGCATTCCTAGTTCTGGCAGATGTCACCAAACTGTCTTCTAGAAAGGTTATCCCAACATAAATGCCCATCAATGATGTGTAAAGCCAACTTCCCCATGCATCATCAATCCTTTAATATTTGGCCATCTAGGTTATAAAAATTACTGTTGCTTTTATTAAATTATAACAGAAATTGTTCATTCTTTATCTAGGCCTATTCACAAGCCTCATACTCTTTTCTTATTGACTTTTACAAGTTCTTTGTTAAATAAAAAAGTTACTCTTTTGTGATATGTCTATCATATATTTTTCCTCAGGTTTTTTTTCCTGTCTTTTCACTTTCTGTATATAATTTTGCTTACAGATATTTTAATTTTTAAATCATCAACATTGCCATTCTATGCTTTTATCGTTTCTAAATTATGTGTCTGCTCTATAAAGGCTTCTTATATTTTGGTTTCTGAAACTTATGTAACTTTGTGTTTTTCTATGGTTAAATCTTCGGTCCAGTTGTAATATCTTTCCTAAAAGGGGTAATCCAGCTTATCTTTTTCCAAGCGATTGTCTCAAAACCATTAAAAAATATAATCTCTCTTTTTCCTGATTCTAAGTGTTGTATTATCTTCTATTTAGAGCCCACATATATTTGTGTCTATTTCTGTTCTCTCCATTCTACTCCATTGATTTTTTTTCCCTGAAATTATTTTCTTCAAGTCCAAAGTAAATTATTTGTTGTGACTGCATAATGCATTTTAATATTTAGTAAAACTAGTCTTCTCTCATTATTCTTTTTTTTCCAGAAGTTTTGATGTTTATTTTTCCAGATAAATTTCACATAATATTGTCAAGTTTTTTTTAAAAAACCTCAAATTTTTAATTAAGATTACAGTTTAGATATTAATTTTGAAAAAAAATTATAGCTTTCCATCAAATAATTCATTGCATCTTTTACCAACACATAACTGTTTTTGAGACTCTTAATCTCTTCTATGTTTAGGACCTGAACATATGTTAAATTAAGTTTACTTATAGAAATTATATATTTAGTTGCCATTATTAATGGAATTTTTATTCTATTATATTTTCTAACGGATTCTTGCTTCTCCACAGAAAAATGTATTGATTTCTGTACATTCATTTGCTAACTAACACCCTATTGAATTTTTTCTTCCATGTTGAATTTTTTTCTAACAGTTTTAAAGTATCTTATATTTTCTGGGCCTATAAATTATATTGTGCAAAAATAACAAATTTGCCATTTTCTTTTAAGTATTTATATCTCACTTTTTTCTTTTGCCTGGTTACAATAGTTAAGACTTCTAGTAAAATATTAAATAATAATTATAATATCATCTTTGTTTCATTTCTGGCTTTAAAGGAAACATTTCTACGAGTCAACATACTGACTTTTGGTTTGCACACACACACACACACACAGAGGTATTTAATTATTCCTGTTTTTCTATGACTTTTTTGGTTGTTATTTTCATAGTTAGGAATAAATGTTACTTCTTTATTTTATCATATTAAGGACTAGGTCTATATATTTCTGTTTTTACTAAGTGTTCTTTTTTAATTTCAGGAATAAGTATTTACTTGGTGAAGTTCCTTTTCAGCACATGTTGATATTATCAATTTTTTGACATAATAATATGATGTATTCTGTTAGTAGATATTTACATTTTGAACTCCCTCATGCATTCCAAGGTTGAATCCTTATTGCTGAAGCATATTATTCTTCATTTTTGTAATCCTGAATACTTTCCTACTGCTGACATTTTATCGATTTCCATTTTGTATATATTCAAATTGATAAATGAGATTCAGCTACAGTTTGTGCATGAGTATTTGTGTGAGTGCATCTGTGTAAATTGTCTTGTCAGTATTTGGGTTTATACTTACTAGTTGTTTACTTAGTGCCCCCTTCACTAGCCTTTGACTCTTTTAAGGGGAAAAGCTGTGCCTGAATCATGCCTGACCCCTTAGCATCTCTCAGTGCTTAGCATTGAGACGCCACTCAGCACATGGTCATAGAGTTGAGTTCGTGGTAGGGCTGCCTGATTAAATAATATATTAGTGTAAGTCTGTTCCAAACATGGTATGGAGCACACTGATACTAAACAATTATTTGTTGTTTATCCAAAATTCAAGTTTGGCTGGGTGTCTTATACTTTTATTTGCTAAATCTGGCAACTATAGTTTTTGGAATAAAGAAAGACGTAGTCTGGTAAATACCTGCACCAAAATTACACTGAATGAGACCACAACCCCACTTATCTCTCAGAGATGCTCTGAAGAGCCAAGTGATGATGGTTTCCTAGGCCTGGGAGCCTCTGAGGATGAATATGGAGGGGCTGTTTGTGGGAACTGTAACCAACACTTCTGGATATGTGCTATAGGTCTGTCTCATGGTTGGAGTGCTTGCCTGGCTCTGGTATGTTACTATCATAAAAGGGGGGGGGGGAAGTAGACCACTCTGGGTTTATAGCAATGAACAGTGCAATAAAATAGAAACACAAGTAAATGGGCATGTTTAGTGAATGAAAGTAGTGATTTTTTTTTTCTTTCCCTTTGGCACTTGGCTGAGACACCCAGAATAAAGCTCCTAAGCCTTGTCACGCTCAGTGGAAACAATAAGCAGACCAACAAAGACTTAAGTGTAGCTGTGTAGACATCAAGTCATCCTTAATTAGGCCCAGAGAAAACCACTTGCTGGGCGAGCCTGGTGAAGATGAAAGCTGGTAGCTGCCCTGCGCTCACTAGCCCCACCCTGGGGAGATGTGGGTATGAAACCGCATTTGGTCCCTTTCCCACATGTTGACGGGCCAGTCTGCAGAAAGAAGAGGGTGCATTTGGCTGGTAGGTGGGTGGACGGGATTTCCCAAGCAAGAAAAATTGGGGAACCTCGGGGATGGGAGAGAAGTAATGAGGCTAAAGCTTCCTTATTGGCTGGGAACTTGAATGTGATAAGTCCTCAGTCTCATTTGCTCTGTCTTTTAGTCAGAAAACTCCACGTTTCTTAGCCCTTCATTAGGTGTCCCTTCCTATTTCTCAGCTTCATCCCCTGCATTATTCCCCCACCCTTGCTGAGTACACTCTGCTCATAATAAATCTCTCACTTCCCAGGAGGCACCACGTTCTCACCTCAACCCTTGAGCATACTTTTGGCTCTGCTTGCAGGTCTCTTCCCGTCATTATTGCCTCGACAATGTTAATCTTTTCAGAGAGATGTCCCCGACCCCTCCAGGTACAGTGGCATGGATGTGTCTCTGTGCTCCTCAATAACTAATAAGTTTTAAAAGTTTAATAATAATGGTCCCAGCTTTCCCCAAGAGACAAAGAAGGAAGGATGTTCCAGGACTGGGGCACGACCCTAAACTGAGTGAGCCAGTCTGAAATGGCGGATACTTTATTCCATGTCACTTGACCCGTTGTGAGTACCTAGAGTGGGTTCAGCCCTGTGCTGGCTGCCACGTCCACCCCCTGACTTTGAACACATTGTAATCTATAGTCCCGTAGGGTGTAGATGAGACCAAATATGATTAATATTAAGGTAACCTATTTTTTAAAACTTATAGTAAAGTGAGTCAACAGAGTCATCAATCGACAGACCATATTCAGTGAAAAAGCCTGATATTTTAAAAAGGAAAATAGTTTATTGGAAAGAAATCAATCTAGGTTGGAAATCAGGCTCTACTAATCAGACATTGTGTGACATCAGGCAAGCAAAGAAAACTCATTGAAACTCAGTTTTCTAATATGTAAAATAGGGATAATAGTAAAAGACAAGGCTTAAATGAGATTATGCCTATAAAGCATTTACTACAGTACCTGCTACATAGTAATATCTCAAAAAAATGGCAGCAAATATTATTCTACACCATGCTCAACCTTGGGATATTTGTGAACATGCAGATATTTCAATGTTACATAAATGAAAATGTTAGAATATTTAGTTTTTTTCTGGTAAGTTTTTTTTTTTTTTTTAATGGAGGAACACAATATATGCTCAATGAACCACACTCTTTATCTTGGTGGAAGGTTGTTTTCGGTACTCACTCCTGGATCCTGCAAATCAGTGAGACCAGCCTAGTCTGAGTTTCTAGAGGACTGAACCAAGGCATTGCATGTCTGGATAAATGTTACCGACAGCCAAGTTCAAGTTACCACAGGTTCTGTATGCCTCATACTTGCTCAGCCACTGTCTTTCCTGTCGATGGGAAGGTGAGGGTAAGAGGATAGAGGGAGGGAGATTGGTTTTCTAAAGAAGATATAAACCTCTGAGCTTTCTAACACTGCTTGCCCCCAAGATGTAGATTTTCCTCACAATAGTACAATTCCTTCTCATATTGTGACAGAAAGGGTGCTATTCTTCATCTCACTTCAGGGCAAACATGAAAGAAGCAGAATCCTCTGAGAGTCCTAGAAGACAATTCAGTCCCTCATCGTTCCTGGGTGCAGCCATTAACTCCCCCTCTTGAGAGGGAACATTCTGGGTGCTTGCCACTCTTCTTGATGCTTCCTTGTTTACTTGTCTGTCTTCTCCAATAGGCTGTGAGCCCAGGGACTATATCTTGTTCATCTTTATTTCCAGCACCTAGCATAGTGCCTAGCACATAGGAAGCACTCAATAAACATTTGATAACCCAGTGAAAAAAATGAACAGATGAATCAATCAGTAAATGAATATTATAACATTTCAAGTGTGTTTTTATTCTGTTTCTGGGCAACCATTTGGAGCATTTGCATCTAGGAGCAGTCGACCCAGACTTGTTCCCACTCCTGTCTGTTAAGACACTTTGGAGGATACCTTCTACACCAGAACCAGTTTCCATATAATATGCATGGGATTCCTGAAATAGTCCCATGTTCATGCTAGGGTCAGCTGTGACTTGTCAGGCAATTGAGGAAAAGCTAGAGGAGCTGAACTGCCCAGCAATCCTGACAGTGTGATTCCCAGAGCATGGACACCTAGGTCCAGGGGAGCACCAAGCATAACACACACTGCTTCCACTTGCTCTGAGTTCCCTTCAAGTAGGTTCTCTCTGACTTGTCCAATTCCATGGGCATCTCCACACAGGT
Organism: Hyperoodon ampullatus; assembly: GCF_949752795.1. Lineage (NCBI taxonomy): Eukaryota > Metazoa > Chordata > Mammalia > Artiodactyla > Ziphiidae > Hyperoodon > Hyperoodon ampullatus. The sequence goes on from NC_136921.1 coordinate 108,228,198, forward strand.
CTGTACATACCAGATGCTATTTTTAGATTCTCCAGTTCAGAAATATTTCTCTGCAAAACTGTAATGTTTCTCAAATTTCCGTTTAAAAATCATCCTCCTTCCCAACTTAGATTTTTTCTCCTGTCAATCACAATTAAATGGTGCCCTCCTGCAATCTCCTGGCAACCCAGGGGATTTCTACAGGTCTCATAAATATCCTGCTCTAGACATGTCCCTCTTGTGTTTGTTCCTATTCCATCCAAATCAGGGTTAAACCTATCTCTTCCAATGTATTATGGAAATTAGACTCTTCAAAAAGAAAATCCAGTAAGATGTTTGACTATAACAAAAATTCCCCCCCAAAGAGAGGTGATGGGCATATCATACTAGCATACTAGTGAAGAAAGTTGGGGAGATATTTTTAGAAAAGCAACATGAGGGGTTGTTGAATGGATGTTGCTTAGGATCTGTCTGCCAGTGTGCTAAGGAAACATATCTTAATCACAGTGATACTCTCAGTAACTACTTGACTAATGAAAGATATGTGATCCAAGGACAGATGTAAGAATGAAAGATATCTGAACATTTTACCAATTGGCCACATATAAAAAGAAATATAAATTTGCTTGAAGACTCTGGCCTTTTATTTATTGATGACAGTGGTGAGAGAGATCTGGTCCAGTGCTTGGTATGTAATGTATGTAATGTATGTTAGGTACACATCATTATGGATTGAGGGCACATAGAGGCTTTATTTAAATCCCATTGCCTTCATTTGGGAAATCTGTGGAGAGTCCCGTTAATTATCTATTTTTGGTGGAATTCAAAACTACATTCTGAAAAGGTGACTGATCCAAGCTGCTTGTGTGACATTGAGATTCTTGGGTACACAAACGTGACAGTGGAAAGTGTTGTCCTACTGTATCCAAAAGAACATTATGTGCACTATTTAGCTATTTAAATTCAAAAAACAATGGCTAAAAAATATTCAAGTTCAACTTTTGAAGGAAATTGCATTGTAGTGTTATGCTTTGAACATGGTCATCTCTCTCAACTCAAATACATAGCTAAGATGGATAAAATACAAAAATTTTAAAAGATAATTAACAAACAGATAAGTAAGGGTGAAGCAGGAGACCTGCAGGACCCTAGGTCTATAATATGATAAATGTGGGAAGGAATTTGTATTCTATGGCTAACAGGCTAAAAATACCACCTCCCTCTCTCTCTCTCTCTCTCTCTCTCTCACACACACACACACACGAACACACACACACACACACACACACACACACACACACACACAAGCATGAAGCAAGATAGCAAAGCTTAGCTCACTGGTTGGAACCAGAAACTGAGGCAGGTCATCCTTGCCCATAACTGAAATCTGAAGAAGTTGTCCACATTGTCCTAGGGATGAAGAGAAAGTTTACAATTAAGACTTAAGAGAAGTATCCTGCTGGCTCCTTAATCCTATGGGAATGAGAAACCCAAGCCACCAATATAAACCATAGTGTTGGTCTGGGGCATCGCAGGAGAAGAAAGGAACACAACTACAAAGCCACTAGACACTAAGTGATAAGCAAAGGGAGAAAGAATGCAGAAAAGAAAAGTTCTTATTCAGGATGAACCAACCTGCAAAACAAAGCTCCAGAATACATGAGGAAAAATGATTTTTAAAAAATCAGGTTAAAAAATATCAAATTAGATTTGTTTTTATCCCAAATGACATGAAAATAAGAGAGAACTCTGAAAATGACTTTAAAGTATGATTATGAAAAATGTAGTAGGTGGTAGCAGGCCACTGGTTTACAGCAGCAAATTAAAAGTCTAGATAAATTGCAAAAAATCGTGTTTGTAAAGATTGAAGAGTTGTAGAAACAAAGGATTAAATGGACTAAAATTTCAGAGAAGAGACAGTTCTTCTAAGTGAATAGTCACTTACTGGTTGTTGGATTTAGCTGAGGGTCAGACCTAACCAACACAAGGGGATTTTTTAGAGGAAAGAGAAATGAGCAAAGCTTTTGGAGGTTGTGTAGAGCTGGCATAACAATTTGGAAACCTCAGGAAACATTAATGCACAATTGGTGTTCCCCATGGTTAATTTTCTAAATTTAGGGTTACATGAAAGTCTACAGAACTTTGACAAGGGGGGAAATACTGACTAACCTCACAATATTTAGTAGAAATTATCCTGCTTGAGGAGTGTGACCCATCTCAAACACATGCCTGTCCTCCTCCTCAAGACATTTGCCAAATTTGGAAGAAGCAAAACTTCAAACCTCTGAAGGATGAGTCTAACTTTCTCTAGTATTTTAAGATTTAGGAGATAGAAAGCTACTAGTCTATCAATCAAAAGCTCAGGAGGAACATGTCTAAGAAATGAAGAGGAAGCAGAGGTGAATGAGATGAATCTTACTAAAGCTACAACCCAGTCCCAACCTGGCTCAAACTCTGATTAGATTGATGTGGTCAGCTCCTTACAGGTCTACCTAAAGGTTCAGAGAAACTTTGCTAGGGGAACATATTGTCCATAAATCATTTTAAATAAAATGTCTATTATATTTTAAAAATTACCAGATAGTAAATTATAAAAGGAATCAAATGAGCATTCTATAACTACAAAATACAATATCTAAACTTAAGAATAAGAACAGATAGGATTGGATAAGATAGGACAAGATAGGATAGGATAGAAACTTGAAGATAAGTGAATAACAGACATAAAAACTGAAGTTTAGGAAAAAAATACATGTGAAGTCATAGCAGCGCACAAGAGATGTGGGAAATAACATAAAGGACAAAGGTATGTGTGACTGAAGTCCCACTAGGAGGAGAAAGAGAGAATAAAAATAGGTATTATTATAGAGAAAATTTTGCAAAGCTGATGAGAGATACCAACCTACAGATTCAGAAACTCTAAGCAATGTAAACACAAAGATAAAGAAAATTAAGGCATGCAGAGAACATGTTACTTTCAAAAGATCAACAATAAGACTGAAGGCTAACAATAAAATACTAATAAAACAACATCTTAAAATGCTGAGAGCAAATGTTCCAATCTAGAATTTTTCTCCCCTGAAAAATACTTTTCACAAATTTAGGTAAAAAAAAAAATAACCAATTACAAACCTTGGAAATGATAAGTGTATTCAACTTAATAAACTTCAATAATAAAGTCTAGATTGGACACAAAGAGCAAACTGTGAAATGCAAGATAGTTCTGAGGACTTAACCCAGATTTAGCACAGGAAGATAAAGATATTTAATATTGTAAAATGAAGCTAAAGATGGGCTTAGAGGGAATTTTATAGTCTTAAATATATTTAATGAAAAAATTATGTGTTTAGTTCAAGAAATTAGAAAAGCAATAAAAACATTAAATAGAAGGAAGAAATAGTGGTATGAAAAGAAATTAATGGATTAGAAAACAAGCTAATAAATCAAACACATCAACAAAATCAAAATCTGGTTATTTTAATTAAGACAAATTTTAGGAAGCCTGGTCAAGCAAGTAGTAGAAAACATAAGTAAATGACATTAAGAAGTACAAATGAGACAAAATTATAGATATAATAGAGATTTTCTCTCTCTCTATATATATATATATACACATATATATAATATGTAATATATATTGTTAAAACATATAAAGAATATATATTATGGATACCTTTTTAAAATAAATTTTAAAACTTAGAATGGTAAAGTGTCTGGAAAACATAAACTACAAAAATTGACTAAGAAGAATAAGTACTGTGGTACATTCAGACAATGGAATATTATTCAGCACTAAAAAGAAATGATCTATCAAGCCATGAAAAAACATGGAGCAACGTTAAATCCATATTACTAAGTGAAAGAAGCCAATCTGCAGTGGTGACATACTGTATGATTACACCTATATGACATTCTGGAAAAGGCAAAATTATGGAGACAGTAAAAAGATCACTAATTGCAAGGGGTTGTGGAAGGAGGGATGAAGAGTCAGAGCACAGCGTATTTTTAGGGCAGTGAAAATTCTCTGTATGATATTACAGTGATGGAGACGTCATTATACATTTGTTCAAACCTGTAGAATGTACTACACCATATAAACCATGGACTTTGGGTGATTATGATGTGTCAGTGTAGGTTCATCAATTGTAACAAATGTATCACACTGGTGGGGGGGTAGTGGTTATTGATAATGAGAGAAGCTATGCATGTGTATGGGCAGGGGGAAATGTAGGAAAACTCTGTACATTCTACTCAATTTTACTGTGAACTTAAAACTGCTCTAAAAAATAAAGTCCTTTAAAGAATTGACAAAGGAATGAATAGAAAACCTAGATGATTCATAATCATTAAAGTAATTGAATCTATAAATATCTATATCCTTACCTTATATCTTACAGATTAAAGCTTATCCATAAAAGCTACCAACAGATGCTTTTCAGATGAGATTTTTACCAACCTTTAAAGATCAGATAAGCTCTATATTGTATAAGTTGTTTCAGAAAAAATAAAAAGCAAGAAAGTGTCCCAATATATTTTATGAGCCCAAACTTGACATCAACACTGGAGAAACATGGGCAAGAAAATATTATTGATCAATCTCACTTGTGAACATTCATGAAAAAAAAGTCCTAAGTAAAACTATAACATATCAAACCTATCATTTTAAAAACAAAAATGTTTCAAGAGTAAGGTTTATCTAAAAGATGCAAAGATATTTAGGCAATCCTATATATTCATATGTATGAATATTATCCTTTAACAAAATAAGAATAAAAACCTATAATAATTTTTAAATGCAAAAAAAGAGAAGCAATTGTAAACTTCAACAGTCACTCGTGATTTTAAAAATAAAATAAAATAAAACTGTTAGAGATCTAGGAACCTCTTTTAACTTGATAGAATATATCACAAATCTATGGAGAGAGAGAGAGAAAGAGATAGGAAGTGAAAAGGAAAGGGCAAAGGGGAGAGGAGAGGGACGGAGAGAAGAGCGAGGAGAGGGAGAAAAGGAAAAAAAGGGAAGAAAATCCTTACGAAACAGCAGCATTTCATTACAGTCAGGAACAACACAAAGGTGACTACTATCATTACACAGTATTGTCAGTGGGGAAAAAGGTAAACAAAGGTTAATTGCTATCAATTTTTAAACAGATTTATTAAAGTATAAGTGACATATAATAAACTGCATATATTTAAAGTGCCCAATTTGCTAAGCTTATAACCATCACCACAATAAAAGTAATGAATATATCCATCACTCCTAAAAATTTCTCCATATCCCTCTGTAATTCCTCTTTTTTTCTCCCAGACCCAACACTCAGCCCCATGTAACCACTGATGTGCTTTCTGCCACTATACAGATTAATGCAGTTTCTAGAATTTTATATAAATGGAATCTTGCAACATACACTCTTTTTCATCTGGATTCTTTCACTCATCATAATGATTTTGAGATTCATCCATGTTTTTGCATGGCTCAAAAGTTTATTCCTTTTTATTGTTGAGTTGTATTCCATCATACAGATATATCACAATTTGTTTATTCATTAATCTTTGGATAGACATTTGGGTTGTTTCCAGTTTTGGGCTATTACAGCAAAGGCTGCTATGATCTATATATTAAATATAATCCCAATCAAAATCCCATCAAGCTTATTCTTTACAAAAATAGACAAGCTGATTCTAAAATTTATGTGGAAATGCAAATGACCTAAAATAGCCGAAACAACATTGAAAAAGTGAAAAGTTGGAGGACTTAATAACTGATTTCCAGATTTATTATAAAACTACAGTGAAACCTCAAGACATGTAGCTCAATGGAACAGAATTGAAAATTCAGAAGTAAGTCTCACATATATAGAACTGATTTTCAACAACAGTGACAAGGAAAATCTTTTCAGCAAATTGTGCTAGAACAATAGGATAAACACATGCAAAAAATGAAGCAAAACAATAAACAAATAAACCTCAAAAACCTCAACACTTACCTGATGACAAAAATTAACTCAAATAGACAAGGTTAAATGAAAGAACTAAAATTATAAAATAAAACTTAGAGAAGAAAAGGAAAATCTTAAAAACTTTATTTGGGTTTGGCAAAAAATTTTAGGCACAACACTAAAAGTATTAACTATAGAAGAAAAAAATCAATACATAGGACTTCATTTAATTATAAATTCTCTTCTTCAAAAGGTAATCAAAAGAGCACGGTACTGGCACAAAAGCAGACATATAGATCAATGGAACAGAATAGAGATCCCAGAAATAAACACATACACCTACGGTCAATTAATCTTTGACAAAGGAGGCAAGAATCTACAATGGAGAAAAGATAGTATCTTCAGCAAGTGATGATGGGAAAGCTGGACAGCCACATGTAAATAAATGAAGTTTGAACACTCCCTCATACTACACACAAAAATAAAGGCAAAATGGCTTAAAGACTTAAATAAGAGACATGACACCATAAAACTCCTAGAAGAGAACATAGGCAAAACATTCTCTGACATAAATCGTAGCAATGTTTTCTTAGGTCACTCTCCTAATGTAATAGAAATAAAAACAAACATTTAAAAATGGGTCCTAATCAAATTTAATAATCCTAATCAAATTTATAAGCTTTTGCACAACAAAGGTAACCATAAACAAAATGAAAAGACAACTTACGGGATGGGAGAAAATATTTACAAATGATGTGACAAAGAAAGGCTTAATTTCCAAAGTATACAAACAGCAAAACAAAAAAACAAACAACCCAATCAAAAAATAGGCAGAAGACCTAAATAGACATTTCCTCAAAGAAGACATATAGATGGCGAACAAGCACATGAAATGATTCTCAACATCACTAATTATTAAAGAAATGCAAATCAAAACTACAGAGAGGTATCACCTCACAGTGTTCAGAACGGCCATCATTAAAAAGTCTACAAATGATAGATCCTGGAGAGAGTGTGGAGAAAAAGGCACCCTCCTACACTGTTGATGGGAATGTAAATTGGTGCAGCCACTATGGAAAACACTATAAAAGTTCCTTAAAACACTAAAAATAGAGTTACCATATGATACTGCAATCCTAATCCTGGGCATATATCTGGAAAAGACAAAAGCTCTAATTCTAAAAGATCCATGCACCCCAATGTTTATAGCAGCACTATTTACAATAGCCAAGACATGGAAGCAACCTAAGTGTCCATCAACAGATGAATGGTTAAAGAAGATGTGGTATATATACATACATTGGAACATTACTTGGTCATAAAAAGAATGAAATAATGCAGTTTGCAGCAACATGGATGGACCTAGAGATAATCATACTAAGTGAAGTAAGTCAGAGAAAGACAAATATATCACTTGTATGTGGAATCTAAAAGATAGTACAAATGAACTTATTAACAAAACACAAACAGACTTACAGATATAGAAAATAAACTTACAGTTACCAAAAGGAAAGGGGGGAGGATAAATTGGGAGTATGGGACTATAGATCAAAAGCAACGATATATTGTATAGCACTGGGAACTATATTTTATATATATATATACATATATATATATATATATATATATATATGTATATATATATATATAAAACAAAACAACAAACAAAAAGAGACAAAAGCTACTGTTAAGAAAATGAAAAGACAAGCCACCGACTGGGATAAAATAGTTGTTAAACTATCTGTTAGTCTATCTAACAAAGGACTTTGAATATATAAAGAAATTTTACAAGTTAATTTTAAGAAGACAGACAACCCAATTCTAAAAACTGGGCAAAAGATGTGAACAGACACTTCATCAAATAAAATGTTCAGATGACAAGTACATGAAAAGGTACATAACTTCATAAGGCATTAAGGAAATGTAAGTTCAAACTACAATAAAATGCTTCTACATACTAAGTAGAATATCTAAAATTAACAAGGCTGAACATATCAAGTGTTGGCAAGGATACCAAGCAACTGGAATGTTCCCACACTGCCAGTGGGAATGAATGGAAAAGTTTGCCACCATTTGGGAAAGAGATTGGAAGTTTCTTAAAAGTTAAACATTTACTTACCATAAGACCCAATCATTCCACTCTTTACTTAAGAGAAATGAAAGCTTTTGTTCACCCAAATATTTATACATGAATAATTATGACAGCTTTATTTGCAATAATCAAATACTATAAAAATTTGAGAGTAATAAATTCATTCTTATACTTATAATGTAAGTATCTAGTTAGAAAATCCAAGAAAAGTTTTGAAGCAGCAAGAAAGCTCATAAAGATTTCTAATGGACCTTGAGGGGATTATGCTAAGTGAAATAAGTCAAGGAAAGACAAATACCATATGATCTTACTTACATGTGGAATCTAAGAAACAAGCAAACAAAAAACAAGCTCATAGATACAGAGAACAGATTGGTGGTTGCCAGAGGTGGGATGTGGGAGATGGGTAAAATGGATGAAGGTGGTCAAAAGGTACAAATTTCCAGTTATAAAACAAGTAAGTCCTGGGGATGTAACATAGAGCATGGTGACATAGTTGCTAAGAGAGTAGGTCTTAAAAGTTCTCATCACAAGGAAAAAAATGTAACATGTGGTTTAGGATGTTAACTAGATTTATTGTGGTGATCATTTCATGATATATACAAGTATCGAGTCATTATGTTGTATACTTGAAACTAATATAATGTTGTATGTTAATTATAACTCAATAAAAATAAATTAAAATGATTTCTAGATTGACATACAAAAATCAATATCATTTCTATACACCAAAAATAAATTAGAAAATATCATGGAAAAAAGATAATATTCTAAGTGGAACAAAACTAAATTTTTTTTAGGAATAAATCTAACAGAAGACATTTTCAATAAACTTACTGGAGAAAAATTACAAAATATTATTAAGGAAATAAAAGATAATCCAAATAGAGGTATAGACCTCATTAAAAAATTATTTTTTTCATTTTTTAAATTTATTTTATTGAAGTATAGTTTATTTACAATGTTGTGTTAATTTCTACTGTACAGCAAAGTGATCCAGTTATACATACATATATTCTTTTTATTTATTTATTTATTTATTTATTTATATTTTTTATTAGTTTCTGCTTTATAACAAAGTGTATCAGTCATACATATACATCCGTTCCCACATCCCTTCCCTCATGCATCTCCCTCCCTCCCACCCTCCCCATCCCACCCCTCCAGGCGGTCACAAAGCACCGAGCTGATCTCCCCGTGCTCTGCGGCTGCTTCCCACTATCTAGCTACCTCACGTTTCGTAGTGTAAAATTTTTAAGTGTTCAAAAAGATGGCAGTCTTACCCAAATGAATCTATAAATTCAGCATAATTCCATTCAAATACCAACAAGAATTTTCATGGAGTTAAAAAAAAATACTAAAACCCATATAAAGGAACAAAAGGTCAAAAGTAGCCAAGTAAAATTTGAAGAACAAGAGGGAAGATTTACCCTTTCAGGTATCAAAACCCATTATAAAACTATAGTAATTCAAACAGTATGGTGTTTGTTCAAAGATAAATAAATAGAGCAATAGAAGAGAGTATAAATATTAGAAAGAGAACTGCCGTGGATAAAAACTTTGTAAAATGACAGAATGGTAGAGCAAATCATAAGGAAAAGGGAGGACTATATCATATATGGTTTGGGGAAAATCAGAGAAAAATTAATTGCAATTCCTATCGCTTTACATACTGGGAAAGTATATTTGCTATTCATATAATTAACTAATGCTTGGTATACAGATGCTTGGTATATCGAACATATAAACAATGCTGCAAATTAGTAACACCACCTAACAGAAAAATAAACCAAACATATGAATAGTCATTTTCACATACAAGAAAGTCTGATCAATATATGTCAGATAAGTGTTCAATTTTATTAATAATTGCAGGAAGAATCTTTTGAACAATTTCACACCAGATTAGCAGAATTTTTTAAAGTTTCACAATACCAGCATATGGTGACTTGGGAACTCTCATATACTGCTTTTGGGAAAGTAAATTGGTGTAAGCTTTCTGGGGTACAATTTGGCATCATCAAGTAAAATTGAAGACAGGACATGAGTCATAGACTGGGAAATAGTGTGATTTATAGATCTTTTAGTGAGGATCAGATTGGTATGTTGCTAACTTTGTATTTTGATTTCTTTCCAACAGCATTTCTCAGAAAAGAAAGAAATACAGAGAGGAAGAAAGAAGGGTAGAAAAGAAGAAAGGCAGATAGAAAGGAAGGAGGCAGGGAGGAGGGAAGAAAGAAGAGGAAGGAAAAGAAAATTTTGAAAGGAAAAGAATAGAAAGAAAAAGGTTGGATCTTTCATATAAAAGTACTATAACCTATTGTTTTTTAAACTGCTAGTCTTGGCAGTTGGTGTCAAAAAACAATTTAGTATAAACTAGCATCTTTAAAAAATATTCTTTGTTTGGGGATGGTTTTCCTTCATAGTTTATTTTTTACCTTTCATCACACTTTGCAAGAGTATTATTTTGTGAAATTTTGGTGTCAGATATGTGTGTGTGTGCCTGTGTATGCACTGATTTGCAATGTGAAATATATTTATTTCTATGCATTGCAGAGAAAAAATGTTTGGAATACATGGCTATACGGTACCACTGTGAGTCCTTTACTCATAGAAAGAATGGCGCCTGTCATGAATGTGTCTTTCTTTACAGAGCTATGACCCATGCCGAGGGGCAACCTTGGCCAGTGGGGTGCCATCCACACCGTGCTCTCATCCATTGTGCTAAGTAAACAGTGCTGTACAAGAGGACTGATCAGAGAAGTTTGTATGGTCACCAGAGTATGGCCTTACAGCCTTTCCTACTTGGATAGGGAGCAGGTAGCTGTCCAACTGACATCAGTGTGGAATAGATACTATTTGGAAGGTGATGACATCTGAACCCACCTGCACTTAGGAAATAATCATTGTAGATCATTTACTCCTGGATGTTATCTGTCCACACTCTGCTCTTACAGCAAAGAAAAGCAATGGATCCTAACAACAACAATAACAACAGCATTTCCCAGTTGTGTAGCACTTCCATGAAGGTCAAAATAAATCAAGAGAAGACATTCCCCCTTCCCTTACTCCTAACCTGTGATATATCTAGACCTGTGAATAGTGCATATATAGTTCTGTCCTTGACATCCAAAAGAGGCGGGATAAAGGTGGGAGGCAATCATGATAAGCAATAACGTTGAAACACTGTCACATAAACTCTGACCTAAATGCATAGACATTTTAACTCTGAGAATAAGGCCGGAAAGAGGTTAAATCGCCCATTTGTAAAATCTAGAGGAGCTTAACCACTCACTCCTTGAGTTCTGAAGTCATGGTACTTCCCACCAGTGTCACAGGAAAAACAAAGACCTACTTCATAGACATGGGCTAAACCAACAGAGTCTTACTTAAAAGATGATAAAGAGATGTACTATTTTAAAAAGGGTCTGGATGAATTCTTGAGTGATAAATCTACCCTTGGTTAATATGGGAAACTAGAGCTATTTGAGACGCATCCCTAAAGATGTAATACACTCTTTTCCTTGGTGACTCTCATCGGGAAAAACAAAATCCTGGCTTGGTGAACCATGAAAGCAACCTTATAAAATGTTTCTAAAATCCTTAGTATATTACAGGAGAACCCTTCAGACCAAGGGCACCAAGCCACTAAATAGTCAAAACCCACTGCTTCTCTCAGGGTGGAAGAGTAGCAATCTCATCTTTATTCGGCCCTGGCTCCCCCAGTACTGAGAGCCCCCTTCATTGCTCTCCTTCGCCTTTCCCAGCAAATTCCCAAAGGTCTACCAAGGCCAGATGTGAAAGAAGGTGAGACACAGATGCAAACATAAATTCTTCCCTCTGTGACAGTGATTTCTCAGCCATGCATGCCCCCACCCATGTCAAATGCACGGTTCACTCGGAAAAATCAGGGACACATGGTGTTGACATTGCTCAGGTTCCAGAAACAGAGCTGGGACAGCAGGTGATGTGTGTGTGTGTGCATTTGTGAGACAGGTGGTGGGGCTTGAGGAATGGAGTTGGTTTGCTTGTGTGACTTTATGGAAATTAACTTTATAGAAATTGATTTAATTTCTGGCCCGAGTCTGAATAGAGGGCAACAAAAGGAGGTAAGAGTTAGATTTAAAGGAAAGTCAAGGAAGACAGTAATACTGGCCTGGAGTCAGGGAGATGTGAGATCATGTACCGATTCTATCATAGCTGCATGGCTTGAGGTCAGTCACTTGACCTCTTTAGACTTCACTTTTCTCTGGTATTAAAGGATAGAGTGAGAAGGTTCTGACTACCACGGGAGTCCATGATTCACCCTGTGCTTAGCATCAGGAAAAAAAAAAAGTTAAATTGCTGCAGTGTAAAATTCAGTGTGTCTTTGCCCAATCTGGTTAAATTGTTCTCAGACAAGTAATACAGAAAATGTATCCAGTGTTTCTCGCAGGTGCTGTCAGTGCTCCGGCCTCATGGTATTATTCATGTTACCTTGCTTACTTCTCCTGGTCCTTCATCCTCAGTCCCCACTCTCAGTGTGATTAGCATCCCCTCAACTGGTCTCCCTGCATCTCCCAGTGACTTCCCGGAAAGCAACTCTGACTGTCCCAAGACCGTGCCTCTTGGAACCCAGAGTGCTCCTGATGCCACTTTCTGCCCTGTCTCCCCTTTATCCCTAATTTGCCTGGTGTTGAGTTAGAAGCAAAGCCTTGGGAGAAAACCAACAAAGCAAAGACTTGCAGAACAACCCAAGCCTTTATGTTCCATCTCAATAGCAAAAATTTAATCTCTGCTTTTTACAGGTTAAACTCAATTAGTTGTCACATAACTTTTCCCCAGACTTTAACTATATGACAAGAGAAAGACTAAATTGTTTTTAGTATTTGATATCAAGAAAATTAGGTTCTTGGTTCTAAAAAATGATATGGTTAGGATCAGTGCTGTCTATGATTAACATACTCTTTTTGTTCTCTAATTAGTGCAACTTTCACCACCAAACAGCCAGTCAATGACAGAAGAATTATACAATGAAGGTTTGATGATGTCATTTATTGAGCAATTATCAGACACTCTTCTAAGCACTTTACATGTACTGACTTCATTGTACTCTCCCTAGTCCTATGAAATAGCTACTATTATTATCCTCATTTCACAGATGAGTCAACTTTGGGGCTCAGAGAGGTTAAACAACTTGCTTAAGATCACACAGCTAGTCAATGGTAAAGCTATGTTTCTAACATAGTGGCTCCAGGAAGCTCCTGTGTCTTTGGTGTATTTATTTCCTGCAGGCATGTACCTATTCATCAAATATTTATTGAATTCTTGCTGTGTGCTAGGTAAGCTCTCATATCATAAAGCATTTTGTCTGGAGAGAGAGAGAAATTAAGCAAATAATTACACAAATAGGTATTTGAATAATGATTATAATAAGTGCTATAAAGAAGAAGCTCTGAGCGCTTCTTGGGGAAACTATAATAGAGAGAATGGATCTCTGCCAGGGGTTCAGGAAGGGCTCCCTGAGAAAGTGACCTGTAAGCTGAGAGTTGAAAGATAAGAAGGGGGAAGGAAACATGTGCTATAGCAAAGAAACAGCATGTTCACAACAAAGGCCCTGAGCCAGGAACCAGCTTAACATTTGGGAAACCAAAAAGATGAAATGCTGGAGTCAAGTAAGAGTAAGAGAGGAGGGCAGGGTGAGAGACCAGTTGTGTAGACCTTTATGAGACAAAATAAATCTTTGGCCCTTTATCCTAAGAGCTCTTGGTAGCGCTGTTGGATATTCTCCATTTGCCCTTCCAAATCCACTCTAACTTCCTCACCCACTTCTGGGCCCCATGGAGGTTGACCTGAATTGTCTATGTTCACAAGGTCCCTTATGCTCTGGTTCCAGTTGGGTCAGCCCTTGGAAGTACATGCAGAGCAAAGGGCAGGTGAGGAGGGAGGTAAGGGTATCTGCTCCCCAACCTCCCTCCATGCAGGTCATGGCCACTATATTCCTCTACATAAGGCCATAGATTTTATTTCTCCATCTTTTTTTATTATTATTACCTCTTTAAGGAAACTTTTAAGACATTTTATTTTGCTAATCACTCCCAAGTGAAATGTGTTCATGTACTCTGTATATCTGTGCTCTATACATAAAATGGAAATTTCTTCACATCCCCCAACCAATTTTCTCCCTCCTGGGAGTGATATCACTCTTACTGAGAAAGCCTGAGTTATAGTTGTTCCCTCACACTGACCCTTTAGCCCAGAGGGTCATTGGTGATGGCTCCCACTGTTGCTAGACTGGGGATACACCACCATGCCTTGTTGGTTTCCCTCACCCTTGTCCACATTTTTGTAAATAACTCCTTTATTGAACTCCCCTGCTTACCATTTGAGCCATCATTTTTCTATCAGAATGCTGACTGGTACAGCACCATTAAAAATCTCTAAGAAGGGCTTCCCTGGTGGCGCAGTGGTTGAGAGTCCGCCTGCCGATGCAGGGGACACGAGTTCGTGCCCTGGTCTGGGAAAATCCCACATGCCGCGGAGCGGCTGGGCCCGTGAGCCATGCCCGTTGGGCCTGCGCGTCTGGAGCCTGTGCTCCGCAACGGGAGAGGCCACAACAGTGAGAGGCCCACATACCGCAAAAAAAAAAAAAAAAAAAAAAAAAAAAAAAAAAAAAAAAATCTCTAAGAAGGAGAATGGCATTGTCAGATTTGCACTTTAAAATACATTGGAATTGTGTGAAGAATGCAGTGAAATAGGGTAGGAGTAGGGAACCAATTCCAAGGCCATTAACATGGTGACAATGACAGGCAATGGCATTCTACTTACGGGGGTAGACTTTTCAACTTTATCCAAATAATTGGTGTCACTTCATTAAACTCGAATCTCTGTATCAATTCCAACAGTAATGACCTCTTGAAGGAAAAACATTATGAGAGAATCTGCCAATTCATATTATCACATAAGCATTTGTAAAACTTACAAGAAGGCTGAGGAAGGAAGCAGGGGAAGTTTTCTCCTCTTTTGGATATTATACCCATTTTTGGTACGGGAAGGGCTAAGCTTAATTGTGTCTAGATGCAGAGTCATGGACCAGATGGATCCTCAAGCTCTTTAAGGCTCAAAGCCAGTCATAGTAGGAGCCACAATTAACTGAATGTCCCCTGATACTCTAGTAGGCACTCTACATTTATACTTGTATTAATTAATCCAGTAGCCCTGCAGGATGTGTCATTATTTCTCTACTTCAGAGATGGGTAAACCAAGGTTAAAAAAAATAGATGGTAACATTTCTAAAGTTAAACATATGCAGATGGTGCTTTTCATCATTTAAAAGTCAAACTCATTGTATCTACTAAATGGTACTAAACTCAGCATCATCCTGTCCATAGGAAGAACATAGTTGGCAAATAAGTCTCATTCCTCATTCCAATTCCATCTGATTGGAAGTGACTGCCTGGAATGCTGTATTGAGGATTGTGAGACTGGACCAGGCAAAGTGGGAAAGATGGCTATAATTGATTAGTGATGTCTGTCACAGATAAGAGTGGGAAATGGGGGTATATATGCTACTTACACTCCATCCCTCATAGACTTCTGCTATTCTAGGAGATATAAAAATCAATAGCTCTTACCTCATGCTTACCCCCCACCAGGCTGAAGCTTGCACTGACTGTTCTCAGGCCGCTTAGTCTATCTGTAAATGTGATGTTATATTTTCAAACAGGATTTTTTTCTGTTATTCCACAGCTTGAGCCAATGAGCCCATAAAAATAATGTGTTGGAACAATCTTCTTTCATTACCTGTCATGCACTCAGCATGTTGACATCTCCAAATCTCAAGGAAGTATTTTCACATCATATCACTGGGCCAAGGAAATGTAGACTAAGTTCTTTGGTGTTTCCCCCACCATCCTCCCCTGCATAAGTTCTAAGGTCTTTCATGGAATAAAGGTTAGAAAGACAAAGAGTCAAAGCATTGTCACTCAGGCAAGCACCCTAGGATTCTAGAGAGTGGTAATGTTTGTTTGTTCGTTTTTTCTGGCAGAGGAACATGAAATCACCTATAAAATAGAACAGAAGCACCAGATCCCCTAGTAGGGATAACAATTGAGGGTGAAAATCACAAACATTTAATTTAAACTAGATATAAACAGATCAATTATGTCATGGACTATTCTCTGATATACCATATATTCATTTATTCACCCATCAAGTCTATATGGTGGATCCATGCAAAGTAATATGAGATAGCGTGTCCACCTCAGGTTGCAACTGTGGCAACTGGTCATCTACTAAACAGAAAGGAAGCAGAAGAAAACACAAGAGCAGTGATAAGACCACACCTGCATCCTGGCCAGCTGAGCTACAGCTATCACAGTAAGTGGAACATGTTCACAAGTTGAAGAGACTGTGGCGGGCTGTGCTGGTCACAGAGATTGCACAGAGGGAGCAAGGGCTGCTCTGAGCTCTGATGGGGGGCAGACACTGAGTTTGTTCTGCTAAGACAACTTTACTGCAAAATGACTTCTGAATTTCAAAATGTATAGTGGATGAACCAAACCCATAGTGGTCAACCCATGCCCAAAACATCAGTGCTCCGAGTAATTTAGCAATAAAATGAGTACAGTCCAGTGCCTACTTCAGACGTAGTTTTAAATGATGAAATGAGTTAATACAGTGCCTAACACATGGTAAGTGCTCAATAATATTAGCTCTTATTACTATTATTATATCTGTTATAACAGATGATATTCACAATGATGATTATCCAGCTCCTAATAATATTAGCAAATACTGGTACAACTCAGATTACTAAATGTCTTCTGCCTTCAACTGCATCTTCTTGTTTCTTCCTCACCACAGCCCTCTGCTGGTATGTATTACTATCCCCATTCTACAGATGAGAAAAGTGAAGCTCAAAACATTGAAGTGGACTCCGGTCTGGGTCTCTCTGCTGTCAGAGCCTATTCTATATGTTAATGATGGAAAATCAGGGCATGATTAATTTATGCATCCCCAGCCCTGACTCCTGCTTGGGTTGTGGGGGGATTTCTCCACACCGCTCAGATTTTACCCAGGATAGCCAAGCAGGATTGAGTTTTAAACTCTGCATCTTGGTCTTCTGCATTCTGCCTGTCTTCTCCCAGCCTCTCTCACCTGGTGGTCAAGAGCAGCGGAGCCAACTCCGAGCTGAAATTCCGTCTGCCCCTTAGTAACTGTGTGAGTTTGGGCAAATGACGGAGTGTCTCATTGTCTCAGTTCCCTTATCTGCAAAAGGAATGATGATGATGTTGATGATGATGATGAAAGTTCCAGCACGACTTTCTCTGAAGTGGAGCCGGGGTGGAGGTAGGGCTCGTGGCTCTTCTCTTCTCCAGCCACGCACCTTTCCCTCTGTATCGCTTTCCTGACCGCCACTCCCCATTTCTTCTTCACCTCTACAACCTCGGCCCATCCTTGGGGCCCCCGGGGAGCTCCGCACCCCTCCCGCCCTGCTGGGGACAGCATCTTTGCTGAACCCGCACAGCGGTTCCGCGCTCACATACTATCGGCGTCTGTGGTGCCCTGTCCCCATCCCACCGTGACTTTCTCCGCTCAATGAGGTGGAAAGACTGGAACAGGACCACAACAAACACACAGCAATTCCTCCAGCCTCCTGGACACACTCCTCATCTGCTTTCATTTCTTCCCACAACCCCGGAGACTTTTGGTTTCTGGTGTTTCCCCGGGAACCTTCAGACCTCATTACTTTCCTATCTCTACAGTCAGCCGCCTTCTCCTCCTCAGAGATGGGTTGTACCTCATCCTGTGTCCTCTCATCCCTCTCTCCCTTCTGACTTTGTCTCTTCAAGGTATGCACACCGGGGACACAGGGCTGGTGGGCGGTGGAGGCACCTGGTGGGAGCAGGTTGGGGGTTACGATTTCTTACATCCCTGGTGTGCCAGGGCCCAGCAGGGGTGAAGGAGTAAGAAAGATTGGGCAAGTGTGCAGGATCGTGATCATCACAATAATGACATCATAAGAAATTATTTGGCATCTATCAATATTTTAATTTAATTAATTTTAATGTTTAATTTAAATTCTTTAATTTTAGTTTTTTGAGCTTTATAAAAGTTTTTTTTTGCGTTCTTCTTTTTGGCATTATTTTATATACAACAGGTCCTTATTAGTTATCCATTTTATACATATTAGTGTATATATGTCAGTCCCAATTGCCAATTCATCTCACCACCACCACCACCCACCACCACTTTCCCCCTTTGGTGTCCATACATTTGTTCTCTACATCTGTGTCTCAATTTCTGCCCTGCAAACAGGTTCATCTGTACCATTTTTCTAGGTTCCACATATACGCATTAATGTATGGTATTTTTTTTTCTCTTTCTGACTTATTTCACTCTGTATGACAGTCTCTAGATCCATCCACGTCTCTACAAATGACCCAATTTCATTCTTTTATATGGCTCAGGAATATTCGATTGTATATATGTACTACATCTTCTTTATCCATTCGTCTGTTGATGGGCATTTAGGTTGTGTCCATGAGCTGGCTATTGTAAATAGTGCTGCAATGAACATCGGGGTGCATGTGTCTTTTTGAATTATGGTTTTCTCTGGGTATATGCCCAGTAGTGGGATTGCTGGGTCACATGGTAAATCTATTTTTAGTTTTTAAGGAACCTCCATACTGTTCTCCATAGTGGCTGTATCAATTTACATTCCCACCAAGAGTGCAAGAGGATTCCCTTTTCTCCACACCCTCTCCAGCATTGGTTGTTTGTAGATTTTCTGATGATGCCCATTCTAACTTGTGTGAGGTGATACCTCATTGTAGTTTTGATTTGCATTTCCCTAATAATTAATGATGTTGAGCAGCTTTTCATGTGCTTCTTGGCCATCTGTATGTCTTCTTTGGAGAAAAGTCTATTTAGGTCTTCTGCTCATTTTTCGATTGGGTTGTTTGTTTTTTAAATATTGAGCTGCATGAGCTTTTTATATATTTTGTAGATTAATCCTTTGTCCGTTGATTCATTTGCAAATATTTTCTCCCATTCTGAGGGTTGTCTTTCGTCTTGTTTGAAGTTTCCTTTGCTGTGCAAAAGCTTTTAAGTTTCATTAGGCCCCATTTGTTTACTTTTTTAAAATTTCCATTACTATAGGAGGTGGATCAAAAAAGATCTTGCTGTGATTTATGTCAGAGAGAGTTCTCCCTATGTTTTCCTCTAAGAGTTTTATAGTGTCCTGTGTTACATTTAGGTCTTTGATTCATTTTGAGTTTATTTTTGTGTATGGTGTTATGGAGTGTTCTAAATTCATTCTTTTACATATAGCTGTCCAGTTTTCCCAGCACCACTTATTGAAGAGACCGTCTTTTCTCCATTGTATATCCTTGCCTCCTTTGTCATAACTTAGTTGACCATAGGTGCATGGGTTTATTTCTGAACTTTCTATCCTGTTCCATTGATCTATATTTTGGTTTTTGTGCCAGTACCATACTGTCTTGATTACTGTAGCTTTGTAGTATAGTTTGAAGTCAGGGAGTCTGATTCCCCCAGTTCCATTTTTTTCCCTCAAGACTGCTTTGGCTATTCGGTGTCTTTTGTGTCTCCATACAAATTTTAAGATGTTTTGTTCTAATTCTGTAAAAAATGCCATTGGTAATTTGATAGGGATTGCTTTGAATCTGTAGACTGCTTTGGGTAGTATAGTCATTTTCACAATATTGATTCTTCCAGTCCAAAAACATGGTATATCTCTACATCTATTTGTATCATCTTTAATTTCTTTCATCAGTGTCATAGTTTTCTGCATACAGGTCTTCTGTCTCCCTAGGTAGGTTTATTCTTAGGTATTTTATTCTTTTTGTTGCAATGGTAAGTGGGAGTGTTTCCTTAATTTCTCTTTCAGATTTTTCAGCATTAGTGTATAGGAATGCAACAGATTTCTGTGCCTTAATTTTGTATCCTGCAACTTTACCAAATTCATTTATTAGCTCCAGTAGTTTTCTGGTGGCGTCTTTAAGATTCTCTATATATAGTATCATGTCATCTAAAAGCAGTGGCAGTTGTACTTCTTCTTTTCCAATTTGTATTCCTTTTATTTGTTTTTCTTCTCTGATTGCCGTGGCTAGGACTTCCAAAACTATGTTGAATAATAGTCCTGAGAGTGGACATCCTTGTCTTGTTCCTGATCTTAGAGGAAATGCTTTCAGTATTTCACCATTGAGAATGATGTTTGCTGTGGGTTTGTCATGTATGGCCTTTATTATGTTGAGGTAGGTTCCCTCTATGCCCACTTTCTGGAGACTTTTTATCATAAATGCGTGTTGAATTTTATCAAAAGCTTTTTCTGCATCTATTGAGATGATCATATGGTTTTTATTCTTCAATTTGTTAATATGGTGTATCACATTGATTGATTGGCATATATTGAAGAATCCTTGTACCCCTGGGATAAATCCCACTTGCGCGTGGTGTGTGATCCTTTTAATGTGTTGTTGGATTCTGTTTACTAGTATTTTGTTGAGGATTTTTGCATCTATATTCATCAGTGATATTGGTCTGTAGTTTTCTTTTTTTGTAGTATCTTTTTCTGGTTTTGGTATCAGGGTGATGGTAGCTTCATAGAATGAATTTAGGAGTGTTCCTTCCTCTGCAAATTTTTGGAAGAGTTTGAGAAGGCTGGGTGTTAGTTCTTCTCTAAATGTTTGATAGAATTCACCTGTGAAGCCATCTAGTCCTGGATTTTTGTTTGTCAGAAGTTTTTAAATCACAGTTTCAATTTCATTCCTTGTGATTAGTCCGTTCATATTTTTTATTTCTTCCTGGTTCAGTCTTGGAAGGTTATACCCTTCTAAGAATTTGGCCATTTCTCCAGGTTGTCCATTTTATTGGCATAGAGTTGCTTGTAGTAGTCTCTTACGATGTTTTGTATTTCTGCATTGTCTGTGGTAACTTCTCCTGTTTCATTTCTAATTGTATTGATTTGAGTTCTCCCCCTCTTTTTTTGATGAGTTTGGCTAATGTTGTATCAATTTTGTTTATCTTCTCAAAGAGCCAACTTTTAGTTTTATTGATCTTTGCTATAGTTTTCTTTGTATCTATTTCATTTATTTCTGCTCTGATCTTTATGATTTCTTCCCTTCTACTAACTTTGGGTTTTGTTTCTTCTTCTTTCTCTAGTTCCTTTAGGTGTAACATTAGATTGTTTACTTGAGATTTTTCTTGTTTCTTGAGGTAAGATTGTATTGCTATAAACTTCCCTCTTAGAACTGCTTTTGCTGCATCCCGTAAGTTTTGGATCATCATGTTTTTATTGTCATTTGTCTCTAGGTCTTTTTTGATTTCCTCTTTGATTTCTGCAGTGATTTCCTGGTTATTTAGTAATTTATTGTTTAGCCTCCATGTGTTTGTGTTTTTTACGTTTTTTTTTCCCCTGTAATTGATATCTAGTCTCATAGCGTTGTGGTCAGAAAAGATGCTTGATATGATTTCAAATTTATTAAATTTACTGAGGCTTGATTTGTGACCCAAGATGGGATCTATCCTGGAGAATGTTCCGTGCGCACTTGAGAAGAAAGTGTACTCCGCTCTTTTTGGATGGAATGCCCTATAAATATCAATTAAATCTATCTGGTCTATTGTGTCATTTAAAGCTTGGGTTTCCTTATTAATTTTCTGTTTGGAAGATCTGTCCATTGGTGTAAGTGAGGGGTAAATGTCCCCCATTATTATTGTGTTACTGTCGATTTCCTCTTTCATAGCTGTTAGCAGTTGCCTTATGTATTGAGGTGCTCCTATGTTGGGTGCATACATATTTATAATTGTTATATCTTCTTCTTGGGTTGATCCCTTGATCATTATGTAGTGTCCTTCCTTGTCTCTTGTAACATTCTTTATTATAAAATCTATTTTATCTGACATGAATATTGCTACTCCAGCTTTCTTTTGATTTCCATTTGCATGGAATATCTTTTTCCATCCCCTCACTTTCAGTCTGTATGTGTCCCTAAGTCTGAAGGGGTCTCTTGTAGACAGCATATATATGGGTCTTGTTTTTGTATCCATTCAGTGAGCCTGTGTCTTTTGGTTGGAGCATTTAAACTATTCACATTTAAGGTAATTATCCATATGTATGTTCCTATGACCATTTTCTGATTGTTTTCGGTTTGTTTTTGTAGGTCCTTTTCTTCTCTTGTGTTTCCCACTTAGAGAAGTTCCTTTAACATTTGTTGTTAGAGTTGGTTTGGTGGTTCTGAATTCTCTTAGCTTTTGCCTGTCTGTAAAGCTTTTAATTTCTACATCAAATCTGAATGAGATCCTTGCCCTGTAATCTTGGTTGTAGGTTCCTCCCTTTCATCACTTTAAGTATGTCATGCCACTCCCTTCTGGCTTGTAGAGTTTCTGCTGAGAAATCAGCTGTTAACCTTATGGGAGTTCCTTTGTATGCTATTTGTCATTTTTCCCCTTGCTGCTTTCAATAATTTTTCTTTGTCTTTAATTTTTGCTACTTTGATTACTATGTGTCTAGGTGTGTTTCTCCTTGGGTTTATCCTGTATGGGACTCTCTGCACTTCCTGGACTTGAGTGGCTCTTTCCTTTCCCATGTTAGGGAAGTTTTTGACTATAATCTCTTCAAATATTTTCTCTGGTCCTTTCTCTCTCTCTTTTCCTTCTGGGACCCCTATAATGTAAATGTTGTTGCATTTAATGTTATCTCAGAGGTCTCTTAGGCTGTCTTCATTTCTTTTCATTCTTTTTTCTTTATACTGCTCCACAGCAGTGAATCCCACCATTCTGTATTCCAGGTCACTTATCCATTCTTCTGCCTCAATTATTCTGTTATTCATTCCTTCTAGTGTAGTTATCATTTCAATTGTTTTATTGTTTATCTCTATTTGTTTCTTCTTTAATTTTTTGGTCTTTGTTAAACATTTCTTGTATCTTCTCCATCTTTGCCTCCATTCTTTTTCTGAGGTCCTGGATCATCTTCACTATCATTATTCTGAATTCTTTTTCTGGAAGGTTGCCTATCTCCACTTCATTTAGTTGTTTTTCTGGGGTTTTATCTTGTTCCTTCATCTGGTACATAGCCCTCTGCCTTTTCATCTTGTCTATCTTTCTGTGAATGTGTTTTTTTTCCCCACAGGTTGCAGGATTGTAATTCTTCTTGCTTCTGCTGTCTGCCCTTTGGTGGATGAGGCTATCTAAGAGGCTTGTGCAAGCTTCCTGATGGGAGGGACTGGTGGTGGGTAGAGCTGGCTGTTGCTCTGGTGGGCAGAGCTCAGTAAAACTTTAATCCGCTTGTCTGTTGATGGGTGGAGCTGGGGTCCCTCCCTTTTGGTTGTTTGGCCTGAGGCAACTCAACACTGGAGCCTACCTGGGCTCTTTATTGGGGCTAATGGCAGACTCTGGGAGGGCACACACCAAGGAATCCTTCCCAGAACTTCTGCTGTCACTGTCCTTGTCCTCACGGTGGGACACAGCTACCCCCAGCATCTGCAGGAGACCCTCCAACACCAGCAGGTTGGTCAGGTTCAGTCTTATGGGGTCACTGCTCCTTCCTCTGGGTCCCAACATGCACACTACTTTGTGTGTGCCCTCCAAGAGTGGGGTCTCTGTTTCCCCCAGTCTTGTTGAAGTCCTGCAATCAAATCCCACAACTCTTCAAAGTCTGATTCTCTAGAAATTCCTCCTCCCGTTGTCAGACCCAAGGGTTGGGAAGCCTGAAGTGGGGCTCAGAACCTTGACTCCAGTGGGTGGACTTCTGTGGTATGAGTCACCACACCCAGCAGTTATGGGATTTGATTCTATTGTGATTGTGTCCCTCCTACTGTCTCCTTGTGGCTCCTCCTTTGTCTCTGGATATGGGGTATCCTCCTTGGTGAGTTCCAGTGTCTTCCTATTGATGACCGCTCAGCAGTTAGTTGTGATTCCGGTGCTCTCTCAAGAGGGAGTCTTAGCTGCATTCTTACCAGTTTTGTAACATTGGACAAGCTATGGAAAGTTCTCAAGCTTTATAAAAGATTTTAGTAAATGTTTCCATCAACTTATTTTCTATATTCCTTAAAAACAAAAAAAAATCATATTTAATACTAATGCTTTAAAATATTAAAATGTTTTAATTCTATTTTTTTAATCTTACATTTAAATATCATCTATCTGGATTACTGAGTTTTGGGGTACCCTCTTAAATCTTGCACCGGACAAGCTTTCTGTCTCATTGGCTCCACCCTAGTCCCCTCTTTACTACTAGCTTTTTAAACATACACAAGTGACTAAAACCTCTGTGCTTCAGTTTTCCCATCTGTAAATGGGTATCATACACTCTCCTTCAATGCAGTCCTGAGAGTCAAGGCTAAGTGAAGAAATGCATGTGGAAACTTAGAACAGTGCCCAGAACATTGCCAACACTCCAGAAATGTTATAATTATCATTACATTCAGAAGTGGAACGAGCACAGCCACGTTCAGCCTCATATTCAGATTATCTTCAATTATCTTCAGAAGACTCCTTTGCAGTCTTCTCCCTCTTCCTCCTCCAAACTCCCCTCAAGCGTACGTCATCCCAAGAATGACCCCAGCCACCTAGCAACATGTCACAGAACTAAAACTTCTCAAAATGAAATTGCTGATTTTTTTTAACATTAGCCAAAATTATCATGTGTAAGGATGCATATGGCAGGGCCTGCAAGAGTAAACCAAAGAAAAGACTCTCCAACTTTAAACATCACACATTTTAAATCCACATCTTTGCAAAAAAAATCACCATTAAAATCACTGTGTTGAAAATCCATTGAAACTAAAAAGATAAGAGCAATGACAGCCAAGGGGTATCCTAAGAGGACCTTGGAAAGACTTTATGGTTTGGAGATGGCTGTGGAGGTGGAGAAGGGGTGGATAATGAATCCCAGAATACCTATTATCTTGGGAATAATAAAGGCAGTTTCAGCTATCAGCTTTCAATGCAACCATCCTCTAAAGCTGGAGAGAGGCCATCACGGAAGACTTTTCACTTATCAGCTGACATATTTTTCAACTGAATTCACATTCGAATTGTCCAACCCTCCACTTTGACAACTATTGTTTCCCACTATTTCCCCACTAGAAGGGAACTTTAATCCATATGTTTCTGATCCATTTACACCTAACGCATCACAACGTTACATCGAGAGAGCCGGTAGAGAGTCAGGAAGATTCCAGCCCTTCTTTCATTTTCTTGTTCTGCCCCCTCTGTTCCCACTTCCCTCACTGTGTGGACCTGGACTCTTCCTTTAGCCAGCCGTAAATCACCTCCACTCCAAAGGCTGCAGTTGAATTCCTTGTTCCCAGCTCAGGATATTTCTATGGGTTTGCAATTTGGCAAACACAGTTTCCTATAAAATGGAAATCCAAACACATCTTTTATAGAAACCCCACACTTATCGACCCCCCTCCTGCTACCCCCTGACCTGCTACAGCCACCAGGCTGATACGAAATAAAACAGCTGTACTCTGAAAGGCGCCACGCTCACTAGTCCTCCCTAAACCCACCAGACCCCCAGCACCCCCTGCCAGCTCAGTGACTTCTACAGTGCAGACCAGCAAATGCTGGAGCTCAGTGCTCTTTTACTGTTGGTCCTGCCGAAAGTCCACAGGGTGTCATTTGCATGGTCAAATGACAGCCAGCAAGAGGTTAGAAAATATTCATCCCCAAAGGTCTTAAAGTATTTGGGATAGGTGGGTCAAATGTAGAGAGACATAAGAACACATTAAAATGGACAGTTTAAAGCCTGCAATTCGTGGCGGTCAGAGCTCATCTACACAGCAAATGTCTTATTTAAAACTAGTTGAGTGCGTGTGTGTGTGTTGTATTTGGATTTTTTTTAATCCTGTTCTCAAAGACTCGTTAACATATCAGATGCATACCCTTCCAGGAAAAAGTTATCAGTTTCATGGCTTGACCATTAAACTGAGAAAAACAAGTCATTTGTAAACCCTGTACAATTCATAAGTTCTCAGTTATAAAGTAATCCCTGATATCCACTCCGAAGCCCCAGGGACAGCTCAATACAACCAGTTTTTGGTGATCTGGTGATGAAAGATATATTATTGAAATCCAGGAAACCTTGGGAAAAAAATGTATAACAAAGCTATCTAAATTGAAATGAAATGCAGATCGCTTGACTGCCAGCAGAAGTTTCTTTCTTCCTTCCTTCCCACTTTTTTTTCCCGCAAACAATTCCACATAAATGTCTCAAGGCTTAGGACATGCAATTAAAAGTTTTATATGTACACTACACTGGAAGCAAAACAACTGCATGGGTTTCAGGGTCTGGGGCATTTTCAAGATGATTTGGAGAGGCTTGTGGAGGATGCAAACTGACATATGACCCATTTCCTCTGCCCCACCAGCCGGGCTGTGCTCTGGGTGCCACTCTCAGAACTCATTTTCCCAAGCTCTCTAAGTCTGTCCTGCTCTCTCATATGACTAGAATTACTAGAATGTCCACTACGTACAGTCGTTGGTGAAAGCTACCTTGTCCTGAGTGGCATTTTTCATTAAGCAACACCATTCGAGGCATGTTTGGGGAAAGAAACCCTATGGGAAAGTCAGATAGCTTAAAAAGACAAAAGAGTCTCTGTCTGGCACAATGATACAGTTATTGTAGGATTTCACACTTTCAGCTCAACTCGCAAGTCCTCTGTAAGTCCCTCCTCCAATTCAAACAGGAAGGTCTCCAGATTCAGGGAGGATTTCACTTACAGTCACAGAACTTTGCCTGTGAAAGGGACACAGACTCGTGTCTAAAAGTTACCAGAGAAGACAATAATATTCATTAGAATTACCAAGCCAGCAAAAAGATCAGCAGTTTCTCTCATAATTGCTTCCCTTTCTCATCTGCCAGAATTAGAATTTCAAATATATTTGCTCTTTCTCCCTGGCCATTCTTTCTCACGACACCACCTCCATTATCAATAGCTCCCCAGAATTTAGTAATGAAACCCTGGTGTGGAGTAGATTCCTTCTGAAAGGAGATGTTATTAAGAGAGAAATGTACCCTGACGAGTTCAGTGTCTGCAGAAAGAAAAGTCGGATGTGATTCAGTGACCATATTTTCAGAACACTCTATCAATGACAGTTGGAAACATATGTTTTTTATAAATTTCTCATTCCAAAACAAAGACTGACAGTAAAGCCCAGGGCTTTGATATTTATATAAATTGTTAAGTGGTTCACTGGGGAAAGTACATTTCAATTAGCGTGTCACTGCTCATCGTGGAGGCTTCAAGAAAGGCGTTCTGATTAAGCTGGCTGTTTAGCAATACATCAAAAGTTGGGGCTTACCTAAGCGCTGCTCGCTTCAAGGCCAGTTGTGTCACCTGATGCAAGGCAATGTTTCTGAGTTTTTATTTAAAATCAAATTAGGCGTTCAGAATCCTACTTCAACCTACATCAATTCAAAACATCACTCCATTTTGGTTCAATAATTATGAACCAAGTAACTGTGTGGTGTCAGGCACCAGGCTAAGCGATGTAAAGAACAGCCATGAATGAGGCCTAAGTAAGTCCTGGCTTCTTGGAAGCTATGATCAGGATGGTTCTTGGTGTAAATGATTACTGATTACCAAATTAAAAATAAATCTATTTCTAGTTATGAGTTCTTTGGGGGGAGAAGAGATGAGCTATG
Organism: Hyperoodon ampullatus; assembly: GCF_949752795.1. Taxonomy (NCBI): domain Eukaryota; kingdom Metazoa; phylum Chordata; class Mammalia; order Artiodactyla; family Ziphiidae; genus Hyperoodon; species Hyperoodon ampullatus. The sequence continues at coordinate 108,255,859 of NC_136921.1, forward strand.
GCCAAAACCAAATGAAAATAAACTTTGCCTTTGCTTGTGGCTTTACAAAATTACAATTCTACTTCTTCAAATAAGAGTTTTTCTTTCTTGAAACTTCTTCTCATTTGTCTCTTGTGGCTGAGATTATGTCTATGAACTGTAGATAAATCAACAACTCATCACTCAAAAGTCTTACTGTTGTATTTTTCCCCTTTTAGGTACTCTGCTGCTGCCCTTAGGACAGCATTGTAAGTTATGAGGTTTTCAGTTGGGCTGTTTTATTTGACATGTCACTATTTGCATCTCATTAGCTAAGCAGACTTCCTTAAGATTGACGGTAGAATTTTGTGCAACTCAATCCAGGGGAACATTCCAATCTCTCCAAGGCTGAAGAGTCCGGGAAAGACAAGGACACCAAATTTGTTCTCCTTATCTACCCAATTTAGTAGCTATTTGTCACAGTCAATTAGTCAAGGGTGAAGTAATTACCCATGGCTTCAGTTAGGGAACAAAGTCTGGTTGGCTGCAAAAAAGGGAACAATCAGTTCATATGGGAAATGTGAGGTGAGTAGGTGGTATGGTTAGAGGACACAGGGCAAGACAACGCCCAAAATATCTCTGACTCACGTCTGAAATTCTGCCATTTATGATTCATCCCTTTGTGTTAAACATTGCTTTCTTCCTGGAGTTGTTTTAAAATACCCACAGTCCAAGAAACAGTAACAAAATAAGTCTCTGCTTCAACAAATCTATATTTATTGAGCCTTTTCTACAAATCAAGTGTGACATTACAAAAAGTAATAAGATGTGGTCATAGTCTACAAGGAGTGGTACACAAGAAGTTCCATTCTTGAGAGGACACACTCCTGATATCCCACCCCTTTAATAACTGCTCTTCTCACTCCTTCATTTCTGACTCAAGCTTATTGAAAGTAGACTTTACTTTCACTAGTTCTACTCCCATGCATTTAATTTATTCCTCACCTCGAGGCTCCTGCACTCACCAGGCCTTGGAATAAGGTCACCAAGAACATTCCAATCACCAAACTCAAAGATCATTTTTGTTCTATCCATTTCTTATGTAACCTCTCTAGAGAGGTTGACTTTTCCAAACACTTCTCTCTTGGCACTCTCCTCTCTTGATTGTTCAAACTAAATCCTCTTTCTCTACCACACTTTTATTTATTTATTTATTTATTCATTTATTTATTCATTTATTTATTTATTTTTAACATCTTTATTGGAGTATAATTGCTTTACAATGTTGTGTTAGTTTCTGCTGTATAACAAAGTGAATCAACTATATGTATGCATTTATCACCATATCCCCTCCATCTTGCACCTCCCTCACACCCCTCCTACCCCACCACTCTAGGTGGTCACAAAGCACCGAACTGATCTTCCTGTGCTATGCAGCTGCTTCCCACTAGCTATCTATTTTATATTTGGCAGTGTATATATGTCCATGTCATTCTCTCACTTCATCCCACGTTAACATTCCCCCTCCCAGTGTCCTCAAGTCCATTCTCTATGTCTGCGTCTTTATTCCTGTCCTGCCCCTAAGTTCTTCAGAACCTTTTTTTTTTTTTTGATTCTGTATATATGTGTTAGCATATGGTATTTGTTTTACTCTTTCTGACTTAACTTCAGTCTGTATGACAGCCTCTAGGTCCAGCCACCTCACTACAAATAACTCAATTTCATTTCTTTTTATGGCTGAGTAATATCCCCTTATATATATGTGCCACATCTTCTTTATCCATTCATCTGTCAATGGACACTTAGGTTGCTTCCATATCCTGGCTATTGTAAATAGTACTGCAATGAACATTGTGCTACATGACTCTTTTTGAATTATGGTTTTCTAAGGGTATATGCCCAGTAGTGGGATTGCTGGGTCACATGGTAATTCTATTCTTAGTTTTTAAAGAACCTCCATACTGTTCTCCATAGTGGCTGTATCAATTTACATTCCCACCACCAGTGCAAGAGGGTTCCCTTTTCTCCACACACTCTCCAGCATTTATTGTTTGTAGGTTTTTTGATGATGGCCATTCTGATTGGTGTGAGGTGATACCTCATTGTGGTTTTGATTTGCATTTCTCTAATGATTAGTGACGTTGAGCATCCTTTCATGCGTTTGATGGCAATCTGTATATTTTCTTTGGAGAAATGTCTGTTTAGGTGTTCTGCCCATTTTTGGATTGGGTTGTTTGTTTTCTAGATATGGAGCTGCATGAGCTGCTTGTACATTTTGCAGATTAATCCTTTGTCTGTTGCTTCATTTACAAATATTTTCTCCCATTCTGAGGGTTGCCTTTTCGTCTTGTTTATGGTTTCCTTTTCTGTGCAAAAGCTATTTTCATTAAGTCCCATTTGTTTTTGTTTTTGTTTTTTTATTTCCCTTTCTCTAGGAGGTGGGTCAAAAGGATCTTGCTGTGATGTATGTCATAGAGTGTTCTCCCTATGTTTTCCTCTAAGAATTTTACAGTGTCTGGCCTTACATTTAGATCTTTAATCCATTTTGAGTTTATTTTTGTGTATGGTGTTAGGGAGTGCTCTAATTTCATCTTTTTACATGTAGCTGTCCAGTTTTCCTATCACCACTTATTGAAGAGGTTGTCTTTTCTCCATTGTATATTCTTGCCTCCTTTATCAAAGATAAGGTGACCATAGGTGTGTGGGTTTATCTCTGGGCTTTCTATCCTGCTCCATTGATCTATATTTCTGTTTTGGTGCCAGTACCATACTGTCTTGATTACTGTAGCTTTGTAGTATAGTCTGAAGTCAGGGAGACTGATTCCTCCAGCTCTGTTTCTCTTTCTCAAGATTGTTTTCACTATTCAGGGTCTTTTGCATTTCTATACAAATTGTGAAATTTTTGTTGTATGTCTGTGCAAAATGTCATTGGTAGTTTGATAGGGATTGCACTGAATCTGTAGATTGCTTTGGGTAGTATAGTCATTTTCACAATGTTGATTCTTCCAAGACAAGAACATGGTATATCTCTCCATCTCTTTGTATAGTCTTTAATTTCTTTCATCAATGTCTTATAGTTTCTTCCACACAGGTCTTTTGTGTCCTTAGGTAGGTTAATTCCTAGGTATTTTATTCTTTTTGTTGAAATGGTAAATGGGAGTGTTTCCTTAATTTCTCTTTCAGATTTTTCATCGTTAGTGTATAGGAATGCAAGAGATTTCTGTGCATTGATTTTGTATCCTGCAGCTTTACCAAATTCATTGACTAGCTCTAGTAGTTTTCTGGTAGCATCTTTAGGATTCTCTATGTAGAGTATCATGTCATCTGCAAAGAGTGACAGTTTTACTTCCACTTTTCTGATTTGGATTCCTTTTATTTCTTTTTCTTCTTTGATTGCTCTGGCTAAAACTTCCAAAACTATGTTGAATAACAGTGGTGAGAGTGGGCAGCCTTGTCTTGTTCGTAATCTTAGTGGAAATGTTTTCAGTTTTCCACCATTGAGAACGATGTTGACTGTGGGTTTGTCATATATGGCCTTTATTAGATTGAGGTAAGTTCCCTCTATGCCTAATTTCTGGAGGGTTTTAATCATAAATGAGTGTTGAATTTTGCCGAAAGATTTTTCTACATCTATTGAGATGATCATATGTTTTTTATCCTTCAATTTGTTAATATGGTGTATCACATTGATTGATTTGTGTATATTGAAGAATCCTTGCATTCCTGGGATAAACCTCACTTGATCATGGTGTATGATCCTTTTAATGTGCAGTTGGATCCTGTTTGCTACTCTTTCATTGAGGATTTTTGCATCTATGTTCATCAGTGATATTGGCCTGCAGATTTCTTCCTTTGTGACATCTTTGTCTGGTTTTGGTATCAGGCTGATGGTGGCCTCATAGGATGAGTTTGGGAGTGTTCCTCCCTCTGCTGTATTTTGGAAGAGTTTGAGAAGGATGGGTGTTAGCTCTTCTCTAAATGTTTGATAGAATTTCCTTGTGAAGCCATCTGGTCCTGGGCTTTTGTTTGCTGGAAGGTTTTTAATCACAGTCTCAGTTTCAGTGCTTGTGATTGGTCTGTTTATATTTTCTCTTTCTTCCTGGTTCAGTCTCAGAAGATTGTGCTTTTCTAAGAATTTGTCCATTTCTTCCAGGTTGTCCATTTTATTGGCATATAGTTGTTTATAGTAATCTCTCATGATCCTTTGTGTTTCTGCAGTGTCAGTTGTTACTTCTTCTTTTTCATTTCCAATTCTATTGATTTGAGTCTTCTCCCTTTTTTTCTTGATGAGTCTGGCTAATGATTTATCAATTACATTTATCTTCTTAAGGAACCAGCTTTTAGTTTTATTGATCTTTGCTATTGTTTCCTTCATATTTTTTTCATTTATTTCTGATCTGATCATTATGATTTTTTTCCATCTGCTAACTCTGAGGTTTTTTTGTTCTTCATTCTCTAATTGCTTTAGGTGTAAGGTTAGGTTGTTTATTTGAGATGTTTCTTTTTTCTTGAGGTAGGATTCTATTGCTATAAACTTCCCTCTTAGAACTGCTTTTGTTGCAGCCCATAGGCTTTGGGTCTTCGTGTTTTCATTGTCATTTGTTTCTAGGTATTTTCTGAGTTCACCTTTGATTTCTTCAGTGATCTCTTGATTATTTAGTAGTGTATTGTTTAGCCTCCATGTGTTTGTATTTTTTTACAGATTTTTCTTCTAATTGATATCTAGTCTCATAGTGTTGTGGTCAGAAAAGATACTTGATTTGATTTCAATTTTCTTAAATTTACCAAGGCTTGATTTGTGACCCAAGACATGATCTATGCTTGAGAACGTTCCATGAGCACTTGTGAAGAAAGTGTATTCTGTTGTTTTTGGATGGAATGTCCTATAAATATCAATTAAGTCCATCTCATTTAATGTATCTTTTATAGTTGTGCTTCCTTATTTGTTTTCAGTTTGGATGGTCTGTTCATTGTCTACTTTACTTTTAAATGTTGGTGGACTTCAGGGTCCTGTCCTTTGACCTCTTGCCTTTATTCTAACCAGTGGGTTTCAATCTGGGCCAGTTGTGTCCTCCAGGGACATTTTACAACTTCTGGAGACATTTCTGGTAATTATAATTGGGGCAGGGGGATGCTATTGGCATCTAGTGGGTAGAGGCAAGGGATGCTGCTAAACATCCTACAATGCACAGGCCCGTCCCCCCACAACAACAACAACAAAGGCAGTCCCATCCAAAATTGCAATAAGATTGAGAACTCTATACTATCTGTGGATATTGTATACTTTCTGTGTTCTCTACTATCCATGGGTGATAACAATCACAGATATAGCTTCCACTTCTGCTCCTATGAAGATATTACTCCAATCTTTATTTTTGAATGAGATGGAGAGAACAGAAGTCCAGAGCCACACCCTCAATGGACTGTAGTTATATCTACTTGTGGGTCCCCCAGCTGCTGGAAGTGAAAAGGCCAAAACCAAGCTCATTTTCTTCTCTCAGAAAACATCTCTTGATTGATGACAAAATCCAGTCTCCCAGATTTGAACACTGGGAATTAACCTCAACACTTTCCTTCCCCACCACCAAGTCCTTCTGATTCTACCTTCCAAAGCACTCTCAAATCCAGCCTACCTCACCATCTCCATGGCCACTACCTTAGTTCAAGCCCTCTTCATTATCACATGCCCTCAGAATTGACTTAGAGCTGACTTTTTATCTGCAGGTTCACACGCCTGCCACCCATCCTTTAAAGAATTGCCTGTAAGGCTTTCTTATTCTGCTTTCTCTGAGTCCTCCATTCTTTTATCACCACACCCAGTTAATGTAATAATGTTTATTGAGCATTTTTCTATGTGCTTTACATGAATTCTCACCTACAGGATGGGGCTGATATCCTATCCATTTTACAGATGCAAGGATGAAACCATGGAAAATTAATTAACTTGACCATGGTCACATAGCAATAAGTAGCAAAGTAAAAATTTAAGCCTAAGATTGTCGGGTTCCAAACCCAATACTCATAATAATCGTATGCTACTGTCTCCTTTGTCTTCACCATGGGCAGATCCTCCTATAAAAGAGGATTAATTGAACATATAATATATAATGGAGGACTAATTTAACATGGACTAATTTATTCTCAGGTATAGGTAGTCCTTGTCCAAACCTCTGCATTGTATTTTATTTGTTCAATTCAGATCAATTCCACAAATATCTGATATACGGTAAATATGAATATATCAATATATTTATAATACATATGTATCACACATTATAATATTCTATATGCTTGAGACCAAGAGCACATAGTCAAGTAAATACTCAGAGAAGTAAATGGCTGGAGTCCAGACCCTGGGCTTTTGAGTGTCAATCTAATTGAGGGTAATTCTTACCCTAATGGAGTGGCTTCCAAACAAAATTCATCAACTTTTCAGTTTTTCTGAGGATCACTCTAGGCTCTACAAAGACACCCCCTGGCCCTCAAGTTTCTCCTTTGTAAAATGAAAATAATAGTTTTCTATTCTTATTATCTTCAATTACTCTTCTTCTATATCTCTTGAGTCCATCCCAAGCAGGCTTCCATCCTGCCTCTCCACCAATGTTATCCTAGTTAAGGCCATGTTATTAATCCAATAGTTTCCATTTTACTTGATTTAGCAGCAGCATTTGCCCTAAATGTCACATATCCTAAATGGTAGAGATAGAAGACAGAGGAAAGCTGCATTATACACACTAGAATTTACATAAAAAGAAACAAACTTTTATTGTGTTAAGTCACTCAGATTTCAGGTTATGGTAGGCAGGAAAATGACCCTACAAAAATGTTCACACCCTAATCCCCTAGACCTTGTGAATATATTTTCTTACAATTCAATGGAATTTTGAGATATGATTAAAGACATTGATCTAGAAATAAGGACAATTATTCTGAGTTATCTGGGGGAGTCCAGTCTAATCACATGAGTCATTAAAACTTTTCCCAGGTAGATCAGAGAGATGCAATGAGAGAAGGACTCAACATGCCATTGGCACTATGAAGATGAGCAAAGGGGACACTGAGCCAAGGAATGCTGGGAATTGGGTCCTCATTTACAGCTAAAAAAAGGGAGCCTGAGTCCTACACCACAAAGGACTAGATTTTACCAAAACATGAATTTTAAAAGTGGATTCTTCCTTATACTTTTCCAAAAGAAACACAGCCTTGAAAACACCTCAATTTTAAACAGGTGAAACCCAGATCAGGCTTCTGACCTGCAGAACTGTAAGATAAATAAATTTGCATTTTAAATCATTAAATTTATGATAATTTATTATGACAGAATAGGAAAATGATAAGCAAGGTAATTTTGTTACTGTGTCATATCCCAACCTGTACTGACTAATGCATACATGCAAGTCATTGCATGGAAGGATATAGTGAACACTCAGTAAACCTTATCTATAATAATTATTTTTATTATATGGCATAGCTGTTTCATGTGAACAGCCCCTCATAGAAAAGCCATATTGGGTTTCACTGCATAACAACATTTTTAGATTTTTCATGGTAATTTTTCAGGTGCTGACTGAAGTGACTGCAGAGGCCATAGACAATCAGTCCAGGCTACCTGACCTACCCAACACTTCTCTTTTCACTTATGGGCAGGACTGTGGTGGTAGGTGGCTTCTCACTGAGTCAAGTAACCTCTTCCACCAAAGCTTTCCTTAAATGAATGGCAGGGAAAACACAGCCCTGAGGAAGGGCTACTGGTCCTGACTTTAGATACCACTTCACAACAGTGGTGCATTGGTGAGGAAAATGTTCTGACCAAATCAAGGCATTTGGATGCTACTCCTGACTCTACCACTAAGCTCTGTATACCTTTGTTTTCACAGTTCATCTTTTTCATTTTTTAAAAAAAGATCATTGAAAAGAACTATTTTTAAAATGGAAATAATGTTGATTTACAATGTTGTGTTACTTTCTGGTGTAAAGCAAAGTGATTCAGTTATACATACATATATGTGTGTGTGTGTGTGTGTGTGTGTATATATATTTTAGATTCTTTTCCATTATAGGTTATTACAAGATATTGAGTATAGTTCCTTGTGCTATACAGTAGGTCCTTGTTGGTTATCTATTTTATATATAGTCGTGTGTATATTTTAACCCCAAACTGTTAATTTATCCCTCCCTCCCTTTTCCCCTTTCGTAACCATAAGTTTGTTTTCTATGTCTGTGAGTCTGTTTCTATTCTGTAAATAAGTTCATTTGTATGATTTTTTTAGATTCCACACATAAGTGATATCATATGATATTTGTCTTTCTCTGTCTGATTTAGGTCACTTAGTACAATAATCTCTTGGTCCATCCATGTTGCTGCAAATGGCATTATTTCATTCTTTTTTATGGCTGAATATCTATGTGTATATATATCACATATTCTTTATCCATCCATCTGTTGATGGACACTTATGTTGCTTCCATGTTTTGGTTATTGTAAATATTGCTGCTGTGAACATTGGGGTGCATGGATCTTTTCGAATTAGAGTTTTCTCCAGATATATGTCCAGGAGTGGGATTGTTGGATTATATAGTAATTATACTTTTAGTTTTCTAAGGAATCTTTATACTGTTTTCCATAGTGGCTGCACCAACTTACATTGCCACTAACAGTGTAGGAGAGTTCCTTTATCTCCAATTGAAGACAACACAAACAGATGGAAAGATATACCATGTTCTTGGATTGGAAGAAGCAATATTGTCAAAATTGCCATACTATCCAAGGCAATCTATAGATTCAATGCAATTCCTATCAAATCACCGATGGCATTTTTCACAGAACTAGGACAAAATTGTTTTTAATTTGTATGGAAACAGAAAAGATCCTGAATAGCCAAAACAATCTTGAGAAAGAAGAATGGAGCCGGAGGAACCAGTCTCCCTGACTTCAGACTATACCACAAAGGTAGTCATCAAAATAGTATGGTACTGGCACAAAAACAGAAATATAGATCAATGGAACAGGTTAGGAAGCCCAGAAATAAACCCACACACTTATGGTCAGTTAATCTACAACAAAGGAGGCAAAAATTAACAGTGGAGAAAAGACAGTCTCTTCAATAATTCGTGCTGGGAAAACTGGACTGCTACATGTAAAAGAATAAAATTAGAACATTCTGGTCTAAGTGTAAGACCAGATACTATAAAACTCCTAGAGGGAAACCTAGGCTGAACAGTCTTTGACATAAATCACAGCAATATTTTTTTGGATCTGTCTCATAGAATAAAGGAAATAAAAACAAAAATAAACAAATAGGAACCTAATTAAACTTAAAAGCTTTTGCACAACACAGTCCTTCTTTGTAAAATCATAATTTCTTCATTTGTGAAGTGGAAATAATAATAGTCTCTTCCCTACCAGCTTTATTAGCTACTGTGAAGATCCAATGAGAAATCAATGTTTGCAGTTTTATGGTTTGAAGAAAGATAAGAAGGATACTGCAGTAAGTGTTAGGAGGAGGAGGGTTCCAGGAACATTGGAGAAAATGAGAACAAAGACAGGTGTAATGAAGTGACCATTTTCATAGTACAACTCTAAGGCCTGGGGTGGACCTAATGCTCCCTAAATTCTACCTTTTCCTGTTGGCTGATGTGGAAGACAGAAATACATTTTTTTTACATTGACAGATGAGACTTAAAAATTAATACACCAGAGGGAAGGAGCACAGTGATTCATTCCTGCTAAGATGTAAACGGTAGACAGATGCTGGTTTCCTGAAATCAACTCTGGATAGCGCAGAAGTAACTCAAAAGGCCTGTGTACCTAGGGGTAGATATAGTCACTCAGAGGATGAGGAGGTGAACCTCAAAGACAAACACTTTTGACTTCTGTGTGAGAGTCAATCCTGTGAGAATATCTAGGATGAGAACAATCAGATTATGCCAACCACCACCTCCTGATGGGGCCAACTGAGTAGGCGTGTCCTTCCTTTATCATCCCATCTGTGATCCTTCCCAATCAGGGCACTTAAAAAGTGTTAAGAAGCATCCATTTTTGGTCCAAGATATTCAAAGATCTCTGCTTCCCTGTGAAAATCTCCAAACCAGCTCTGAATATTTGATGCTATTCCTAATAGGACAAAAGGATGCCCTTGAAAGGTAAGCCAGAGTACTTGGGATTCTTCTTTGACTTCATTAACAGTAAGTTCTTAGAAACACCAGCTATTTTAGCAAACAAGGTTTTTTTTTTTTTGGTCCTGCTCTAGCTAGTTTTCCAAGGTTTTCAATATTATTACTACCATAACAATAAATAATTCCATGGCTTCTCAAGCCTGTTCTACAACTATTTATTGAGAATCTATCATATGCCTTAGACCTATGTTTGTAAAAATGAGAGGGTTATAAAATGAATAAACAGTGTAATTTCTTTCCCTTGGGGCTCTTGCCCTCATCTGGAGAAGCATATGTTCTCCATGGAATAACCACATAGACCACTCTGGACAACGCATCAGGTAAAATGAGATCGGGTCCAGCTTTGAGCCACCCAGCACAGTTACATTTACAAGAAACCTTCTTCTGGTACTAGTAGCAAATTCACATCTATGTGTATGATTTTTTCTTTTATCTATGTCAGAAAAAGACCAGAAGGAAACATATCAAAATTTAATTAATATTTCCCCTTGAGTAGAACAACAAGAATGCTTTTTCTTCTCTTTTCTACTTTTGTGTACTTTCCAAATTATTTTTAACATGTAATGGAAAAGATAGGACACATTTTATTTTTGAAAGGACAAATAAAAGGCAGTTGCCCACATGCATGCTGAAAAACTCTACGTTTTTAATGCATCCGGCCAATATGTACTCACCGGCAATGTGTTCCTTTACGTACAACAATTGTAAAGGTTAAGCTCTGTTATGATCCCCATTTTACCATGTATGAAGATTTTGAGGCATAGATAGATTACATTTTTGCCCAAGTACACACAGTTGGTAAGTAATAGACATGAGAAGTAAAGTCAAACAATCAAGCTCTAGCTTGCCCCCTTGGCCATTCTGTTCTACCGTATAATTTTTCAGTAAGTAAGTGATCATACATTTTATTTTCCCAAAGCCTGTGATTCCTAGAAAATCTTTTGAACTTTCCTGAAATTATTTCAAAAGGAAAAACGAAAGGAACCCACAGAGGAAAATGATTCAGCTTCAACATATCCCTTGACCATTTTCACCACAGGTTGTAGCTAGGATGATGAGCACATGTCTTTAATGACGCATTCTCCCAAAATGTGGAACTGTGATCCTAGAGGGCTATGAAGTGTGAAAGCTGGCGGGAGCTGCCGACACAGATGCGGGCTCCCCAGGAATCCAGGCACTAAAGTCAAGGTTTACAGTAAGTGATGAATGCCAACCAGTGTTCTGACCTAAGCATGGGCCTTTGTGAAATTCACACTCCAGTGTCTTAAAATGCTTCATGCATGAAACACATGGACCAAAGGCTTAAACCTTTCCTCCATTTTCCACAGAAGCTATAAAAGGGGATTGAGGCAGTTTGATGTGGTGAAATTTTCTCACCATACTTTCTACACCCTCCCCTCCCCGAATTCTTCATCCTAGCAGAGCATTATGGAGGGATAGGGGACTGTTGCGGGGGGGCGGATTTCTTGACTTAATTTTGAAGTTCTCTTGTGAGAAGGTGGAATGCCTGTTTGTGAACTAATCTCCTGTATGTTAAAGAGACCAGTTCTTTGATGAGAGAAAGGGACGACTAGAGATGTGAAGAAGTGAGGCCAGATTCCCCAGAGTGCAATGGTTCACGTGCCAAAGGAAACAGAAGACTGAGGATGTAAAGATACAGGTAACTTCCTTAATGAAACAAATCTTAACTCATCTAAGTGTGCATTAGAGACATTATTTCCAGCTACGGTGGGTCATCAGGCCACTAAGTTCGCTGTTTTTTCTCCGCAAGATTCTCCTTCCCCTCAGAGCTCTCTCAGATTACCCCTGCCCCACAACACTGACCTCTGGGGATAGGAGAGACCACTGTCTGCTGACACTCTGTTCCTAGGGCAGGATTATGGCCCTTCCCAAGACACCCTGTGCAGAGCTGAAATGAATTTCGTAAATGGCAGGATTTCCAAGGGGAAATCAATTCAGAACTCAGAGCATGGTTCTCAAGATGGAACTTCCCCTTCATTCAGCCTGAAGCCAGTTTCCAAGGTGTCCTTCTCCTTCAGCCTGTCTTCTGTAGTGGGTGCTGCCTTACTATTCCTCCTCCTCCCACCCCGAGAGCACCACCAGGAGTGCTTGTCAAGAAGTCTTTCCTGCTCAAAGGTTAGGCTGAGTAGATCAGGGAGGGTTCAGAGAACCTGAAGTTCCTCTCTCCTGTCTCCCTCTCCAGCCCACTCCTTTACTGGAGGACTGACTCTACATGTGAAAATCCATTCTGAGAAGACCTGCCAGGTCTTCCTATAAAACAGATGACAACATTACAAGAAATATACAAAGAGCAAGGGTCTTTATATATATATACACACACATATATATACATATAAATTCATACATATATGGTGAAAGTGTATTCTTTGTATTTTTCATAGTGAGTCAGAGATGTTAGAAATCTCTGTTGATTTAGAGTTTTTCTTACCTAGACTGTAGATTTGCTTCCTCCATTAACTTTATATGTTACTCCAGCAAGTCTCTTCATCTCTCAGAATTGAAGTTTTCTCTTCAGTAAGATTTGGGAGTTGCATCAGATCATCAGATCTAGAAGTTTGTCTGCTGGGCCTCCTCTCTGTGAGAGAAATTAAAGAGACAGCTCTCATTTATTATATATAAAGAGGTACTAGATTTGTTTCTTTCCCTCCAGAAGATTATAGTAGCATAGGGTTAAAATCAATGTACAGACAACTCTCTAATAAAAATGTCTATGCTAAGGGGAAATGAGACAGGAAGGAGGGACATAGTACAAGAGACTGGGGCAATTAGAGGTGGGTTCTGGGAAAAGAAAGTAGTAAGGAAAGAGTGATGTTTGTGTTGGTCTCTTTCTGATTTTCTATCTTTTCCATGAGCATGTGGATATATCTTATATGCCATAATCTTAATTACTATAGTTTTATATTGTCTTGATATCTGGTAACAGAAGAACTACATCTTGGTTGCTCTTCTTCAGGCTTATTTTGATCATTATTGGCCCTTTGTATTCCCATACACATTTTAGTATGGGTTTGTCAATTTCCATTTTAAAAAGCAATGAAAATTTTGATTAAGATTGCCTTGAATCTATTGATCCATTTAGGAAGATCTGACATCTTTACAATATTGAATATTTCAATCTATGAAACATGATATATCTTTCTAGTTATTTAGGTCTTCTCCAATTTCTCTCAGTTATGATAGTTTTTATAGCAGAAGTGTTGGGCATCATTTGTTTGATTTATTTCTAGGTATTTGGTGGATTTCTATGCTATTGCTTACTGTATCTTTTTAAAAGTTCATATTCTAGTTGTTTGTTGATCGTATGTCAAATACCATTAATTTTAAAATAGTGCTTTATATCTAGCAACCTTAGTAAAGTCACTTATAGTTAGTTTATGATTTATATAATCATGTTGTCTGTAAATGATAATTTTATTTATTCATTCTCCATCTGTAGTAGATTGAATGATGACTATCCAAGGATGTCAAATCTTAATTCTTGAAACTTGTAAATATTATCTTGTTTGAAAAAGCTTCTTTGTAGTTATAATTAAATTAAAAATCTTGATCTAAGGAGATTGTTCTGAGTTATCTGAATGGGCCCTAAATGCCATCATGAGTGTCCTTATAAGAGGGAAGGAAAGGGAGATAATAGACACACAGAGAGGAAATTGATACAAACATGGAGGCAGAGACTAGAGTCATAAAGGCAACTGCAAACCCAGGAATACTAGGTCAACCACCAGAAACTGGAAGAGACAAGGAATGGATTCTTCTCTAAAGTCCCCAGAGGGAGCACAGTCCTCTTAAATTTTGGACTTCTAGTTTCCAAACCTATAAAAAGAATAAATTTCTGTTGTTTAAACCATGAAGTTTGTGGAAATTTGTTACAGCAGTCACAGGAAACTAACACACCACACCATCCTAATGGTATGTATGTATGTATGTATGTATGTATTGCTTTCTTGCTCTGCCTAGGACTTCCAGGGCAATGTTAACATGAATAATACCTTTATTTCAGTAGAAAAATTATTTCCTAAAAATAGGGACAACCAGTGTTTCTTTTTTGTTGATAACAGATATTTTTGTCTTGTTTCTAAATGATAAAACTTTAAATATTTCAGCATTAATTATGACGTTGGCTGAAAGGTTTTTGTAAGAAATTCATTAATTTTATTTGGGTAAGTTTTTTTTGTTCCTTGTTTGCTAAGAATATTTTTGTGAACCGAAGTTAAATTTGATAAAATTTATAATTATGTACATTTTTCTGCAATTATTGAGATGAGGACGTAGTTTTCCTCCATTACTCCATTTATGTGTCAAATATACTAATTGATTCTTTAATGTTAAATATGCATTACATTCCTGGAATAAACAGTTTGCTCATGCCATATTATCCTTCTCTACTTCTGGATTTGAGTTGCTAATATTTTGTTGAGAATTTCTTTACCTATGCTCATGAAAGAGATTGGATTGTAACTTTCCTTTCTTATAATGTTCTTGGCAAGATTCTGAAATCAAGATTATACTAGTCTCTTAATACTAGCTAAGAAGAGTGTCCTCTTTTTCTATTTTCTGAAATAGTTTTTATGAGATTGGTTTTATTTCTTCCTTCAATGTTAAGAAAAATTCACAAGTGAATTTATGTAGGTATGGACTTTTGTTACAGTTTTTGTGTGGACACAAGCTTTTATTTTTGGGGGGTATATACCTAGGAGTAGAATTTCTGGGTCATATGGTAACTCTATGCTTAACTGATTGAGGGACCGCAAGACTTTTTTCCAGAATGGTTAAATCATTTTACATTCCCACCAGCAGAGTATAAGTGTTCTGATTTCTCCATATTCTGCCCAAAACATGTGATTATCTAATTCTCTTATACTAGCCACCTTAGTGGCCAAGAAATAGCATCTCATTATGGTTTTGATTAGCATATCCCTTATAACTAATGATGTCAAGCATCTTCTCATGTGCTTTCAGTTATCTTTTAGAGCAATAAAATATAAGAGAAAAAGTTTTTTTGTATTTTCCTTAATTTTATGATTTCCACTATTTAATTACTTTGTGTAGAACTAAATGTCCATTTATTATAATATTTATTCTGCTTAGAGGATTTCATTTAACATTTCTTAATACTTAGTGCAGGTCATTTGGCAATAATTTTTTTCAGCTTTTGTTTATCTGAAAAAAGATTTTCTCTTGATTTTTTTAAATACATTTTCACTGAGTTTAAAATTCTGAGTTGACAGCTTTTTTCTCTCAGTTGCTTTACAGATGCCTTATTATTGTCTCCTGGCTTACATAGTTTTGACTACATGTCTGCTGTCATTTTTTGTTGCCCTGTTTGTAATATTTCCTTTATTTCTGCCTACCTTCAATATTTTCTCTTTAATTTTGATTTTCATCAGTTTTGTTATCATCTATCTTAGTGTGTATGTGCTCTCTCTGTCTTTCTTTGTGTGTGTGCACTTGTGTGTGTTTTTGTTCTGCTTGGATCTATAGTTTGTTGTATTTTATTAGGGGAAAACTCTCAGTCATCATCTCTTTAAGTATATATATTTGACCCTGTTTCCTCTTTCCTTTCCTTCTGGGTCTTAAGTTACCCTTATGTTTGACCATTTGATATTGTCCCACAGTTCTTGTATGCTCCGTTTTTGTCACTTATTTTTTTTTTCTCTCTCTATGATTCAGTTTGGATTATTTCTATTGACGAATTTTTTTTTTTTTTTTTTTTTTTTTTGGCGATACGCGGGCCTCTCACTGTTGTGGCCTCTCCCCTTGCGGAGCACAGGCTCCGGACGCGCAGGCTCAGCGGCCATGGCTCACGGGCCCAGCCGCTCCGCGGCATGTGGGATCTTCCCGGACCGGGGCACGAACCCATGTTCCCTGCATTAGCAGACGGACTCTCAACCACTGCACCACCAGGGAAGCCCTATTGACGAATTTTTGAGATCATTGCTTCTTTCTTCATGGGTGTCCTGTCTTATTATAAGCCCATCTTGGGAATTATTCATCTCTGATATCCTGTTAGGGTTTTCCCTCGGATTTCTATTTGACTTTTTTTTTATAATTCTCCATTCCTTTGCTGAAATTCTCCATTTGTTTATGTGTGGTTTTTGTTTTTCATGAGATCCTTTAATATAAATTATCATAGTTATTTTATTTTTTATTTTTTTTTTTTTTTTTTTGCGGTATGCGGGCCTCTCACTGTTGTGGCCTCTCCCGTTGCGGAGCACAGGCTCCGGACGTGCAGGTTCAGCAGCCATGGCTCACGGGCCCAGCCGCTCTGCGGCATGTGGGATCTTCCCGAACCAGGGCACGAACCTGTGTCCCCTGCATCGGCAGGCGGACTCTCAACTGCTGCGCCACCAGGGAAGCCCCATAGTTATTTTAAAGTCTCTATCTCATAGCTCCAACATCTGTGTTATCTCTGAGTTTCTGAGTATAGTTCTGTCAATGGCCTTTTCCCTTGACAATGGGGTAGTAGTCTTTTTTTTGCTTGTTTCTATGTATATCTCATAATTTTTATTACATATCTGATATTATGTATAGAAAGACAATAGAGACAGAAGCAAATAGTATTTTTGCCTGAAAGTAGCCATGTGTCTCCTTGTATCAGACAAGAGTGTGTGTATCTGCTGGGGTGTAGTGAGGGGGAGGTTTGAGTCAATGCAGATAATAATTAATTTGTTTTTTGTTTTGTTGTTGCATATTGACCACAAATTTTAAGTTTCTCCCTCAGTGGTGTGCTGTTAACTTGTGCTTAGAGAGAGGTCTAGCTGTGGGAAGACTTTTCTCAATGTCCGGCTCCACTCTCAACTTTCAGGAGTCTCTGGACACCTGTGCCATGTTCTGACCTCTCCTCTAGGATTAGACAAATGTTGCTTGTTACTCACTGCTCAGCTAGTAGTTGGGGCAGGGGGATTCTTCATTCTTCTCAGTCAGTGTTCGTCTTACATACACTCTGTGCACCTGCCTCAGGAGTGAAGCATTTTCTGTGCTGCTGTCCTTCCCCATCCATGGCAGTTGAACCTTTCCTTTCACTTGTGGAGCTCTTGGACAGAGATAATTTCTTGCCCCTTCCCCAGTGATAGCAGACTTCTGCTTTATATCTATGCAGAATCCCTAGGACTAAAAATGCTTTCTTCTCTCTCTCAAGAAAAGACAGCTTTTGACCTCTACTCCTTCTTTTAGAAGCTATGGATTTTGCTGAGCCCTGGGCAGGAAGACTTCCTACCCCTCCTTCAGTGGCTTAAGTCTTTGTTTCATATGAGAAAAGGGTTCAGAGATGTGCATGGTGTTTCATGCCTGTCTCCTCACCCCACCGCTATCAAAAGCTTCCTGCATGTCTACACCATGGAAGGAAGTTTTCTGGTCTCTTGACCTGTCCCCAATCTTTCTTGGGAGAACACAGTGGAGGCTCATAAAGCATAGCTTGCAAGTGAGTACAGCTTCTTCTTGTGGCTGGGGCTCTCAATATTCTAACTTGTCACTCTAGCCCACACTTAGCCTTAATAATGTATTAAATTGATGGAGGCCATCTCTGTCTCTCATGTTCTGTCAAACACGATTTGTGTGACTCATCGCCCTTCAAAGAGGGTTTTCACTTTTTGGGATTTAGTTCATTTGTTGTCTTGTGACCTCTGTCTGTGATAGGCTCAAGGAAAGTTTGATGTTTTAGATGATCCTGTTTTTTTCTTATTGACAGGTTGGGAGCTATGTTTTTCTGTGGTTTCCCACATTTTAAGAATGAGCACACACTCTGTGTCAAGCTCTCTTCTGGAAAAAAAAACTGGCAAGACTCATCCTTTTTAGGAATTTATATTCTAGTAGAGACAAACAGACAGAAAATAAGCACATAGATAAGTAAATAAGCAAATAGGAAGTATAGGATAATATATAGATAAACTCAATCCATGAAAAGAACTATAAGGAAAAACAAAGCACAATGCAATGACTGAGGGTGAATTTGAAATGTTACTTTCCAGTAATTATTGAGAAGAGACTTGAGAATTAACCAGCTATGCACAGATGTGGGAGAATATTCCTGGCACAGTAAACTAGGAAGTGAAAAAAGTGCATGAAGCATGGACTAATATTTTCAAAGAAACAACAGAGAACTGATCTGGATAGAACGTAGAGAGTGATGGACAGAATGACAAGAGATGAGATAGGAAACACTGGTGGGGGGGGGGTATGATGTAGGACTTTACAGTCCATAGTAAGGAGTATGACTTTTATTCACTGGAATGGTTTAAGCCAATTATATCCTGATGATCAGTCAGTTGATTAGTTATAGTAATTCTAGTAGTTAGGGATTACATGAAGTTGATTTATTTCTAAGACTAAAATCCCTAGCACATCTTGACCATTTCTTCATATACTAGTCAGACTTGTTGAGGTGGAAAGGATGGTAGAGATCACCTAGTCTCACCTCATTAGTGAGGTTTCTTATCTTGACACTTCCTGGCTTCTTAATTCTACTCATGCAGTTTTATGCATCTCTGCTGAAAGAAAAAAAAACATCAAAATTCACTCTGTAACCTTGAATTCAGAATTCTTAGATATCTGAATTAATCTCATATCCCAAGAAGAAATGCCTCTAGTGGAATTGCAGCACTTTCCAGATTAACTTCACAATACAGTTCCCACAAGGTTGCACTCAAAGTTCAATATATGTATGAAATTTTAAAATACTAATGCATTTTACCCTAACCCAACCTAGAGACTTTCCTGAAATGTGCACTTTCCAGGGGATTGCCCCACTTTGCTATCCCTCGAATGAGGAAAAAAGACATAAGTATTTATAAATTTGATTTTGGAAAACTTTGAGACTCAGATGCCAACCTTCTCACCGTTTAAATGTAGCTAACAGCATTAGAAGCCACTTACTACTTATACACTAATCTCTTAGAAAATATGATGCACAGATTTTCAGAGAAGGCACGCTTTTAAAATGCCATAAGACCTCCTGTAGTCATTAAAGTCCAGAGAACTCAAAGCTGAGGTTCCCTTAAGAGAATATCTTGTTTTTTCAATCTGTTCATTCTCTTATTTATTCTTTTAGCAAGTGTTTATTGAGTATATACTACAAAATCCCTATTTGACGTTCTGTGAGGGCCACAAAAAATAAGCAACACAGCTCCTGCACTGAAGGAGCTCACACAGTTTAAAACAGGGGATGAGACAGGCAAAAATAGATATAGCTGTAATATAGGAGTCACTTCCATGCTGCCAAAAGCTACAGAGAATGAAAGGTACTTAGTTTTTGGCCACTACTGAAGTAACAATGCTCAATTAGTTTGCTGTATGTAGCATTGGAACGTTCAGGGCTACTTCTTATTGAATGAGTCTTCTTAATGTGAGGGTAGCCTCCTCCTCTAAAGGCACCCTTTCCAAAGATAAGAAGTTGGAAAGGGAAAAGTAGTTTTAGGTGTTGGTGGGAGTTGTGTGCTTGGGTAATTGAGACAGTGGGAACAAGGTAGACACCTCACCTGAGTGTCAGAACCAGTGATCCAAATATAGTAGAAGATGGAAGATATGGCTCTGGAAGGCTGCTCATATTGGGGTAGTAATTAAAGACATGAGGCCGGATGCATTATTAAATAGAGAGGATATAAAATGAGAACAGTGAGAGCTGATCCTGCAGCTTTGGGGAATACAAATTCTTTCATAAAATCTGCAGCCATGGCAGAGCTCTGCCTGGGTGGAAATCACATCCAGAGCCCTTGAGTCATTAACACACATCTAACTAACTGCATTTTTTCCTGATACAAAGCACCATGCAAAGCAATTATGTACCACTGACTCCAGGCTGGATGTTTATGTGAAGGCTAAACATGGATTCCAAGTTATTTAACTTGACCTCTTGTGTATAAAAGCACTTTAGTCAAAGGTTGCCTGTCCATCTTTATTTCGTGTAAAGCAGATCCCCCATTGTAAGGACCTCTCCTTCTTACTTTTCACTCCTAAGTAACTTTATCCTCCTGGTCCTCTGGGGAATCACCCAGGTAAATTGACAAATCACATAAACCCAAACTCCCTGGGTCAAGCTTTGGTTTCTGTTCTTTCTTCAATTATAAGTACCTTTCTCAGGGGGCCCTGGGGCTCAGAAGACAGATAGAATTTATCTAACTGCTGCCAGAATGTAATTTAAAATGCGTCCAAGAGGAAAAGGGCCTTCCCAAATATTCCCACTGTGAGACAAGGGGTGGGAGGGTGCTTGCTGGAGCCAGGCAGGAGGGGTGAGGAAGCTTGGGAGCTGTTTCTGCTGACAGCCTTTCACGGACTTTAGAAAAGTAGCTAACATGACTGGCTATATCTTCTACCCTTCTACTATGAAGAGTGGGTGTTTTCTCCAAAAATGACTCTATATGATGTATATTTAGTTCAAATCTTGTGGGATTTTTCAATTTACAAACAGATCCAGCATTAAGACACGGTTGTAGTGCAACTCTCTGCAAAACAGATTTAGTAAACATCTATACAGACTTCCCAGATGCTTTGTGATGGAGCCAGGATTTAAATTCAGACTTTGCACCTTGTCCAATGCTCTGCACTTAATTCTGAGCAACTGGAAGCATTTGATGTAGAGCATGAAAAATTGCTGGTAGGAGAGTGGCTAAAATGTCATTCATTATTCGTCTAGGCCATTGAAAGGAGAGGGAAAGGAGACAGAAATTAGCAAGCCAGGAGGAAGACAGAAAGGCTGAGGAGAGAACAGAAGGAGAAAGCAGGGGGAGAGGAGTAATTCTAAGTGGGTGAACAGTCAGGGAGAAGGGACCCAGGAGGGTGTTAAACCCTGAACATTTGCACTCTCCATGGTAGAGCAGGATTTGTATCATCGTGGAGTGTGAGGTCAGGTGATGCTGTGGACCAGGCAGGAGGCTCCTCCTCTCAGTTCACTGAGGAATTTACTAAGCCAGAGCTGCTCAGAAAGGAGGAGACGACAATGAGATTTGCCTACCTCATTCTGTCTCACACTGGAGGCAACACAAATGGGGAAGGGGAAAGGAAGAACATCGTAATGGCTTGCTGGAAAAGATGAGGAGGTCAGAGTATCCAACAAACAAATAAAACCTGAACTTGAGACTTCCCTTTAAGGTTGAGGATAGCTTACACCAGCCAAGATGGAACTAAGAGAACATAACGGGTGGGGAATGAGAACATACTTTGAAGCCTCTCTCAAAGATTTTTGCATGATTTAGGCACACACACATCCCTATAGACTACAAGGGCTACCAACAGACGCTCCACAGGCACGGATTGCTTCCATGACAAATAGGGTGACCTGGCCCTATGGGGATCTAATAAGGAGACGAGGGAAGTACAGATGAGGCAAATGTGACCAGCAGTGATTCTAACTTAGAGTAATTCTTATTCAAAGGCAAATGCATACTTATAAATATTTTATCTTTTTTCCCCCATGAAACAAATGCAGTGGCCACTTACCTGGAAGGTGAGTCTTCATTCTGTTTTTTTTTTTTTTTGACTTTATCAATATTAAAATATTTAATTTGTGAATGATATTATGAAGAGAATGAAGAGGCAAGCTATAGGCTGTAAGAATATTTAAAAACCACTTATCTCACAGTGTACTTATATTCAGAATATAAAAGAACTCTCAAAACTCAACAATAAGAAAACAAATAATTCAATCAAAAAGAAGGCAGAAGGATTGAACAAATGTTTAACCAAAGCATTTACTCACATACACGTCTCAATGAAATCACTATAGACAAAGTACTCCATTGTTCAACCTGAGTCATATGCCAATCTCAAGAACAGGGAGATAGATCCATGTGACTGAAAGCCTCTCTAGCATCATGTAAACTAGAACAGAAGACTTCCAAAAGAAAAATAGGGGGTTTCTTATTATGAAAGAAAAAAGTTGGGCAAGCAAAACTAAAAGTTATTTGCCTCACCTTCAATGCAAAGTGAAGAAGGTTATAATGCACAATAGAAACAGAATGCAGGGGGAGTGATCAACTCTATTTTGGAGAGATGTAAGGAACACTTTAACATAGAAGATAGTGAGGTGGGTTTTGAAAAATAAATGTAAATTAATCCTAGCAAGGGGAGGACATTATAAGTGGAAGGAACATTCACTTAAAATGAAAGAGAATGATACATTTAGGGAGCTCTGAGTAGTTCAGTACAGCTTGGGGGAGAGGAGAAGTTTGGGGAATGCTGAAACATGAGGATGGAATAAGTACGTTTAGACCACAAAGGTCTTATATGTCACTGTGCTAGTCATTTTCCCACTTTACTTTCAGTTCCATTTCCACCTTTGCTCTGCAGGAAACTACAGTGTAAAATCCTTCATTTATTGGCTACCTGGGAAGTTTAAACAATGAAAGGCACAGGTAGAAACTGGAGGGTAGAAGCAGGAGAGAAGCCAGGTTATTTGTTTCTTGCTCTTCATTGAGTGACCTTTTTAGCATCAGCCACTTATCTCTGTGGCTGAAGCTCCTGCTGGCACCCCTTCTCAAAGATCTCAGTCCCACCTCTACGCCTACCTGTTCCTTGTTAATGTCTGCATTGCCTTATCATCCTCTGTTTGGTTTTTTAGCTCTTCCATTAGCTGTGAAAACAATTCCCTCTATTAAGCTCCATCTATTTGAAAATCTAGAATAATTGCTCTTTTCCTCACTGGACTATGACTAATATGGTAATACTATAGAATTTGGACTTTATCCTGTGCCCAATAAGAAGGGTCTTATTCAGGGAAGTGGTAGCCTAATTTATACCTTAGAAAAACCCTTCAGGCAACAGTTGGGGAGAAATTGGAAGAAATGTTATATAAGAGAGATATGATGAGTGTCTGAGCTAGAGCAGTGATTGAGAGAATGTATTGGATTAATAATATATAAAGGAGGTGGCATTGTCAAGTTCTAATGACTTATTAGATAAGAGTGTTTGCACATAAGTATCATCAATTTTAATATAAGCTTGTGAGGACTGTGAGGGAATGGCACATTTTCTCCCTCATCCCCCATCTTTTAATTCACATCAAAGTCTAGCATCAAATGATTTGTGTGTGGCTCATTTGGAGAGCAGCCTGAGAGTGCAATTAATAGGAAGGCCTTAGAGCTGGCCAAGGGAGGAGTTCATTCCTGATGAATACATTCTTGGGTATAATATGTACAGAGGGAAAAACCTAGTTGGAGAAACTAGGAGACTAGTCAGAGGCAAAAATGAGATAACTAATGGATTATTAGAATATCACTGAATGGCCCAGAGTACACTGAGGGCAGAATCTTAGAAAATGAGTCAAGAAATTTGGATCTTATGATCTCCTCTCAATTTGCTACAATCTTGTTCTCTTTCCATTAGCACTGCTAACTGAGCTTTAATAGGAAGACAGAGTGATAATCTTCACTTTCCAAACACAACAGTTGAGCACTGATCAGTGATCAATCATAACTACTCTGACCCTTCTAGACATGAATTTCCTCCTACTGTCACTTTTTTTTCTCCTCATAGGCATAAGGACATCAGAATCTTCTTCATGTTTCATCCAACCCATGATTATATCTCTGTCAGAGGCACCAGGAACTTTGTGGTAGGAGAGCATGGTTGACTCTTTCATGTCTACATCAGAAGATTTAGGTCCATACAGCAAAGGTGATTGTTGTGACTCAGCCTAGCACATCCATATACCAGGCAGCACATCCATATACAAGGTAAGGTATAATACCCCAGAGATGTTCTTGTTTCCAACTTGTTCTTGCTCTGGTCACACTTTTTCTTGACGTTAAACCAATGACTGCATTTATCAAACCTGATCAAAGTGCTGATCCTTGGGTATTCCCTGACTCCAAGCTTTCCCTAATGGGCTCTGGCCTTTCTAGATTTGGAACATCTCAGAGAAGACATTCAGGTTTCACTTCCACACTTAGGAATTCAGTCATACCTGTCTCAGTTATCTATTGCTATATAACAAACTAACCCAAAACATAGAGGTTTAAACAACAAGTATTTTATTATTTCTCCTCATTTTGTAGGTTAGGAATTCAACCAGAGCTCAGCTGGGTGATCCTTCTGTTCTACATGGCATCAATTGACATCCATTGAGATGTCAACCTGGTACTTAAGTTGGGTCTGGATCTGGTGGATCCAAGATGATGTCACATCTATGCTGGCACCTTGTACGGGGTGGCTGACCAGATGGCTTAGCTATTGATCAATATACCTACAGGTAGCCTAGTCTCTGGATAGTTAGATGTCTTAAATGGTAGCTTAGAACTCCAAATGTGATGTGGCAGAAGCTATGTGGGCATGCATGATCTACTCAGAGCACACTTCTGCTGTATTCTATTGACTGAAGTCACCCAGATTCAAGGACAGTAGACATAAACCATGAAGCCATGCTTTAAAACTACCATATTCCTGGAATTTACTTGGTAGTGCAGTGGTTAAGAATCAACCTGTCAATGCAGGGGACACGGGTTCAAGCCCTGGTCCACATGGCAACTAAACCCATGTGCCACAAATACTGAGCCTGCACTCTAGAACCTGTGAGCCACAACTACGGAGCCTGCATGCCACAACTACTGAAGCCCACGTGCCTAGAGCCTGTGCTCTGCAACAAGAGAGGCCACTGCAATGAGAAGCCCTAGCACCACAAAGAAGAGTAGCCCCCACTCGCCGCAACTAGAGAAAGCCCATGCACAGTAACAAAGTCCCAACGCAGCCAAAAAAAAAAATTAATTAATTAATAAAAAAGAAAATAAAATTAAATAAATAAATAAAATGTAGGGGAGAGCTTCAAGATGGCGGAGGAGTAAGGCGTGGAGATCACCTTCCTCCCCACAAATACATCAGAAATACATCTACATGTGGAACACCATCTACAGAACACCCACTGAATGCTGGCAGAAGACCTCAGACCTCCCAAAAGGCAAGAAACTCCCCAAGTACCTGGGTAGGGCAAAAGAAAAAAGGAAAAACAGAGACAAAAGGATAGGGATGGGACCTGCACCTGTGGGAGGGAGCTGTGAAGGAGGAAAGGTTTCCACACACTAGGAAGGCCCTTCACTGGTGGAGACAGGGGGATGGCAGGGGTGGAAGCTTCGAAGCCACGAAGGAGAGGGCAGCAGTGCAGAGGTCAAAGCAGAGAGATTCCCGCACAGAGGATCGGTGCCGACCAGCACTCACCAGCCCAAGAGGCTTGTCTGCTCAGCCGCTGGGGTGGGTGGGGGTTGGGAGCTGAGGCTCTGAGTTTGGAGGTCAGATCCCAGGGAGAGGACTGGGCTTGGCTGTGTGAACACAGCCTGAAGGGGGCTACTGCACCACAGTTAGCCAGGAGATAGTCCAGGAAAAAACCTGGACCTGCCTAAGAGGCAAAAGACCATTGTTTCAGGGTGCACGAGGAGAGGGGATTCAGAGCACCGCCTAAACAAGCTCCAGAGACAGACACGAGCCGTGGCTGAAAGCACAGACCCCAGAGACGGGCATGAAATGCTAAGCCTGCTGCTGCCGCCACCAAGAAGCCTGTGTGCAAGCACAGGTCACTATCCACACCTCTCCTCCCCGGAGCCTGTGCAGCCCGCCACTGCCAGGGTCCCGTGATCCAGGTTCAGCTTCCCAGGAGAACACACGGCGTGCCTCAGGCTGTTGCAACGTCATGCTGGCCTCTGCCGCCCAGGATCACCCCGCATTCTGTACCCTTCCTTCCCCTCCCCTGGCCTGAGTGAAGCACAGCCCCCTAATCAGCTGCTACTTTAACCCCATCCTGTCTGGGCAGGAACAGACACCCTCAGGTGACCCACATGAAGACGCAGGGCCAATCCAAAGCTGAACCCCAGGAGCGGTGCAAACAAGGAAGAAAAAGGGAAATTTCTCCCAGCAGCCTCAGGAGCAGTGGGTTAAATCTCCACAGTCAACTTGATGTACCTGCATCTGTGGAATACCTGAATAGACAATGAATCATCCCAAAATTGAGGAGGTAGACTTTGGGAGCAACTGTAGACTTGGGGTTTCCTGGATGTGACTGACTGCTGTGTAGCTAACAGGATCTTGTTGCTCTGGTTGGGTATCAGGCCTGTGTCTCTGAGGTGGGAGAGCCAAGTTCAGAACATTGGTCCACCAGACACCTCCTGGCTCCATGTAATATCAAATGGCAAAAGCTCTCCCAGAGATCTCCATCTCAATGCTAAAACCCAGATCCACTCAACGACCAGCAAATTACAGTGCTGGACACACTATGCCAAACACCAAGCAAGGCAGGAAGACAACCCCACCCATTACCAGAGAGGGTACCTAATGTCCTAATAAGGTCACAGACACCCCAAAACATACCACCAGACGTGGTCCTGCAAACCAGAAAGACACGATCCAGCCTCATCCACCAGAACACAGGCACTAGTCCCCTCCATCAGGAAGCCTACACAACACACTGAACCAAACTTAGCCACTGGGGACAGACACCAAAAACAACGGGAACTACGAACCTGCAGCCTGTGAAAAGGAGACCCCAAACACGGTAAGTTAAGCAAAATGAGAAGACAGAGAAACACACACCAGATGAAGCAGCAAGGTAAAAATCCACCAGGCCAAACAGATGAAGAGGAAATAGGCAGCATACCGGAAAAAGAATTCAGAGTAATAATAATAAAGATGATCTAAAATCATGGATATAGAATGGAGAAAATACAAGAAATTAGCAAAAAGGACCTACAAGAATTAAAGAGCAAACAAACAATGATGAAAAAATACAATATATGAAATTAAAAATTCTCTAGAAGGAATCAATAGCAGAGTAACTGAGGCAGAAGACGGAGAAGTTATATGGAAGATAAAATAGTGGAAATAACTACTGCAGAGCAGGATAAAGAAAAAAGAATTAAAAGAATTGAGGACACTCTCAGAGACTTCCGGGGCAACATTAAACACACCAACATTCAAATCATATGGGTCCCAGAAAAAGAAGAGAAAAAGAAGGGACTGAGAAAATATTTGAAGAGATTATAGTTGAAAACTTCCCTAATATGGGAAAGGAAATAGTCAATCAAGTCCAGGAAGCACAGAGAGTCCCACACAGGATACATCCAAGGAGAAATATGCCAAGACACATATTAATCAAACTATCAAAAATTAAATACAAAGAAAAAATATTGAAAGCAGCAAGGGAAAAATAGCAAATAACACACAAGGGAATCCCCATAATGTTAACAGCTGATCTTTCAGCAGAAACTCTGCAAGCCAGAAGGAAGTGGCAAGACATATTTAAAGTGATGAAAGGGAAGAACCTACAATCAAGATTACTCTACCCAGCAAGGATCTCATTCAGATTTGATGGAGAAATTAAAACATTTACAGACAAGCAAAAGCTGAGACAGTTCAGCACCACCAAACCAGCTTTACAACAAATGGTAAAGGAACTTCGCTAGGCAAGAAACACAACAGAAGGAAAAGACCTACAATAACGAAGCCAAAACAATTAAGGAGATGGGAATAGGAACATACACATCGATAATTACCTTAAATGTAAATGGATTAAAAGCTTCCACCAAAAGACATAGACAGGCTGAATGGATACAAAAACAAGATCCGTATATATGCTGTCTATAAGAGACCCACTTGAAACCTAGGGACACATACAGACTGAAAGTGAGGGGATGGAAAATGATATTCTATGCAAATGGAAACCAAAAGAAAGCTGGAGTAGCAAACCTCATATCCGACAAAATAGACTTTAAAATAAAGACTATTGCAAGATACAAAGAAGGCCACTACATAATGATCAAGGGATCAATCCAAGAAGAAGATATAACAATGGTAAATATTTATGCACCCAACATAGGAGCACCTCAATACATAAGGCAAATGCTAACAGCCATAAAAGGGGAAATCGATGGTAACACAATCATAGTAGGTGACTTTAACACCACACTTTCACCACTGGACAGATCATCCAAAATGAAAATAAATAAAGAAACACAAGCTTTAAAGATACATTAAACAAGACGGACTTGATTGATATTTATAGGACATCCCATCCAAAAACAACAGAATACAATTTCTTCTCAAGTGCTCATGAACATTCTGCAGAATAGATCATATCTTGGGTCACAAATCAAGCCTTGGTAAATTTAAGAAAATTGAAATCATATCAAGTATCTTTTCCAACCACAATGCTATGAGACTAAATACCAATTACAGGAAAAAATCTGTAAAAAATAAAAACACATGGAGGCTAAAGAATACACTACCAAATAACCAAGACATCACTGAAGAAACCAAAAGACACCTAGAAACAAATGACAATGAAAACATGATGACCCACAGCCTATGGGATGCAGCTAAAGCAGTTCAAAGAGGGAACTATATAGCAATACAAACCTACCTCAAGAAAGAAGAAACATCTCAAATAAACAATCTAACCCCACATGTAAAGCAATTAGAGAAAGAAGAACAAAAAACCCCCAAAGTTAGCAGAAGGAAAGAAATCATAACGATCAGATCAGAAATAAATGAAAAAGAAATGAAGGAAGTGATAGCAAAGATCAATGAAACTAAAAGCTGGTTCTCTGAGAAGATAAACACAATTGATAAGCCATTAACCAGACTCATCAAGAAAAAAAGGAGAAGACTCAAATCAATACAATTAGAAATGAAAAACGAGAAGTAACAACTGACACTGCAGAAATATAAAGGATCATGAAAGATTACTACAAGCAACAATATGCCAAAAAAATGGACAGCCTGGAAGAAATGGACAAATTCTTAGTAAAGCACAACCTTCCGAGATGGAACGAGGAAGAAATAGAAAATATGAACAGACCAATCACAAACACTGAAATTGATACTGTGATTAAAAATCTTCCAACAAACAAGCCCAGGACCAGATGGCTTCACAGGCAAATTCCATCAATCATTTAGAGAAGAGCTAAGACCTATCCTTCTCAAACTCTTCCAAAGTATATCAGAAGAAGGAACACTCCCAAACTCATTCCACAATGCCACCATCACCCTGATACCATAACCAGACACAGATGTCACAAAGAAAGAATACTACAGGCCAACATCACTGATGAACATAGATGCAAAAAGCCTCAAGAAAATAGTAGCAAACAGGATCCAACCACACATTAAAAGGATCATACACCATGAACAAGTGTGGTTTATCCCAGCAATGCAAGGATTATTCAATATACGTAAATCAATCAATGTGATACACCATATCAACAAAATGAAGGATAAAAAGCATATGATCATCTCAATAGACACAGAAAAAGCTTTTGACAAAATTCAACACCCATTTATGATAAAAACCCTCCAGAAAGTAGGCATAGAGGGAACTTACCTCAACATAATAAAGGTCATATATGACAAACTCACAGTCAACATCGTTCTCAAAGGTGAAAACCTGAAACCATTTCCTCTAAGATCAGGAGCAAGACAAGGTTGTCCACTCTCACCACTATTATTCAACATAGCTTTGAAAGTCCTAGCCATGGCAATCAGAGAGGAAAAAGAAATAAAAGGAATCCAAATCAGAAAGAATAAGAAGTAAAGCTGTCACTGTTTGCAGATGACATGATAGACTACATAGAGAATCCTAAAGATGCCAGCAGAAAACTACTAGAGCTAATCAATGAATTTGGTAAAGTTTCAGGATACAAAATTAATGCACAGAAATCTCTTGCATTCCTATACACAAATGATGAAATATCTGAAAGAGAAATTAAGGAAACACTCCCATTTACCATTGCAGCAAAAAGAATAAAATATTTAGGAATAAACCTACCTAAGGAGACAAAAGACCTGTGTGCAGAAAATTATGACACTGATGAAAGAAATTAAAGGTGATACAAACAGATGTACCTTGTTCTTGGATTGGAAGAATCAATATTGTGAAAATGAATATACTACCCAAAGCAATCTAGAGATTCAATGTAAACACTATCAAATTACCAATGGAATTTTTCAAAGAACCAGAACAAAAAATTTTACAATTTCTATGGAAACACAAAAAACCGCGAATAGCCAAAGCAATCTTGAGAAAGAAAATCAGAGCTGGAGGAATCGTCCTCCCTGACTTCAGACTATAATACAAAGCTACAGTAATCAAGACAGTATGGTACTGGCACCAAAACAGGAATATAGATCAGTGGAACAGGATAGAAAGCCCAGAGATAAACCCACACACATATGGTCACCTTATTTTTGATAAAGGAGGCGAGAATATACAATGGAGATAAGACAGCCTCTTCAACAAGTGTTGCTGGGAAAACTGGACAGCTACATGTAAAAGAATGAAATGAGAACACTCCCTAACACCATACACAGAAATAAACTCAAAGTGCATTAAAAACCTTAATATAAGGCCAGACACTGTAAAACTTTTAGAAGAAAACATAGGCAGAAGAGTCTATCACAAAAATCACAACAAGATCCTTTTTGACCCACCTCCTAGAGAAATGGAAATAAAAACAAAAGTAAACCAATGGGATCTAATGAAACTTAAAACTTTTGCACAGCAAAGGATAACATAAATACGATGAAAAGACAACCCTTGAATGAGAGAAAATATTTGCAAATGAAGCAACTGACAAAGGATTAATCTCCAATGTATACAAGCAGTTCATGCAGGTCCATATCAAAAAAACAACCCAATCCAAAAATGGGCCGAAGACCTAAATAGACATTTCTCCAAGAAGATATACAGATTGTCATCAAACACCTGAAAGAATGTTCAACATCACTAATCATTAGAGAAATGCAAATCAAAACTACAATGAGGTATCACCTCACACTATTCAGAATGGCCCTCATCAAAAAATCTGCAAACAATAAATGCTGGAGAGTGTGTGGAGAAAAGGGAATCCTCTTGCACTGTTGGTTGGAATGTAAATTGATACAGCCACTGTGGAGAACAGTATAGAAGTTCCTTAAAAACTAAAAATAGAACTACCATATGACCCTGAAATCCCACTACTGGGCATATACCCTGAGAAAAGCATAATTCAAAAAGAGTCATGTACCACAATGTTCATTGCATCTCTATTTACAATAGCCAGGACATGGAAGCAACCTAAGTGTCCATCGACAGATGAATGGATAAAGATGTGGCACATATACACAATGGAATATTACTCAGTCATAAAAAGAAATGAAATTGAGTTATTTGTAGTGAGGTGGATGGACCTAGAGACTGTCATACAGAGTGAAGTAAGTCAGAAAGAGAAAAATAAATCCTGTATGCTAACACATATATATGGAATCAAAAAATAATAATAATATTAATAAAATAAAAAATGGTCCTGAAGTACCTAGGGGTAGGACAGAAATAAAGACTCAGACCTAGAGAATGGACTTGAGGACATGGGGAGGGGGAATGGTAAGCTGGGAAGAAGTGAGAGAGTGGCATGGACTTATATATACAGTACCAAATGTAAAATAGGTAGATAGTGGAAATCAGTCCCATAGCACAAGAAAATCAGCTCGGTGCTTTGTGACCACCTAGAGGGGTGGGATAGGGAGGGTGGGAGGGAGATGCAAAAGGGAGGATAAATGGGGATATATGTATATGTATAGCTTATTCACTTTGTTTTATAGCAGAAACTATCACACCATTGTAAAACAATAATACTCCAATAAAGATGTTTTTTAAAAAAGTGTAATGGGCACTTAAAAAAAAAACTACTATATTCCCTTTTCACACAAATCTAAATTCAGTTCTAGAAAGAACTATTGAACACCTGTGCCAAACTTATCACTTATAACTTATCACTTACGAGTTTCGCAAAGTGTAGTTACACAAGGTTAAACAGTATTCTTAAGGATGCAGGGATTCTCAGAGCTTTTAGAAGGCTAATATGCATTGGAAATCTCCAAGAGTAGAATATGGTGTGTGTCATCTTGCAAAGTATTTTAACATTGGAATGCCCTAGGGTTAGTTTTCTGTATAATGCATCTCAAAAACGATGACTTAAGACAATGACTGAAACAAATAGAGAAGAAACAGACATCATCTCTTACACTCTATAAGTTTGAGGAGGACAAAAGTAAGAATAAAAATTTTAAGAATAAAGTGGGCATGGTTTTCTAAGATGACTTAAGTAACTAGAAGACACCTAAAGCTGAATGACAACAAAAGTGTTATCATGGGTTAAAGAAGCAAGCTCATAGATGCCCCCAGTTACTATGGAGATAAAAATAAGTACCTGCTTCAAGAAGTATTAGTCATAATCTACCCAGAATCTTTTATAGTCTTTTTATTTTTACTGAACATCTTAATTAAAATTTAAAATGACTGACAATGTTAGCTTCCTTGAGAACTGAAGGAGCTTCCATAGAAGTCCACAGAATGTGCAATTCTTGCAGTCCTTGCTGAGGGCAACGCAACCCCATAAAACAGTAAGATATCAATTATTTATTATAGTGCTATGGAAGAAGCCAGGGTATCGGGCCTCTTTGACTTTGGGGATTTGGATTTGCAAGTTACAGGACAGAAGGGAAAAAACTGAAATTACAGGAAATCAGAGACAGGAAATTTCAGTTTTGGTCAAAAGCCGTAATGTCTTTTGGGGAACTCCATTTGGTGAACTTGAATAATAACTGAAGGGGGTAGGGGAGTCTATTAAGCTGTTTCGGGACCTGGATATATCCTTCTGGAAAGATATATGGCTTCACATTACTTTCAGCATATTAAGGTGCTATTCACAAACAAGATGATCTACTGTATTCATCATTCACAACTCACTTCCATACAGATTGGGAACAGTACCCTGAAGAGATCCTACCATGTATCCAAAATGCAACATACAAAGACATGAAGGGTCTGGTTTTGATTTGGGGACAGGATGAGGCTACAGGAAGCTGCCCCAACACCAAGATGACCTCTGGGCTCCCACTGCATCTCGGTGGGGACAGGCATGGAGGGTGAGGGAAGAGCCAGGACCACTGCAGGGGCAGACAAGGTTGGCAGCATGGTGAGGCGCACAGCCCATTGACCCCTTTCTCTCTTTATCCTGGTGACATGAACAGCTTTGTGTTGCTCCTCCCATTGAAACAATGAGGGAAAGGGGATGTAGGAACACAGGGACAAGGAACCAGTTGACACTTGCAAAGCAAAGGGTTTGTCTCACATTTTTCCCTTTGCCAAAGGGAGTGACTTCTACATACTCTCTTCTTCACCATTTGTCCACTTCCCTACCTCTTGCTAGCCAGGTTCTAAAGGATCATTGGGCCAGTTTCCATGGTATGGTACAGTACCTCCCCCAGAGCTCAGAAGGATGATTTTAGGTGGTGTGCAGGCAAGGCATGAAGTAACATTGGCTTGCACAATGAGAAAATGAGTGCTTTTCAATACTCTCCAAACCTTCTGATTACATCAAAGAGGTCTCTAACGCTGGCTAATCTCTTTTGCTTCTTGCACTCAATAGGATCTAGCCAGATATACCACAGGGTTTTGTTTACATTGTACCTATTTTACAGTTGTCTTCTGTTGTGATTCTGGTTTTTTGTTTTTGTTTGTTTTTAATTTTTATTGGAGAATAGTTGTTTTACAATGTTGTGTTAGTTTCTACTGTACAGCAAAGTGAATCAGCTATACATGTACATATATCCTCTCTTTTCTGGATTTCCTTCCCATTTATGTCACCGCAGAGCATTGAGTAGAGTTCCCTGTGCTTTACTGTAGGTTCTCATTAGTTATCTATTTTATACACTGTATCAATAGTGTATATATGTCAATCCCCATCTCCCAATTTATCCCACCCTTTCCTTCCCCCTTGGTATCCACAAATTTGTTCTCTACGTCTGTGTCTCCATTTCTGCTTTGCAGATAAGATCATCTATACCATTTTTTTAGATTCCACATATATGCGTTAATATACAATATTTGCTTTTCACTTTCTGACTTACTTCACTCTGTATGACAGTGTCTAGGTCCATCCACATCTCTACAAATGACCCCATTTCGTTCCCTTTTATGACTGAGTAATATTCCATTATATATATGTACCACATCTTCTTTATCTGTCTATCTGTTGATGGACATTTAGGTTGCTTCCATGTCCTAGCTATTGTAGACAGTGCTGCAATGAACATAGGGGTGCGTGTGTCTTTTTGAATTATGAACATAGGGGTGCATGTGTCTTTTTGAATTATAGTTTTCTCTGGGTATATGCCCAATAGTGAGACTGCTGAGTTATATGGTAGTTCTACTTTTTCATTTTTTAAGGAACCTCCAAACAGATCGAGAGATATAACATGTTCTTGGATTGGAAGAATCAATATTGTGAAATGACTATACTACCCAAAACAATCTACAGATTCAATGCAATCCCTATCAAATTACCAATGGCATTTTTCACAGAACCAGAACAAAATATTTTACAATTTGTATGGAAACACAAAAGACCATGAATAGCCAAAGCAATCTTGAGAAAGAAAAATAGAGCTGGAGGCATCAGGCTCCCTGACTTCAGACTATACTACAAAGCTACAATAATCAAGACAGTATTGTACTGGCACAAAAACAGGAATACAGATCAGTGGAACAGGATAGAAAGCCCAAAGATAAACCCACACACCTATGGTCACCTAATCTATGACAAAGGAGGCCTAGAATATACGATGGAGAAAAGAATGAAATTAGAACACTCCCTAACACGATACACAAAAATAAATTCAAAGTGGATTAAAGACCTAAATGTAAGGCCAGACACTATCAAACTCAAAGTTAGCACTGAGGGAAATTGAAGCCCCAATGGTTTAGATAAACTGCCCATGCTCACAGGAATAAATTTTTATCTCTTCATTCACCCATCCTAGCTCCTCTCCATGCTCAGGAGACTATGTACCACCCCTTGTAGGAGGAGATAAAGAACAGACAGTGGCTGCTATTTCTATACAGAACTACAACATGCACGTTACAATGCCTACAGCTGCAAGTAACAGAATAGCCAACTAAAAGTAACTTAAACCATATGGGGTCATTATTTTGTCACCTAAAAAGAAAGTAAATATTGACCCAAATCAGATAATAAACTTTAAAAACATTCTGAGTAAGATCTTAAGTGAGAGATCATCTGGCATCTTAGGCATTAAGCCAAATAGAGTAGTAACAAACCAATATTTCCCCTTCAAGTCCCAATGAGATTGCCCACTGGACTCTGGGGAAGGGTATAGAAACCTTCCCCAGTATGTACAGGAAGTGGGGTGAGACATGGAGTTGAAGTGAGGGGCAGGTACTGAGAGAATCTCAGGTGGTGGTCAGAGAGTGTGGTCTAGATAGCAGGTAGCTGGGCAGGAGATAATACAGAACAAAGCAGTGGGGATGGTGCCAGATTGCAGTGTGGGACTTGAGGCATGTAGTCAGATAATCAAAGGAAGAAAGAACAGCCAGCTTCAAGTTTCTGGGTCAGAGGCAGAAGCAGGCTGAAACTCAAAACCTAGACAAGACCTATAAGGTCCCTATCTGTCTAGTCCCATACTTTGAACTTTCTATTGAAGTATAACATGCATAAATTAAATGTCATATATTTTAAGTGTGTAGCTTAATGAATTTTCCCAAACTAAACACATCCAAGTAACCAGCACCCAGATCATGAAACAGAATATTACCAGCACCCTAGAAGCCCCCTCAGAACAGCCTTCTGATCATTAACCCTGCAAAGGTGAACAACTACTCAGCTTTTGCACCTTCTATAAGCACAATCATAGCATGTACCTGCTTGTGTCTGATTTCTGTCACCCAACCTTTTGTTTGTAAGACTCCGCCATATTGTTGTGTATAGTTGTGGTTCATTCATTCGCATTCTGAATAGTTTTCCAGCGTGAATGTATCATAATTCATTTATTCATCCTTCTGTTATATGCATTTGGGTAGTTTCCAGTTTGGGGATATTACCAACACTGACTGCTGTTATGAACATTTGAGTACATATTTTTGGCACACAATGTATGTTTTCCTGTGAGGTATATACCTAGGAGGAGAATGGTTGGGTCATAGGGTCTAGCCTATTTTTGTACTATTCCAACCCTTGCACATTTTGCTTTCCTCCTGAGGGTCTTCCCATACATGTCATTTTCTCTTCCTGGTGCGTCTTCCCCCTCACCCTTAACCTGGCTAATCCCCACTTGTCAGCTGATGGGGCAAATGAAGCTGTCAGAGGAACCTTATTGCACCCTTACTATGACAAAGCCCCATGTTGATTTGCTATTTCCTAAATTCCCACTGATAATGAGCAGGTTTGTTTTCACGGCCTGGGATAGAGCTAGATCTACAGGCAGGAGTCAAGTAGCCCTTGTATGAGCTCTTATGTGTGTGGGGAGGTGGGGGCAGCAATCTGGACCTGGCTCATGGGTTTTACAAACAGTCTTCAAAGAAGAGCTTGTTTCTAAATGATGTAAGCTGGATTTGCTCTAAAGGAGATTGTCTCCAACCCCCTTCCTCCAACTTCTTCCTCTTCTCTTAGGACACTTCTCTTTCTTCTTTTCATCCCTTCTCTGAATTATAACAGCTGGGCCCCCACTAAGCTTGCAAGTATTGGCAGGCCACGCCACAGATCATGGCCAGCTTCCGTTTCTTCTTGGCATTAGGACACTAATCTATAAAAAGATATTAACATTTAAATAGCTCTTTCATGTGTAGAGGAACCAAAATGCAATTTCAGAAACTCTTTTCAGAATTATACCCCAACTTCACTTTAATAGCAACAACAATAAAAACACGCTATATAAATATTAAATAACATATGGGTTTTTAAACTCTTTTCCTTTATTACAGATTATAAACCAAGGGAAAAAAGTTTAAATAAGTTGCCAAATTCACACAGCTATTAAATACAAGAGTCAAATTCCAATCAAGGATGTATGGTTCCAGCCACTGTCATCTGAGATGGGAGTCAACAACATTTCTAAGTCCCTTTCCCTGAGCTTTCCACCAGATTGCCCCAGTTATACATTGGTAACCTGGATAAGAAGAAATAGCTGAATCAGTCTACTGTCTTTTTTCAAAGCTGTCACACTTTTTCTAACTTCCCAATCAGTGACTTCCATACTATGAAGGTGTCATTCTTCTATGGCCACTAACGGTAAAGAAGGAATCAATGTCTTGGAGGAGGATGAAGCCACAGTCAAAACAGGTTTGTGGTAAGTAGTGTTTTTCTCTTTTATGGAAAAATATAGGTATTAGGTTAATAAATTTAACTATGTATATATTTAGAATCCATTGCATAGGTATAATATTTATTAAAGTGCTGAAAATTTATTATTTTTTAATCAAACATCAATTCACCAAAGGTAATGGAGAGAATAAAGGATTCTTCAGAAGAACAAAAGATTCAGGACATACTGCCCAAGATGTGTTTTTGTGTTTATAGCTTAGGAATCTGTTTGATTGAGTTACTGGTTCTTTTAAAAAGGTGGAGTACAGGGAGAGCTTTTCCTTCTTCCCCATTTGAAGGGTGTATACTCACCTCCCAACTGGCATGAACCTACTAACCCATAATTTGACTGTCTACTCAATTCTAGTCTTCCACCAAAAATAAACCAAAAAGTTCATTTCTAAACCATTTTGGTGAGATTTTCCATGTCACGTACATGGTTTTTAGGTCACATCCAAAGGTCTCTTATTGCTATATATCCCTCATAGACTTTAGAAAAAAGAAAAACTTACTCATCTCAAATTTAGGATATTCGATAATAGTCTGCTACAAGGAAATGACTAATTTATCAACAAAGAAGGAAGTACTGGCTCATCAAATTGAGAATTTCTTTTCATTAATGAATAGATTTAAACAACCATCACAGCATTTGACACATGGTGGGCCTTCGATGACAGTTTCCTTTGCCTCTCCTGTTATAAATTAATACATTCATTCACTCAATCACTCATTTATTTGTTTGTTTCTTAGTTTGTTATTCCATTCGACATTCACTGGGCACTTAACGTATACCTGTCAGTCCCTGTATCAGTCCCTCTTGAGATAAAGAGATGAGTTTGAGTTTTTAATCTCATCATTTCTTCCTTTTGATAATTATTTTTGCAGTACACAATCTCTCTCCTTGAAGCAGTCAAATAGAGTTGAACTTTTCCAAATTGATCATGGGCCCATCCAGCTCTTGAGTTTAGTCTGGTCAGGAAATGCATCACAAATCTTTTCCTATAACACCAGCCTGCCTTAGAGCATGGTGTCAATCTCATATCCCCAAATCAAAAGAGCACACAAGAAACTGAATATAGGAAACCAAATATAAATGACAAAAAAAAAGTAAAACCAAGAAAAGGATGTATTAGTTACTGAAAGGGGGGAAGAGGAGTCCTTCATTATTCCACAAATATATGTTGATCTCTTACTATGTGCCAGTTATAAGTCCTGGGGAGACAGCAGTGAGCAAAGATGAAGATTTCTGTCCTCATTGGCTTTACATCTGGAACAATCCCTGAACACATCCTATTTGCTGGACATTTACATATAATTCCACCTGTCCTCCCCTCTCCCGACAATCTCTCTGAAGTTCAAATGGATTAAACAGCTACAAGGCAGCAGAGCTAGACTCTGAATCTAAACAATGATCTGTCTAACCATGGGGCTGATTTGACAGCTGGTCTGGGGAGTTAAGACATTCAAACTCTGTCCTCTCTCTACCACTTCCTGCGTTGGTGGCCTTTGTTAGCAAATACCTGTTTGAAACCAGAGCAGGACCAGATAGCTACTGGTGGTGTCTTTCGGCTCCAAGAAATGTTATTTGTGAATAAAAGTTAAAGGCATTTCCTAAAGGCCTTCCCTAGAGGGTGCTGTGGGGATGCCTGCCCTACTAGCCTAATTATGGGACCAATGTCTGTCTCAGAGACAAACTAAGAGGTGTCACAGCTACTGAACTTACCCCTCTGTAGCTTGCCTTCCACTGTTCACAAATGTGTCATGATTTTAAACCCTCCATGTTTGTGCACAGTCCCCAATCTAGAAACCCACCTGCCCCATCCACGGCCCTAACTTCTGTGCCTATTAAATCTAATTGTTCTTCAGGGCCAGGCAAGGCCCTGCTCCACAAAATCACCTTCTTAGTCTGTCTTGCCTAGACCCTTTGCTTGGGCCCCTCCCCCAAATTTCCTTCTGTTTTGAAATGCATCAGGGTTGTGTTCCTATATGTCTACCCCACCTGACTGAGAACCCCCGAGGGCAAAAACATGTCTCATTTCTCTTTCTTTTCTCAGGCTCTGGGTCTGGGTCTGATACAAATTCATTGCTAACCTTATTTTTTATTAAATGAAGGAACAAATTAATCAACTTTGATTTGTGGGGAACTGAATGAATGATTGAATAAGTAAATAAGTGACTGAAGGAGTGAATGAGGAGTGGCAATGCCATTTGAGGCAAGGGGAGATTTTACAATGGTGAGCTACAGCAACCCTTAGTAACAGTGAGGAGAAGGGCATTTGCTCTGAGTGGTCACTTTCTGAATTGAAGGCCTAAACTGTTATAGATCCATAGTCCTTTAGGCACAATTCCCAAACTCAAAAAACTCTGAAAATCACAAGTTTTAGCATAATTCATTTGGTGACATGAAATTATGGGTAGTGTTTGCTGACCCCACTTAGTGGAAAATAGTTGTATGTTTTGCTGCAGAAATGCTTCCACGTTTGATTGGGGGTGACTCCCAGATCCTCCTGAGGTGTTACTTAATATGAAATATATGGACAGTATTGTTTTTATAAAATCTAAAGCTGGTTTCTGAAACACATCAGGCCCCAAAAAGTACAGACAAGGGACTGCATGTGAGTCTCCCCTATATTCTGGAGCCAAGGAACCAAAGCCCAGTGGATGCCCAAAGAGGTTCCAAGAAGAATGGATGGAAAATCTAGTACCATCTCTAGAAGTAGATGTCAGGAGAGAAAGAAGGACATAGAAGCCCAAACCCGAGTACTTCCCTCCTGTGGACTGGATTCCATCCCAGGGGACATGGGTGCATGTGGAGATCTCCCTAGATCACTAACAAGAAATGGCTGTCCCCAAACCCTGACCACCATGGCCAGTTCCTCATAAGGCCCCATACCCTCATCACTATGCTGGGCTTGCTGGCCTTCAAATGCTAGCTTATTATTAATCACAATAATGAAAGCTGTGTCCTGCAAATGCTTTCAGTTTACACTGTATCTTAAATGTCCATTCCTCCAGTGCCTTGCTCAAGGAGTGACATAGAATAAATAATAAATGGGCTCAATAAATTTTTAATGAATGTATACAATATCTTATTCTTAATAATGTGTTTTTATATGCATTGTCTCATTTAATCCTCAAAATGACCCTGTGAGTCAACCAAGTGAAATGAGTCCCAGGGAGGTTAAGGGATTTGTCCAAGATGACAGCAAGCAAATTGTTCTGCTGGAACTTGCACCAAAGTTGTCTGGTAAAAATCCTCCTCTCTTTTTGGAGCATTACTGTGCTTCCTTCCTATGTCAACTGAACCCTCAGAGACAAAGACTGTCTGGTAAAAATACTTGGTCACAGGAAAGACCTGGGAATAAGAGAAACCACTGATACACTATTAGCAGATTTCTCGTGGACTTCAGCTAGAGCCATCGGGAGATAATACCTTTGCCTGTGTCTATCTTCTAGGGAAGTTAATTTGGTGAGAAATGTAGGACTGCCAGGAGAAGGGGGTGCCAAGAATGCATAGACAGAGGTCACAGAGGAGCCAAAGCTTGTTCCAGGGCATCCTAGATCCCAGCACTGCTGCACCCCTTTTTTGCCCATGTCTGAAGCTGACCTCAGGACCAATGAAGGGATGGGGACTTTTGAAGGTTAATGGAGGAAACAGGAACTACTTGACAAGGAGACAGATGGTACCAGTGTCCACCTCTGGTAATGAAAAGGTGAACTTGCTGCAAGACAAGAACTCCATAAACGTCTTTGGTAGAGGAACTTGCCCAAGGTAAGGACGCCACCTCCCTCTGTGAGAACAAGTCTGTAAAGGAGGTACTAACCTCACATGCAGTCATCCCAACTCTCCTCCAAGTGAAGGGAAGGATGATTCAGCCTGGTACCCATCCCTCCTCTGTGGCCTCTGTCTGACCTCTGGAGAACAGATACTGAGTCTGAAGGGAACGAAGTGTGGTGGGCAGAGAGGGGCTCCGTGTCCTGTGATC
The DNA here is from genome assembly GCF_949752795.1 of Hyperoodon ampullatus. Classification (NCBI taxonomy): domain Eukaryota; kingdom Metazoa; phylum Chordata; class Mammalia; order Artiodactyla; family Ziphiidae; genus Hyperoodon; species Hyperoodon ampullatus. The sequence goes on from NC_136921.1 coordinate 108,297,101, forward strand.
CTGCGCATTCCTCAGCAGTAAGCAGTGTCCTGGGAGCCACCCCTGCCCTGCGATTCCCCACACCAGGGAAGGGAGCAGGTGTTCCACACTTAGTATGGCTTTGTTTCCAGTGACTCACATGGACCCATTCTTCCTTCCCTTCCCCACTCTGAGCAGCTCAAAAGCTGGTCAGATACATGTTATGTGAATTTCAGGCCAGTCCTCTAACTCCCTGATGGCAGAGAAACCAGAAAACTGAGAAACAAGGTTAGGCCACAGCCTCTCTCTCATCTTTTACTCTTGGCCTGGCCCAGGCCATCCATCAGGAAACACTTCATGGGATCTTCTTGTTTCCCCTCTATTTACAGATTCCTTGTACTCTTTATCCAGAAACTCTGGATCATGTTTACCTGTTGGTGCCCTGCTCACCACAGGGCTGTGTGCTTTAGAGACATAGGTTTTGTGAAGGACATTATATAATGATAAAGAGATCGATACAAGAAGAAAATACTATATTAGTTAACATATACACAACCAATACAGGAGCACTTAAATATATGAAGCAAATTCTAACAGATGTAAAGGGAGAAATTGACAACAACACAACAGTAGTTGGGAGCTTTAACACACCCCACTGACATCAATGGACAGATCATCCAGACAGAAAATCAATAAGGCAGCAATGGTCTTAAATGACACAGTAGAGCAGTTGGACTTAATAGGTATCTACAGGACATTACATCCAAAACCAGTAGAGTACACATGTTTTCAAGTGCACATGGAACATTCTCCAGGATAGATCACATACTACAGAATAAACCTCAACAAATTTAAGAGGGTAGAAATTATGAGTTAGTGAATGCTGGAATCACCTGCTCTCCCAGAGAGTTTGTTAAATGCAGATCCTTTGGTCTATTCTAGACTCACTAAACCAGGATGTTGGGATGGGGGATGGATTCCAGGAATCAGTGTTTTAACAAGCTCCACAGAAGATTCTGATGCAGACACATAGAAAATTCTTTGAGAAACACCTTTATAGGCCTTGGAGTCAAGCCTAAGTTAAACCTTAGCCCCATTGGGTAACCTTGGATGAATTAATTCCTCTGAGTCTCTGGTTCTTCATATAAAATGAGGCTAATAATATCTACTTCATATGATTATGTAGAATAAAGAGAATATGTATATAAATTGTTCAGCAGATAGTTGGCAATAAACAGCAGCTATAACAATCCTGAGCTGTGGATCAGTTTCCCTGACCCACTGTCCTTCCTCATTCCCTTGATCTTGCAGTGGCTCCCAAGTGCTCAACTCTGTTTCCACTTTTTAACTCAGTGAGCAGAGCTCATATATCTGTGGTAAACAGAATAACACCCCCTCCCTAAATGTCCATGTCCTAATCCACAGAACTGAGGGAATCAATGTTTAGATGGAATTAAAGTGGCTAATCAGCCAACCTTAAGATAGGAAAATACCCTGGATTATCTGGCTGGGCCCAATGTAATCACAGGGTCATTTAAAGTGGAAAAAGGGGACAAAAGAGGCCAGGGTGATGCAATGTCCAGCAACAGGACTCAGCCCACTGTTGCTGACTTTGATGTTGGAGGAAGGCGGCCAGGTGCCAGGGAATGCAGGAGCCTTTAGAAGTTGGAAAAGGCAAGGAAACCAATTCTCCCTGGAGCCTCTAGAAAAGAATACAGCCTTGCCAACACCTGGATTTTAGCCCAGTGAGACCCACATCATACTTCTGACCTATATAACAGTAAGACAATAAATCTGTATTGTTCTGAGCCACTAAGTGTGTGACGACAGTCATAGGAAACTAACAGTACCAAAGACTGAGCTGCTAGGTTCTGGAAACCTCACTCTGTTCCCTGTTTAATGACTTTGTGGTGGTATCAGTGTTTATACCATCTTTGGGGTCCAAATGGCACAAATGGGATCTCCAGATGAATTTCTGTCCTACCAGCTAATACTACTACTAATAATCATAATGGCTAAAATGTATTGAGTGCTTGCTATGTGCTGGGTGCTTTATATCTCATTTAATTATCAAAACCCTCTCTGCAACTCATTCTACTATCAAACCAATTTTACATGGGGAAACAGGCTAGGAGAAGTACTCAGTCCAAGGCCACACACTAGTAAGAATCAGAGCCTGCATTTAAAGCCAGGTTTGCTGTCCCCAGAGCCCAAGTCCCTAACTGTATCATTAGCCTAGTTCTGTTCTGTGGCCAATGGAAGAGGGAGTGTGTTCTCATGAAATCTCAGGTTGAACTACCTGCTAAACTTACCCATACATGAAAAGCTGCCTCCCACTAGCCTGGCAGCTTCCAGGTAAAAGCTGGGAGGGCTAGATGGAATGGGAGAGTACTTTGGAGTCATGCTTTTGCCATGGTTGGTGGCATCAGCAAGAGAGAAAAGTTCAGAGACCTAACTATAATTCCACAGCCAGGCACAGGGGCAGTCATGTTTAGGTTGTCCCAAGTGTTCTGTAAAAGATGCGGGACTATTAATACTGGGGCCCAGACTCTTTACCAGCCACTGATAGGCTGTGTGACCTTGAGTGAGATTCCTGACCTCTTTCCATCTGGTCTGAAAATGGGGCCAATTGTACCAACGCTTCCCCATCTCACCTGGCTGCTGTGGCAATCCAATGAGATCATGTTTGTGGGCATGCTTTGGGAATTACAGAAGCATCACACCCTTAAAGAGTCCTATGATCGCTATTATTTAATTTTTATAACTCGAGGTGAATATGTCTCATTATTGCTGTGATTCGTAATAATTATTATATTAAACCACACCAGAGAGGAGAATGTTCTCTCACTGGCTTCTTCAGCAGGATCTGTGGAGTAAGCATTTCTCAAAACAATGTTTTAAAAAAATCAACAAAGCTGTAATGTTCTGACACATCATTGTGCGGAATGTGCTTTGTTTCTTTGTTTTGTTTTGTTTTGTTATTTTTAAAAGAGAAAGTTCAAAAGGATGACACCTTGAACATTAGGTTAAGATTTGCTTCTGCTTAAAAAGGATTTTAAGTGAAAATGCCCTTTCCAAAAATGTTTTTTCATCAGGAACATGGAATCAAGCTTGGCCGTGGCCCCTGGGGTGATTCCAATGAGAAGTGAAGGGTAGACACATCTTAGAGACTATGGTAAAATGTACCCAGGGAGCACCCCACGCAGAAGAGGGATCATCACTACCCAGAGAGCGCAGGGCCATTGCCAACTGTCCTAGAGTAACCAGGAACCCCTGGGATCCACAGCAAAGCCCCAGACCCTAGGAAGCGTGGTCCTCTACCCAGAGATGGAGTCGTTCCCCACCAGGTGGAGGCCAGTCTCTCCTAGAGATTCACTCGCTTGACTCTGCCACCACTATTAATTCAGAACTGTGGGAAGGTCATCTGCTTCTCATAGGCCATTACTTGTTAACACATTGGGTCACAGTGGTCTTCAGGGCCCTGGGGCAAATTATTGGACCAGACTCAAGATGATTGTTCCTTCTTTCCTTCACTCATTTTTCCCCCTCTCCTTCCCTCCCTCTCTCCCTCTCTAATTTCCTTTCATTAGTTGTCAACATTTAATGAAAACATACCATAATAATTATAATACCAGATGCTGGGCACAGATGAGTTAAGTACCATTCTAACTCTCAAGGAATTCACAGACTAGCATGGAGTCCAACATGTAGACACATGGTACCATTTAGCGGCTTCATTGTTTTCACAGTGGCAGGTGCCAAGTGCAGAAGAGAAGGAGGCTTTGTGCCCACCCGCCCAGATGGAGAGTCCTCAGCAACTTTGTGAAGTAATGTGCAAAGCAAGGGGTAGGCAAAACGCAAGCCTTGGGTCAGACTCGTTGGATTCAAGTCTCTGGTCTGTCCACTCCCTCACTTGTTATATGACCTGAAGCCTCAGTGACCACGACAGTGACAAGAAGTTTATGCCCAAGTCATGATGCTGTTGCAAAAGGCCTAGTACAGTGCTTCACATAGCAGAGCAACACCGGCTAGTACCTATCCAGATAGTGACTCCCAGGTGGCACACCCTGTGTTGATGCAGATTCAAAATCATGTGACTGTGATTGACTCCTTGAAGCTGCACAGGCTTGCCCTCATCCTTTCCCAAACCTTGCAACCATGCAACTCCACATGAGATTGGATTGGCCTAATGACCTCACCTCTAGCACTGTCACTGCCAGGAATGGTAGTAATAAGAGTATTAATAGCATAGTAGTGAAAACACTCCTCAGCCTCATCTCCCTCAACTGTTACAAACTAATATTTGGAGGCAAGTGTCTCCTTTTTCTCTGTACTTCACCAATACAGTGCCTGTACAAATGTTACATTACCTATGTGTCCTTGGATTCAAGAACCCCATAAACATTTATAATGAGTGTGTGCATGTTTTCCACCAAGATTTCTTTGGGCAGCTTTTAGTGACTCATCAACAGAATCCCATAAATTCAAAATTAAAATCTGAGTTTAATTCAAACTAAAAGAACTAACAGGATTTTTAAAATTCTAATACAAATTTTAATGCTGATGAATGTGTGGAGAAATGAGCACCCTTGTGTACTGCTGGTGGGAGTAGGTTTGGTACAACCTTTCTGGAGAGCAATTTGGTGATGTGTATCAGAAGCATTACCTAACGTTTTTATCCTAAACTTAAAAAAATTAAATTTTAATTTAAATTACCAGTGATACCACCTGTAAAAATTTTTACCCTAATAATCATGAATGTGCAAAAAGATTTGTCTTCAAGTATGCTTATTGCATGATTCTTTATAACAGAGAAAATTTGGAAACAACATAAATGTACAATAATAAATTCTCATTAAATACATTGATTTAATAAAAAATGAAATTTACTTGCAACCATTACTAGTAGAGGAGTATGTAACAATACAGAAAGTGTTTATGGGGACTTCCCTGGTGGTGAAGTGGTTAAGAATCCACCTGTCAATGCAGGGGACATGGGTTCAAACCCTGGTGCAGGAAGATCCCATATGCCACAGAGCAACTAAGCCCGTGCACCACAACTACTGAGCCTGCACTCTAGAGGCCGCTAGCCACAACTACTGAGTCCACATGCCACAACTACTGAAGCCCACGTGCTTTAGGGCCTGAGTGCCACAACTACTGAGCCCATGTGCTGCAACTACTGAAGCCCACACGCCTAGAGCATGTGCTCTGCAATGAGAAGCCACCATAATGAGAAGCCCATGCACTGCAATGAAGAGTAGCTCCCACTTGTCACAACTAGAGAAAGCCTGTGTGTAGCAATGAAGACTCAATGCAGCCAAAAACTAAATTAAAAAAATTTTTTAAGTGTTTATGATATATTAGAGGATGCAAAATAGTTTTTAAAACTGTATAGTCTAAACGAATTTTGTAAATTGAAAAAAATGCTTAAAAAAGAAACTAATCCCAAATGTTAGTAGTACTTATCACCAAATTGTGAGATTACTAATAATTTGTGTGTGTGCCTTCCTACACTTTTCAAATTTTCCATAACCTATGTCTTGCATGGTGAAAAAAGAAAAACAAAACAATTTAAGTCTAAAGTTTAAAATTTAGGAGGTTTAAATTCAAATGATCACTTTGCTATGTGTCCTAGGATAAACTACTTAACCATTCTAAATTTCATTTTTTTCCATCTATAGAAAGTAGGTAATTATACCTACCTTATAAGGTTGTAGGAGGTTATATTAGATAATACATGTAAAGGGCTGTGCATATAACATGAACCCAATAAATTTATATTCCTCTCACTTCTTCTTCCAGGAGTTCACTAACAATGTTTAATGCTTAATGCAGGAGGTAGGATCAGAGCTTAGGTAGGGTCTTAGTTTAGGCCTGAAGTTAAACCTGTGTGATGACAGGAGAGAGGAAGGTATATGACGGGAGAGCATAAGAAAAGGCATGGAAACACACAAAACAAGTAACCTGGGCACTGTTTCTTTGCTCTGCTACTCTATTGAGCAGGTCTTAGAAGTTGTCTCAATGCTGACTCCTCATCTTTAGCAATTCTGCTGAAAAAAATTTTTTCACTCCCATACTTGTTATCTGTGTAACAAATTACTCCAAGATTGAATGGCTTAAAATGGCAGTCAGCATTTATTATCTCATATAGTTTCTGTGGGTCGGGGTCGGAAATAAGAGAGCAGCTTAGTTGGATGGTTCTGGCATGGGAATCTCTCCTGAGGTTGCATTCAAGATATAAGCCAGGGCTGCTGTTTCTGAAGGCTTGAGTATCTGATTCCAAGATGGCTCATGCATATGGTTGGCAAGTTGGTACTGGCTGTTGATAGGAAGTCCCAGTTCTTCCCCATGTGGACACCCCCCACAGAGTTGCTTGAGTGTCCTCATGACATGGTGGTGGGCTTTCCCCAGAGTGAGTGATCAAAGAAAGACCAAGGAAGAAGCCGCAATGCCTTTTTTGAACTAACCCTGGAAGTCACACTACAGTTCCACAATGTTCTATCGGTTATATGGGTCAGCTCTATTCAGTGTGAAAAGGGACCACACTGGAGTACATGTGTATTAGGAGGCAACAATCTTTGGGACCTTCTTGGAGGCTGGCTACCACAATTACACTTATAGTCCCTCTGCTTGGAATACTCTTCCCCCAGGTGTCAGCACAGCTTACACTCTCGCTCCCTCCAGGTCTCTGCTCAAAAGTCACTGTACTGGAGAGGCTTTCCCTGAACTCCCTCCCAGAATGGAATCCCTCTCACCATTCTCACTCTCTTTCCTCTTACCCTGTTCTATTTTTCCTTAGAGTACTTATAACATCTAACATGCTACATACTATTTGTTTGCAATCTGTTCCCCACTGTTTCCCCCTCCCTAGTAGAATATAAGCATCATGAAAGGCTTGCCATGATTTCTCCTGGTACCCAGAAGGAGCTCAGTAAACAAATGAAGGAGGCATGACATCACCTGACATTTCTGGTACTTTCGTCGAAGTGGTGCTCATATCACCCACAAACACGTCAATAAGTCCCTCTTTGGTTCCACCACCCTAGCTTGTAAATCCTTCTAAAACTGGTGGATCTAGCTTTCTGAATGCGATATTCTTGCTTTACACCCCTCCCAACCCAGCCTCCTGAGCCCTCCTTGCCTGCCCTGCCTCTTCTAGTACTTAGCCTTATCTATCCAGACTTCCCCCTTCCCTGGCTGCCTCAGTGTTCTCCCCTTGACATCCACACTGTTGAGGCTTCCTTATTCTGGGCCTTACCTCCTAAATGCCTACAGAAACCGATAACAACTAAAAAGCATATATGCCCCCACTCCTCCTCCCATACCCATGGCAAATATTGCTAAGAGATCAGGCCATCTCTGACTATATCTGGGCCAACAAGCTAATGACACTTTGCCAGGAGGATAATTGGTCTCTGTTGCTTAACACACTGTCAATTCTAGTAGCAGGTACTGTAACAGGGAAATCATAGAAATATTTGAATATGGGAGGGACAAATGATACAACGTAAGTAATGTATACTAAACACCAAGCATTGGTCTTAAGAAATTAATGTGGATACCTCTAACATTTAATCTACATAACCATCTGCAAGGAAGTTACTATTAGTCTATCTATTTTACAGATGAGGAAACTGAGGCTCAGAGAAGTAAATAAGTTACACAGGATCCCTTAGCTAAGAATTGGTACAACTAGTCCAAATTCAGGCAATTGGGTCTGGAGTCTTCTCTTTAACCATTATGATATTGCCTTAAGGCCTTCAATAACCAACTGGCTTCGTGGGGTCTTAGGAATAAATGTCTAGTTGTTGGGCCTAACTAAGAGTCCCCAGGAAATTTTCTCTGTATGCAATTTCCCCCAGAGAACTCTCACTCACCCTTAGAGATCCAATTCACTTCTTACCACCTCTATGAAGTTTTCATTGATATATTTATGCCAGCACTGTTTGGACATCATACTATTATTTAAATTACCAGCCTTAAGTGCAAACCCATGTTTTCTTGTAGGTTTTCTTTACTGCATCATGACTGCATAACTTTCTCATTTCTTACTCCTCATAGTTTAGCAAAGAATCTGGCCTATGATAAACCAGGTAAATAAATAAACATCTCTATTTCCATGATATGCTTTCCCAGGCTATTTTCAAAACCTAACATTCAAAGATAAGCTAAGTTGTGTGTGTGTGTGTGTGTGTGTGTGTATATATATATATATATATATATATATATATATATATATATAACTGAGTCACTTTGCTGTACAGAAGAAATTAACACAACATTGTAAATCAACTATACTTCAATCGAATTTTTTTTTTAAAGATAGGCTAAGTTGTACATTTTTTATTGACTGGGTATTCTGGTCTTCAGTGGGTACTGCTATCATATCAAAATGAAGAAGTTGAGCAAAGGACAGCTTCCCAGGAAATGCAGCATGGAAATCTTCTCTAGAAGAGCACTTCATGGAGAGTCATAGCCCAGAAAATGAGTGTGAGCACTCCAGTTCTGTCCTAGGAAAGTAATGAGACACTGTATTTAAATATCACTCACCATGGCATCGCCAGGCAGAGTTTCTCTACTACTGAGCTTATGACTCCCCTGCCTCCAGCCCTTCTAGTTGATTTGCTAAAAGGAGGTTTAGAAAATCTCTGGGAAGTTACAAAACTGACACTGCAGCAAGAAATCTGTGTTAACTTCCTCCAGCTCTTTCTAACCACAGGGCTCTGCCGAGCTCAGAAGTGCTCACAGGCTTGCCAGGAGAGCTGGACAGACATGGTAATGCAATGGGAAAGCTGTGAAGGGTGAGAGTTACATTCTTTTAAAAAGTGGAAAAAGCTTCCAGACTTACTAAAAGAAGGTAGACTTAAAGCATAAATGGGGGCTTCCCTGGTGGCGCAGTGGTTGAGAGTCCGCCTGCCGGTGCAGGAGACGCGGGTTTGTTCCCCGGTCCAGGAAGATCCCACATGCCGCGGAGCGGCTGGGCCCGTGAGCCATGGCCACTGAGCCTGCGCGTCCAGAGCCTGTGCTCCGCAACGGGAGAGGCCACAACAGTGAGAGGCTCGCGTATCGGAAAAAAAAAAAAAAGTATAAATGAATATGGAATTAGTGCCAACCTGCTCAGGATGGGCCATCAGGTGGCATGATATGGTGTTCTTTAAGTTGACACCTATGTGAAATAAAAATTGCTGTAACCTGGGGGACAAGAAATGTGACCTTCCATCATCATTTCAGGACCTTGGTTTATTCCCTGTAAAATGAAGGGAGTGGAGCATGTGAGGAAACATTCCAGTCTTAGTGAGGGTGTATAGAATGTGAAATCAGTCATTCATGATGTCAGAGTGTAATTCCTATTGTAGCCCTTACTCCAGTTTGACTGTGGTCTGTGTCTCTCTCCTCCAGCATGTATGTTTGACTCACCTCTGTATGTAGTCCTCATTGTACATTGAACAGTGTTTGACATAAGATAGGTGCTTGGTAGGTGAATAATGAATTGCTTAGAGTGAACTGAAATCTACTTTGAAATATTTTTTTCCTATCAGACACCCCACTGTATTTTGGGTTGGACCAAAATATCTTTACTAACATAAGCTGGCTCTCAATCATGATGGGAAAATATGGAGAGGGATCTGTTTTCTGGATCTGTCCAGAAATATAGGGATAAATTGAGCACAGTGTACCTAGTTTACTTAAGGTATCTCTCCAGTAAATGGTAGAACAAAGTAAAGAACAGTTCTGTCAGACTCTGAAATCTAGTTTTCTACTAAACAAGGGGGATGTTCTTCCATAGTCATAGAAAGTCCAATGTTCTATGTGTAAATAAAGTCTACAGACGCAATTTAAAGATGCTTAATACTTGAGTGACCCTAAAAATGAGTTCTCCATTAAAATGTAGAAGGGGATTTGGCAATACCAAGATTATGATGGGGAACACAACTTTGGAATCCCAAAGAACTTTCTTACCTGCCATCAGTGTGAATAAAATGGGCCAGCCATGTCCTATACTTGTTCTACACTTTCTCTAGTCCCCCTTGTGATACAAAGAAGGAGACGGGATGGACAGCCTTCCCCATAAATATTTATCAGCAGTATGTCAGCATAATGAACTGTGGACTCTCTGCAGATTTTTCTGTAAGGTAAAGCTCATCAGGATAATGGGAAGGCTATGAAAGCTCTGCATTGGGACATGATGAGCAATGCTGGCTGTAGTAAGCAAGGACATTGTGTTGAGGTATGAGGACCCTAAAGCTATGAGATCTGACATCCTTGTTAGCACAGAAATTTGACCTAGAGCAATGATTTCCAACATTTTAAAAGTCACAGTGCCTTTTTCAAATAAAATCTTAATGGAACCCCAATATATAAAACAGATACAAGCAGACCTGATTGAATCTAAGTTGGGAGGCCCGTGGCTCCAACTCCTCATTTGTACCCTCCCTTCCGAGATGTCTCAAGACATTTCCCTGGAAACCTAGGGCTTCACAGAACTCAATATGAAAATCTCTGGCCCAAAAGACACATCTCTGTGACTTTTTTCCACATCAATACCTAATTCTCTAAAATTAGAGATGGTAATTTTATTGTTTGGGTAAACAAATTGATATCAATATGGAAAAACATCATACTTAAAAATAGACTAAGCCTTTTCCACTTATTGAAAGAGGACAATGTGAAACACTGCTCAAAATTTTTTTTAATCATTGCAAAGTGCCTGAGGATATTTTCTGGTGGCCAACAGTCTAAAGGTCTAAGGGAGACACAACAGTGTCAGCTTAGCTGAAGCGTACACGAAGGACAGAAGAGTCCCTTGGCATCCAGCCATCTCTCTGCCCAATATTCAACAGGAGGGCAGCATAGAAAGCAATCTAGTAGAGTGTTGACAGAATTAATCAGGCTCTATTTTCCAGTTTTCTTTTGCTCCCTGGGCTAAGAAATTAGAAGGCTCTGGCTGAATCAGCAACACTTTGAGATTTCCCCAGAAACACAATTTTCCTGGGGAAATAAAGCTAATGAAAGGAGAGGTTGACAATGTTTGATTTCCTCAAAGCCCACTGCCTGATTTTATGTGAACTGACTGATTTCTTTTAGACCTTTAAGTCCATAGCTCAGTGACACTGCATTGCTCAGAGAAGACAGAGAAAAACATTTGTGAATAAATCGAAAAGTCGCAGTACTGTACCTTGCGCATGGATGGCACTCATCTAATGTCAAAGCCCTTCCACAGATTATTTCAATACATAGTAATAAATATCTACCATTTATTCAAGTCTATCTCTAATCCTTATCATAATAGGTGAGTTAGATATTATCCCTCAATTTTACAGAAGTGGAAACTGAGCCAGCACAAGAATAAATTACTTGCCCATACATGGCAGACTTCCATTTTGAATTCAGGACTCTTGGACATCGAATCCCCGAGTCTGACTGCCTCTCCAGGCTGCTCTTCCAATCTCAGTCCTTCTCAGGCATGATGCAGTATTATAAAATTACCTCAGGAGCTGGGAGCGTGGTCCTAGCCAAGACAAATTCTCTTCAAACAAGAGACTGGAGAAGTGTGTTGATCTTCAGAACTCAGGGTAGACAGCCGGCATGGTTCTTTCTCAGGGATGGGCAGATGGGCCAGTTTAATCTTTCTGGGTATTGGGGGAATATTGTGGTCTCCATAAACATGAAGCAGTTTGTCTATTATTCTAAAGGCAACAGGGAGGCACCAAATCTTCTGTAATATTTTACAGAGGTGGGATTGAAGGTCCAGAAAGGCTTATCTTGTCCAAGATCACTGGTCTCAACCCTGGCCTCAGTATATGATTCACATTCCCTGCAGCATCAGCATCAGCTGGTCAGAAATGCATAGTCTCAGGCCCAGACTCACTGAATCAGAAAATGGTTTGAACAAGATCCCCAGGTGATTCAAGGTGCATCAAAGCTTGAGAAGCACTGCTCTAAAGCATGTGTGCTTTCCCGAATCCTGGGCCCCTGCCTGCTGTCAAATTCTGCATATTTGGGCTTCCTGCCAGTCAGAGGCAAATGGAGAGTGGGAGGGAATATGTGGTTTCCTTTAGGGGTGGTTGTCAACGCCCTCCGCTACAGGCTCCGCCCCACCAACCAAACAATTATCAGCTCCTGGGCAGGTGGAGCCCGAGTCCCCAGATTGGCCCACTCGTGGTACAATACACGTTTGCTTAATCACTGTTTCCAGAGGCGCCTCATCAATCATCACCTCAAAGCACCCAGGAGAAAGAGGTCCTGGTCGATGAGCGCTCGGCGCTGAGAAGGATCGAGGCTCCTAGTCGCCGATAAGAGGGGCACGTGGAGTTGGGATGAGGAAGGTCGGGACTAAGGAACATTAGGAATTCACCCTGCTGCTCTGATTGTTAATTAAGTGACTCGTCTACTGGAGGACAGTCCTGCATGTTCCCCCAGGCATCTGTTAGTTCTTCGAAAACCACTACTGACAAAATGAGGTTTGCCCTTGGTACACACATAATGAGACTGAGCTTGACAGGTGTGGCGCGATTAGAAAATTTCTACATGAAGCTCATTTTGCTAGCCACTCCACAGTAAACAGACTCATTAGAACTTGCAGGTCCCTGGAGGCAAAGCATGTTTGACATTATTAATTGGCTTTTCTGTATAAGGAGTCAAATAGATGAAAAGGTTTATCAAGCTGAAATAATTAATTTTGCCTGAATTCGCTGACAGTTCATTTCTCCTGTAAAAGACCATTTTAAGGTTCCTTTTTTTTTTTCAAATTTCAAAGTTCAAAAGACATAATAGTGGCAAAAGTGAAGCTTTTTAGTAAATTATAATTAAAGGGAATTTAATTAACTTAGACCTGGGGAAGGGGAAATAAAGGAATTGCTATCTGTGTCTATACAGAGGTCTAGATGGTTGAACATATCATGACTTAATAATGCATTAATTTTAATCTAATCAAAGCATAATAAAAGAGGTAATTATATGTTTAAAAATTACCAGGCTCCAATAGTGGGATTTTTAAACACTTAATACTCACCCAGTTTCTCGTTAGCAAAGTTATAATTGTTGTTCTCAGATTCTGCTTATTTAAAGATGGGGGTTACAGGCAAGAGGTTAATTGAATAAATCATTGTAAGAACCCATGTTGAAACTACGATGAACTACAAAGTTTGCAATTCCTGGCTGCAAAAGATTTTTTTTCTTCCCTTTTTTCTCTATGTCTTTCTGTGTCTCTAAAAATAGCAAATTATTTCCATTCCTTTATATGTGCTTCTGAATCCTCCCACACCCACTCTTTGCTCCACAAAGCCAAAATCCATTTCACATGAGATTCTGAAAAGTTTTCCCTCATCTTCCAAATTTTACCACTTTCATCTCCAACAAGGCATTTTGTAGTTTCAGTGCGAGACTTCCCAGCCTTAAACAATGGATGATAAGGTGCCGGGATTGGGTGCTTGGTGAAAAGTATCATGATCTCTCCAAGTGGTCAGAAAACAGTGGGGTTTTGATTTCTGTAAAGGCCAATGTGTCTGGGCATTTCATTGATTAAAGACTGAGTTCTTAGAAATGTCTTAAAAGGTATAGCTGTTTTGCAGCAAAGAAGCATCTTGCCACATCAGCCAACATACTCATTTTGTAGTTCAAAGATGATCCAATATTTCCTAAATCTCTCTGACCCTGAGGAAATAAAAACTGGTGTGGGAGGAGGAAGACCAGGTAGAGGAGTTATGGAGAGTGGTTCTTCCATACCTAGTAGTATGTTTTCAAGCAGTTCCTCAGGCCTTCACCTCCTTCTATCACCTAACCCCCCCCAGCCCCTACTGCACCCCATGGTGACCGGCCTCCTGAAAACCTACTGACAATGTTCCTTCTTTTCACCCTTTCATTGATGCTTTTCTAATCCAGAAATACCTGTTGGCTCTCTTCATTAAACAGCAGGGTGTTTATGGAGTCTCCTTGTTTATTCCCCATCCTCAATTGGAGGCAAAAGCTTGGTTACCTGAGACTCACTCTTATATTCCTTCCAGTAGTGTCTTTAAAAATGATCCCATTCAAGTGAAAATTTACCCAGAAATATTCACATCCTATTGCATTATTTTGCAAAATGCAAGTTCACTTCTGCCTTTTGCCAAAACATCCTTAGGTACACTCTTCAAATGAGGAAGGAGAGAGGTAGGCCACTTTACACGTACCATCTCAGTTCTCAGAACAACCAAGTGAGATCACCCCCATATTAAAGGTGAGACAAGTGAGGCTCAGAGGTAGGAAGAAAGTTCCTTAAGTTCACACACTTAAGCAGAGCTGCTCTGCCTGACCTCAGGCCCTTATAATTTCCATTAGAAAGGAGTAACCCAAAAAGTAACAGACATCAGATTCCCAAACTGTAAACACTTGTAACATTTACCAAAGAGTTAACATTTGGGGTAAGAAATGTCATAACCCAAAAAGCAAATATCTACTTCCTTGTACAGAGGAATACTCAAAAAGACATATTAAAAAAAAATCCTGGGAACCTTGAGACCTTCCGGTGCAACAATCACAAACTTACTGTTGATCATATTTCCCACTCCTGCTTCCTTATATTAGTTCCTTAATTAACCACATAGTAATGGCCAGGGACCATTGTGATTGAATAAAGGGTTGGACATGAGGGGGGCAGGAAGCGGGAGGAGGTTATATGTGCCAAGATTCAGGGCTTGTGCTGTCATCACTCACCAGCACGTTTTCTTCTGAAGTCAGTACGTTGTTCCATTTCAAACACACTTTAAGAAAAACACGAACTGATTTATTTACTATTCTGAACGACTTATTAAACAGTCATGATCAGTGCCTGGTAAAACACAGGCTGAAAATATGCCATGCAATGCCTAGTCATTCTGCTAATGGAACTAATATTTCTCCTCTATGCCTCTCGTTTTCTCATTCGACTCTCCCTGTGCTTCTCTTTATTTCTTTCTATAATTCTGCCTGATAAGAATTAGAAACTCAGAAGGGATCTGTGTTAGTGTGGTCAGTTCCAAAGACTCCAAAGCCCACATCTCCCCAGCACCTCCCTTTCATTCATTAACCCACCAGGGGCCAAGACTAATTAGATCAGCCTGCTCATTTTGAGCTGATAATTGATTTAAATAGGTTGCTCATTTAAAACAGAAGAAAAGCCTGCTAAACATTTGGTTCTGGGATTTTTTTTTTCTTCCTTCCCCGTAACTTTCAATTGCTTGTGCAATGTAGCATAAAATGTAGAGGTCTCCCTTTCTTTTCTCTCTTTTTTTAAAGGGGCCATAAAATTAATTATAATAAGTAGGCAACGGGAAGGGTCAGGGGGTTAGCTGATGGCTCTAATGAGCAGCGGAGCTTTGGGAAAGCTGGGCCACTCATGCTGTTTGTGGGCTGCAAGGGGGCCGTAGCTTCCAACAGGAGCACAGCCTAAAAAGGTCCTTTGGACTGATTCTGTCTTCATGGCAACCAAAGTAGCTTTGCTAAGCTTCAGACAAAAGGAGCCTTCCTTTCCAAATGTGGGGACATTCTGAAATTGTTTCCTTACCATTAAGCAAGAAAAGACGTTCAAAAGGCCATTCCAAGATACACTCCCTGCCCACTCCCCCCCAAACCCCTGGTTTTTACACAACTTGTGAGTGGGAAAGTTAGAGGAAACCTTGGACCTACTCTATATTCTAAAGACCTTTCCCTTCTCAAAGCGTCTTTCATGACCCGTCCTGCCCCACATTGACTTATTTCAAGTGCGGATCAAAAAAGTTTAGACTAGGCCCCTCTTGGAAACTAAATTGTCCTACTAGTTTCTACTGTTCGTCTGACTGTATCCCTTTGACACAATGAAAAGAGCTTTTGTCTGCAGCCTGGAGGGCAAGAGGTGGAAGCAACACTTGTAATTTGTCCTGTAAATTTTATTTTGCGGTGTTTCCCATCACAGGAAGGGAGTTCTCGGCCTGGTGAGGGGAGCTGAGGGGTGTTACAAAACCTTTAAAGGTAAATACAATGATTGGAAATAGAAAAGTTACCCCCCAAACTGCATGTGCTGTATTTCAGATGTTCCTAAGTTCCAACTTTACAAAGCAACACGATCCACATGAGAAGCATGTGGGTTTTGAAGGCAGACAGACAAACCTGGGTTTCTAACCTGATTCAGTCACTTCTAAGCTCTGTGTAAGTCACTGGCTCTCTCTAAAACTCATTCTCTTTACTTGTAAAGCGGACACACTAAAGTCTATTTTGGAGGCATATCCTAAGGGTTAGATATAATGTCAGCCTAGCAGAAGGCCTAACTTTAATAAGCACTCAAAAAATAGTATCCATAATGCAAAACTGGCTTCCTAATAACCAGGGAGGGTCACTCATACCTGTTTTGTTGTTGGAGTCCAGGCACTTAGGGAGACGGTGTCATTGTATTGCACACAGGGCCAGCCTCAAGAGTGTACAACCTGAGCAGTGACACAGGGCCTGACACTTAGAAGGACCCCACGTTGCTGTCTTAAAATGCTTAATTTTTGAACAGGGGACCCTGCATTTTCATTTTGTACTGGGTCCTGCAAATTATGTGGCCTGTCCTGATGGCACATTCTCCTCTGCAAATGCTGTTCCTGCCAATCTTGGTATCTTGAAGGGTCTCCTTCCATGAGGTCATGTCTGTGTCGGTGGCACACTGCTATTGCACTTATAAATCACATTTTTTCTGCCCCGTCCACAAATTAGAACCAGAGGTGTAGCCTCTCTGTTCCTGTGGGCCCAGGGCATGACTGCCATGAAAACCTATTCAAGAGCACATGCTAGTGGCCGAAGGTCAGAATGGCACCTCTGCGGTCCCATCGCTGGGCCACTGAGAGAGCTCGTGTCTCTCAAGTAGAGGATGGAGGCCTGGGAGATGACAATGAAGACAGACCATCCCTTTGTTAATTCAGCATTCTTGTGGTGGATCGTTTTCACTGTTAATGACATACGAGTTGAGTCCCAGGTAATTTTTTTCAAAGCAACCAGTTGTGAAATATCTTGAGAAAACACTGCCAATTTCCAATCCTAATGACAGAGACACTGAAGGTAAATAAGATGAATATTTATGGAATACCTGATTGCCTAAATGAGTTCCCTAAGGTATGAATAATTGAATGTGCGTATGCTAGTTAATTGGGAAAAGCCAGTAGGTAACTCCTTTCTATTTACGTTAGCCTCATTTTATTTTATTTCTTAGAACTATTACAGTTCCCAGTTATTTCCTATGCTTCAGTAAATTTGAGTGTCATTGAGAGAATTTTTAATAGACATCATGAGTCTTAATTTCAATAAATGTATAAGCCATGGTAGAATATGTAATGATGGCTCTTAAGACATAGTTACTTGGGTTTCCCTAACAAAAGCTATTGTTCATTGGTGCCTACTGCTGGCTAGTTTTTTATGTACGTCTCCCGATTTAATCCTTACGCTAACCCTATAAGGTTAGATATCGAACAATTAGCTCCATTTTACAGATGCGGAAACTGAGATAACAGTTAAGTGAGCTGCTCATGGCCAAGTCACTCTAAGTATTGGAGCACAGATTCAAATCTGGCCTGCTTCAAAGTCAAAAGTCTTTCCAGAAAGGGAACACTGACTTTCGCTTAGAGTAGAAGTCTGGGAAACACAGTCCTTTCCTTATCATGTTGCAAATATGGTCCACGAGGACTTCAACCTGATGTCTGTCATCATTCTCAAGGAGCCACCCAAGTCAAACCAGTCGAAGCAACTATTTTTTTTTCAGAGGCTATGCTTTTTAAATAGTTTTTATTTGGTCTATTTTTTTTTAGTATACAGAACGTACAGAGAGCTCTCATAGTCTCCCTTTTTCCACACCCAGTTTCTCCTATTATTAACATGTTGCATTCCTGCGGTATATCTACTGTAATTGGTGAGCCACTATTGATACATTCTTATTAAGTAAAGTTTATAGTTTACAGTTCACTCTCTGCCTTGTACCTGCTATGGGTTTTGACAAATGCATGTAATGTATCCACAATTATGGTATCATATGGATTAGTTACACTGCTTTTCCTCCACCTATTCATTCCTCTGCCCACCTTCCCCATCATCCCGCATCTGAAACCCTGGCAACCACTGATCTTTTTACTGTCTCTGTAGTTTTGCCTGTTCCAGAATGTCAGTTGGAATCATACAGTATGCAGCCTTTTCCGACTGTCTTTTTTCACTTAGCAAAATGCATTTGTTGCCTCCATGTTGTACCATGCCTTGATAGCCCATTTCTTTTTATTGCTCAGTAATATTCCATTGTAAGGATTATCACAGATTATTTATCTATTCACTATCAAAGAACACCTTGGTTGTTTCCAACCTTTAGCAATTATGAGTAAAGTTGCTATAAACATTCATGTGCATGTTTTTGTGTGGACATAAGTTTTCACCTCATTTGAGTAAATACCTAGGAACCTGATTGCTAGATCCTATGATAAACCTATGTTTAGTTTTGTTAAAAATTGTCTGACTGTCTTTCAAAGTGGCTTCACCATCTTGCATTCTCACCAGCGATGAATGAGAGAGTTCCTTTGCTCTACATCTTTCACCAGCATTTCATGTTGTTATTGTTTTGGGTTATAGCCATTCTAACGGATGTGTAGTAATATCTCATTGTTGTTTTAATCAGCCATTTGTTCTTGTTCAACTAAGAGTAAGCAGCCATCTCCAAAGTAGGATGTGTACATCCCATTATGTGGACAAGATAATCCATTGAAATACGCAGAGAAAAAATGCAACCACTATTTTTTTCATTCATTAGGTGAAATTTTCTATTCTTTGTGTATATTCTTAATATATTCTATATTAGCATAGAAATTGTGTATATTTAATAAATTAAAAATACTTATCTTGTTGAGATTCATGTCTTCCCTTTTTTTTTAATTGACAAAGGTGTTCTATTAAAAGAGGACCCCACTGCCATAGAGAACCGTAGATCTATGAAGACATCAAAGACAGAGACCTAATATTTCTTTGAAAAAGTGAAACTTGATTTCCATTCAATATTGAATTTGGTGTTTAAAAGTCTGAATTATGTCAAAGCTGAAGTTATCTATGCTATTTTGTACTGGATACATCTACTAGTGTGACAAATTGGCTGTTTTCCCAGAGTGGCAGTTGTCTGAATTCATCTGCAGGAAGAATACATACCGGTGTGTTTTCAGAATATTGTCAGAGTGGTCTTAGCTTTTCAAAGCAGTTTTTCCTATACCATTTCACTTCACATGTTAACACAATGGCTACTGCTGTTTTAGATTCCTTTTCAAAACTGGTTTTTGAGTATGGCTAAAAGGTGTAGAACTGATAACCCTTACAGAGTTAGCTCTATTGTTAATCTCATTTTACAGATGAGCAAACTGAAGCATAGAAAATTTAAATAACCTGCCAAATGCCCCCCAATTTGTTACTGGCAGAACCATGATTCACACTCAGGCATAGATGCCAGAGTCCAAGCTCTTACCCATTAGATTATTTGTGCCTAACAACATCTATATGCCAGTGCCTACATGATTTAGAGAAAAACCTGACCAGTTTAGCAAAAGGAAAACCAAATTGTGGACTGCACCATCAATATAGATCTGTGTTTTCAAATACAAATATATGCTCTTTTCCAAAGCAATGTGTGTGTAGGGCAGACACTGGCAAAAATTTTGACTGTTACACATCCTGTGAGTTTGATGGGAAATACTAAGTATCCTCTGTATATACAGAGAAGGTCTAAACCAAGAAGATCATATTTGTAAAAATATCACTTTTCACATCATGATAGCAGTGTGAGAGCCTGTAAAAACACCAAGGAACAAGTTGATACAACCAGTAGAGAAAGAAATATATGTTTGGAACTCATTAATGAGCCTGATCCTTCAAGATGAGATATTGGAAACTACTATCTTCAGTGTGACAATTGGAACTCCAGAACACTTTAAGAACAAAGATGAAAAACATTAAGTAGGATTTTCCTCCCTTCGTCCTTACTTCTTTTCCTCTTTCCCCCACCCTTCCTTCTTTCTGAAATAAGAGAGTATATTAAAGATGTCATACTCAATTCGAGAACCACTGGTTGGGAACAATAGCTCTAAAGAAAGTTAAGGAGGAAAGTATATTCATAAAGTACAAGAGAACCTTTTTCCAGAGATATGGAATTAATAGCTGGGCTGGTCAGAATTTTAGATTTGGACCCACTCTTGAAAACTCAATGAAGCATGATGATAATGTGGTTGTCAGTCTTTGATATGGCCTCCAATAATTTAGTACCTTCTAGTATTATCTCCTTTGTGTAGTCTCCTTAGAGGCCTGCTGGTGTGACCAACAGAATGTGGGGAAAGTGATGTGACCTAAGCTAGGTCACAACAGACATTGGAGCTTCTGACTTTCTCTCTTAGATCTTTTGCTCTGAGAGAAGTCAGTCACCATGCTGTTAGGAGACTCAAGATGTCCTGTGAAAAGACCCACATGGAAAGGAACTGAGGCCTCCTACCCATAACAAGTACCAACTTGTCAGCCACATGAGTGAGCCACCTTGGAAGAGGAGCCTCCAGCCACAGTCAAGCCTTCAGATAACTGCAGCCCCAGTTGACATCTGACTGTGACCTCATGAGAGATCTCAAGTCAGAACAGCCCAATCTGGATATTTAACCCACAGAAGCTAAGAAATAGCAATTATTGTGTTTTTTTTTTTGTTACTAAGTATTAGAGTGATTTGTTATGCAGCATTAGGTAACTGATTCTGTCAGTAAGCCTGGAAATTTGGTCAGAAATACAAAAGGTCTGAGGCTACCACGGAGCTGAAGGGATGCAGGTTGCTTAGCAGAGGGCTGTTTGGTGGGAGACTTAAGATATGTGGAACTCTGACCCTAGAGCAAAAGTGTGAAGTAAAGGATGTCCAGAAGACTGTAGACAAAACCCACCAAGTCAAAAACCACCTGTCGCACCAAATTAACACTAAAAAGTGCCTGAACTAAAAAAGTAAGTGGCTAAATTAATGTAATGCAAACTGGAAAATATTTTGTTTTTCAAATACTCCTTGAAACATAGTAGGTTATCAAATTAGTGAAGAGAGAGAAAGAGAAGGAAAGAAAAGTAAGAAATAGAACATTCTTAGGAACATTTTAGTTTTATCAATCAAGCATTTCTCTAAGTCTGTGTTCTTCAGATAACAGTAATAATAATAAAGCTATTAAATTAGTTCAAAGACCAAAAATTTCTAAGGTAGAGAAGATGCAAGCTTAATTGAGGATGTCAGAATGAAATAGATATATCTATTGGGCACAGGATACAGATTGTGGTGTCACTGTTTTCCCCTGTGGGACAGAGGCATGTCCCAAAGATGGTTTACCAGCATGAGGTACCAGGATATAAAGCCAGACTTGACATCAACAAGTGTGACCAGAAGGGATGTTAGGTGAAGCCACCTGTTCAAATAATAACAGTAGCAACAACAATAATAATACTAGCTAGCATTTATTTAATGCTTACTATGTACACAAGGACTGTTCCAATTCCTTTATAAGTATAAACTTGTTATTAATTCAACTTAATAACCCGAACATCTGTCAGTTTTCTATTATAGCCTCCTACCTTTGAAGTCTCATTGCATTTCAATGTCTAAAAATACCCCTCTTAGAAGAGGGCTCCTTTAATTACCACTATTCACATGCCTACTGTGTGCCAGGAATTGTGCTTTATGTTTTATACAAGAGCATCACTATGTGCAAATGTGTAGGTTGTGCAGATATACATATGAACCCAACTCCACATATTAGCATATCTCATCCTTCTAAAAATCTATGTCAGAATTATTATCTTTATTTTACAGAATTCTAAACCTTGACTCAGAAAGATAAAATCACTTAATATAGCCTCAGAGCTTATAAATGGCAGAAATAGAATTTAATACCCAGAATTCATACCCCCAAAATGTATGCCCTTTCCTCTCTAGCATGCATATTTAACAAGAAAAACACCTGCTATAGGAGTCTCATTTTAAACAAGGGCTAGTTTCTGAGGTCAGCTACAAAAGTGAAAATAGCTTTTAGTCTAAATTGAATAGATCCATGAAAATATATTAAATAGTAATTTCAGATAAATAATGTGGCAATTCCATATAAACATTCTTCCTCCCAGCCCCTTCCCCCCAAAAAAATATTAGTGACTTAAAACAATAACCATTTTTGTTTGCTCATGATTCTGCAATTTTTTTTTAGGGCTTGGGGAAGGTTAATATGTAACGTTAGTTGAGCTCAGCTGGGTGGTTCTTTGCTCATGCAGTGTAGACTGGTATCATCATGAGACTGCACTTAGCTGAGGCTAAGACAGGTAGCCTTAGTGCTCCTCTATATCACCTGCATTTCCATGTGGTCTATCACAATTGACTTAACCTAAGATTCTTTACATGATGGCTGAATTAGAGGTTGAAAGGAGAAGATACAAGACCTTCTAAGGCCTTGGCTTGGTGGCCCAAGAGCATCATTTCAACTATATTTTATTGATCCAAGCAAGTTTCAAAGCCATCCCAGATCAAGGGAAGGGGAAATACACCCCACCTCTAGAAGGAAGGATGAGTATATATGTACAAGAAAGAAAGAATTTGCTTTTGGCCATTTTTGAAAGTGATCTACCACACTATATCCTCTAATAAAACCTTCCATGTCTCCCACATTTGAAATACATGCACTCCTCTTTCAAAAGTCTCATTCCACTATGGCAGCAGCTCAAAGTTCAAATCTCATCATTTGCCTCAGATCCACATGTGTATGAGTCTCCTTTGTACAACACTCTTGGTCTGGAGATCTGCAGACTATAAACATGTTATCTGCCCTCAAATTGTCCAGTATAAAATGGTAAGACGTGGATTGAATAACTGTACTAGAAGCTTTCATTCAGAATGGGAAAAATGAAGTGATGTCAGAAAAATAGCAAACTAAGAACTTCCAAGCCTTTGTTTTCCCCATGAAAATATTTTAAATAAATAAATAAAGTAAAACAGAACTGGCTGAACTAATCTTATAGGAGCTTCAGAAGAGTGAAAAATCTACAGCAACAAAACAAACATCCAATAAAGAAAAGTCCACATTCAAAATTGTAGGAAATTTTGTGGCATTATTATTCAAACTTTCCACACTCTTTCTCTGTATGGTGTGGTCTTGGTTTGAAGGAGACAGTAGCAGAATTTCCACTTTTCACCCTTGAACTGGAAGGAGCAGAGTAGTTGATACTCACAATGTTCTAATCTGTCTGGGTGTTGCCTAAAGAACCAGTCTCTGTCTTACCTAACTCAAATCTTAGATGAGGAAGAGTGGCAACTGCTACTTGTGAAAGCTACAGGGGAACTAGAGAGCCACATATACTGGGCAAGAGATTGTGCATGGAAACATACAGTAGACCATGTAAGGCCCCATGGGATGAGAATGTTTGGGAAATTAACGCATTCAAAAGCAGATGTGTATAAAGGGAATAGAGAAAGTCACATATAAGCCCAGGCAAGATGCATACTCAGAAAAGACCTGAGAAGACCTTAGATTTCTGCTCAGGTTTATTCCTAGGCTCAGAGCATGCCCAGCTACTCAGTGAATGACTTTCTAGGCAAAAAAAAAAAAAAAAAAAAACCAGTCTTCAAAAACTGCGAGAAGTGGCTGTCTTTACAGATGCCCAATTTCAACAAAAAATTACAAGGCATACAACAAAATGGGAAATCAGGATCCACTCAGAGAAACAAAATTAATTGATAAATACCATATATGAAGAAGCATAGATATCAGACTTACTAGAAAAATACATTAAAAGAGCTGTCTTAAATATGCTCAGAGAGCTAAAGAAAAAAGAACAAAAAAACTAATGAACTCAGTAAAACAGTATATGAACACAATGAGAATATCAACAAGGAAATTATTAAAAAGAACCAGATTCTGATGCTGGTAAAAAGCAATAACTGAATTACAATAATCACTGGAGGGTTTCAACAGCAGATTGGAAAAGGCAGAAGAAAGTATAAGTGAACATAAGACAGAAAATGAAAATATGAAGTCTGAGGAGCAGAAAGAAAAGATAATGAAGAGAAATGAATAGATCCAGAGGGACATGTGAGACACCATGAAAAAGAACAATATATGCATTATAGGAGTTTCAGAAGAAGAAGAGAGAGAGAAAGGAGGAAGACAGATTATTTGGAGAGAGAATGTCCAAAAAACTTCCTAAATTTGCTTAAATACAGGAATCTACAAATACAAAGAAGCTCAACAAGCTCCAAGTAGAATAAATCCCAAAGAGACACATGTTATAATCAAACTATCAAAAGACAAAGACAAATAGAGAACCTTAAAACAACCAGAGAGAAGCAGCTTGTCAGATACAAGGGATTCTCAATAATATTATCATCTGATCAATCAGAAGAAATCTTGCAGGCCAGAAGGCAGTGGGATGATATATTTAAAGTGCTGAGTGAGAGAGAAAAAAATCCTGTCAACCAAAAATTATATATCTAACAAAACTTTCCTTCAAAAATGAGAAGAGGGCTTCCCTGGTGGCGCAGTGGTTGAGAGTCCGCCTGCCGATGCAGGGGACACGGGTTCGTGCTCCGGTCCGGGAGGATCCCACATGCCGCGGAGCGGCTGGGCCCGTGAGCCATGGCCGCTGGGCCTGCGCGTCCGGAGCCTGTGCTCCGCAACGGGAGAGGCCACAACAGTGAGAGGCCCGCGTAAGGCAAAAAAAAAAAAAAAAAAAAAAAAAAAAAAAAAAAAAAAAAAGAGAAGAAAATTAAGACGTTCCCAGATAGACAAAAACTGAGAGAGTTCATTAGCATTAGACCTGCTAATAAAAAATGCTAAAGGGAATTCTTCAGGTTAAAATAGAAGGTTACTAGGCAGAACCTCAAAACCATATGAAGATATAATAATCTCTAGTCAAGGTAAACACATGGGCAAATATAAAAATTGGTATTATTGTAATTTTGGTTTGTAACTCCACTTTTTATATTCCTCAGGGCTTAAATAATAAATGCAAAATTATAAATCTATGTTAGTGGACATACACTGTATAAAGTTGAATTTGTAACATTAATAATATAAATGAGGGGGAGGAGCTGTATAGTAGTAAAATTCTTGTATACAATTGAAGTTAGGTTGATATCAATTTAAATTATATTGTCATAAGCTTAAGATATTATACATAGTTGCCATGATAACCATATATATATATATATATATACACACACACACACACACACACACACACACACATACACACACAAAGAGAAATGAGAAGAAATCAAAATATGACAACGCAAAAATTAACTAAACACAAAAGAAAGCAGGAATGGAGGAAATGAGGACAAGAAAGCTATCAGACAGAAAGCAAATTAAAAAATAGAAAAAGTAAGTCCCTCCTTATTAGTGATTATTAATATATAAATAAAAATTAAATTTCCCAATCAAAAGGTATAGATTGGCAGCACAGATTTTTTTTAAAAGGGCATGATCCAAAGATATGCTGTCTACAAGAGACTCACTTTAGATCTAAAGACACAAATAAATTGAAAGTGAAATGATGGAAAAGTATATTTCATAATATAGTCACCAAAAGAAAGCTAGGATGACTATACTAAAATTAGATCAAATAAATTTTAAGACAAAAACTGTTAAATGGATAAAGAGAGACATTATATATTGATAAAAGGATCAATACACCAAGAAAACATAATAATTATATGTGTCAAATCTCTGAGCTCTAAAAATATGAAGCAAACATTGGCAAAACTGAAGAGAAAAGTATGCAGGTCTACAATAATAGTTGGAGACTTCAACAACCCCCTCTCAATTTGGTAGAAAAAAAACAGACAGAGATC
The DNA here is from genome assembly GCF_949752795.1 of Hyperoodon ampullatus. NCBI lineage: Eukaryota > Metazoa > Chordata > Mammalia > Artiodactyla > Ziphiidae > Hyperoodon > Hyperoodon ampullatus. The sequence continues at coordinate 108,322,893 of NC_136921.1, forward strand.
AATAAAGAAATAGAGGACTTGAGAGCACTATAAGTTAATTGAACCTAATGGACATATACAGAACACTCCACCTAACAAAAGCAGAATACATATTTTTTTCAAGTGAGCATGGAACATACTCTAGGATAGACCATATATCAGGCCACAAAACAAGTCTAACCAAATTTTAACAGGTTGTAATTATACAAAGTATCTTTTCTGATCACAATGGAATGAAACTAGAAATCGATAACAGAAGGAAAACTGGACTATTCACAAATATGGACTATTCACAAATACATGGTACAGTTGCTGCCGAAAATTATGGCAGTTTGCCAAAAAGTTAGACATGGAATTCCCATATTATCAAGCAATTCCACTTCTAGGTTTATAAACAAAAGAATTGTAAAGCAGGGACTCGAACAGATATTTACATACCAGTTTTCACAGCAACAATATTTACCATAGCTGAAAGATGAAAACAACTCAATGTCCATCAACAGATGAATGTACATGCAAAATGTGGTATATACATAAAATGGAATAATATTCAGCCTTGAAAAGGAATGAAATTCTGATGTAAACTACAACATGGGTGAACCTTGAAAACATTATGCCAAGTGAAATAAGCCAGATACAAAAGGACAAATATTGTATGATTCCATTTATATGAGGTGCTAAAAGAGTCAAATTCATAGACACGAAAAGTAGACTAGTGACTATCAGAGGATGGATGGAGGCAGGGTAAAAGGAATAAATGGGATAATGAGATAATTCTGAAGATGAATACTGTGATGGTTGTAAACAATGTGAACATATTTAATGCCACTGAATTGTAAACTTAAAAATGGCTAAATGGTAACTTTTACGTATTGTATATTTTTTCATTTTTTTCATTTTTTCACAATTATACATATGTAAGATACATAACAGCAGCTAGTCCTTAGTAATTTTGAAATTCAGCTGGGTACATGCTGTCAATTCTCTAACCTGAGGCAGGGAATATTCCTTGATTAGTTACCAATTCTGCCCTTTGGGCTTGGTAGTTTAATTCCTGTAGGCTCTTGGCTATACCTTTACAATAAGTGGTCCATATTTGCAGCAGCATAGCTCTCTCAGCCTGCTTGAAGAAAAATGGAAGTTCAGAAGCTTCTTTTCTTTATGAACTGCTCTGTCTCCTTTCATCCAAGCTGGTGATATTTTCACTAATGCAATCTTCTTTAAGACTCTGTGGGTTTTCTACACATTCCACTGGGCTTATCCTATGTTTCAAAGCCATATCCATAGTTCATTCTGATACAGATATTTCTGCTGAGAGACACTGCCTTAAGATTATTTTTTTAATTGGAGTATAGTTGAATTACAATATTATATTAGTTTCAGGTGTTCAACATAGTGATTCAATATTTTCATATATTACAAAATGGTCACCATGATCAGTCTAGTTACCATCTGTCACTTTACAAAATTAATATAATATTATTGACTATATTCCCTATGCTGTATGTTACATTCCCATGACATTTATTTTATAACTGAAAGTTTGCACCTCTTAATCTCCCCCTCTTATGTCACTCACCCCCAACCCCTCCCTCCTCTGACAACCACCAGTTTGTTCTCTATATCTTTGAGTCTGTTTCTGTTTTGTTATGTTTCTTCATTTGGTTTGTTTTCTAGAATTCACATATAAGTGAAATCATGCAGTATTTGTCTTTCTGTGTCTGACTTATTTCACTTAGTATGATATGCTGTTGACCCATCAATGTTGTTGCAAATGTCAAGATTTTATTGTTCTTAATGGCTGTGTAATATTCAATTACATATATGTGTGTGTGTGTGTGTGTATCTTCTTTATCCATTCATCTATCAATGGGCACTTAAGTTGCTTCTATATATCTTGGCTATTGCAAATAATGCTGCAATGAACATAGGAGTGCATATATCTGTTCAAATTAGTGTTTTTGTTTTCTTCAGAGAAGTGACAAGATTTGGAATTCCTGGATTGTATAGTAGTTCTATTTTATACTTTTTTAGATTCCTCCATACTGTTTTTCATAGTGGCTGCACCAATTTACATTCCAAACAACTGTGCATGAGTATTTCCTTTTCTCCACCACCTTGCCAACACTTGCTAATTGTTGTCTTTTGAAAATAGCCATTCTGACAAGTGTAATGTGGTATCTCATTGTGGTTTTGATTTGCATTTCCCTGGTGATTAGTGATGTTGAGCATCTTCTCATGTGCCCACTGGCCATCTGTATGCCTTCTTTGGAAACAGGGTCTATTCAAGTCCTCTGCTCATTTTTTTATCAGTTTTTTCTTTTGACATTTTGTTGTATAAATTCTTTGTGTATTTTAGATATTAATCCCTTACCAGAAATATTTTCAAGTATTTTCTTTCATTCAGTAGGCTGCTTTTTCATTCCATTGATATTTTCCTTCCCTGTGAAAAAGGTTTTTAGTTTGCTACAGCCCTATTTGTTTGTTTTTGCTTTTGTTTCCTTTGCCTAAGGAGACATATCCAAAACAAAACATTGTTAAGACTGATGTCAGAAAGCCCACTGCCTATGTTTGCCTCTAGGAATTTTATGGTTTTTCAGGTCATACATTTAAGTCTTTGATCCATTTTGAGCTTATTTTTTGTACATAGTGTGAGAAAATCGTCCAGTTTAATTCTTTTGTATGTAGCTCTCCAGTTTTCCCAACACTACTTATTGAAGAGGCTGTCTTTTCCCCGTTGTATATTCTTGCCTCCTTTGTTATAAATTAATTGACCATAAAAGTGTCGGTTTATTTCTGGGCTCTCTATTCTGTTCCATTGATCTATGTGTTGGTTTTTGTGTCAGTACCATACTGTTTTTATTACTGTAGTTTTGTAGCATAATTTGAAATCAGGGAACACTGCCTTATAATCTTTAGAAGCTCTTTTGTTTAGCTGAAAGAGTCTATGAAGCACTACTTTAAATCTTTCTGAGGTCTAAACAGAGTCTTTCAGCTACAGTCTTGATTCAATTTTTACACTAAGGACTCTAGGTTTGTTCTTTTCCATGAGGCCATTTCTTATTTTGAATACCTTTTACCAGCTGAAGAAATTGTCCTAAGTCCTCTACATTTCTTCAAAATTATGCTTGAAAACTAAACGGTTCATTTTTTAACTCAATTTTCTCTTGCAACAATTTATTATATGTTTTTAAAAGAAGCTAGTCGGTATTTTCAACAGTCTTCCTGGAACTATTCTTAGCCTGATCCACTAGTTTACCTGGTAATTTTTCTTTTTCCAAGTTATACCAGGAGGTAGTCTTGTTCATAGTTTTTCCATTACATAACATTGGTCCCTTTTTTCTCAGCCTTCAATAGCAGTGCCCACACTGAACGTTCAACATTTTGCTAGCCTTCATGAAGAGCCTTTTGCTGCTTTCCCACAGTCTCCTTGCTGACTTTACAGTCTCCTCTTGGTATTGTGTCCCAAAGCCAACACCACACATTTGAGGCTTTTTGGTTGGTAACAACCCCTTTTAAGAAAAAACTCTGTTTTAGTTATTTATTGTTGCATAAGAAAGCACCTTCAAAAAACTTTGTATCTGAAAACAATAATGATATATTACTGCTCAGAATTCTGTGTGTTGGCTGGGCTCAGCTGGCTGGTTCTGCTCCATGTAGTATTAGTAAGATTATTCATGCAGCCTCATTCAACTTGGGCTGGAATATCCAAGAAGGCCTTTCTCACATATCTGATGTTTGATGCTGGCAATCCCCAATTGCCTCATTCCTCCCCTCTATGGTGTCTCTGCTCCTATAGTCTAGACTAGATTTTTTATGGAATGGTGTCTGGGTTCTAAGAGGGTAAGTGTTAAAGTTGCAGGTCTCTCAAAGTCTAGGCCTGGACTCAGCACCGTCCACCACACTCTCTCCATCAACCCTATTTGCAAGGCCAGTCCACTTTTAGAAGATATGGGAGAATATCCAGCAGTAATGGCATATAAGTTTTATCTTATTTTAGAAATGCTTTACTACTGGATATTCTCCCATATCTTCTAAAAGTTTTAAATTTTGGCTTTTCACATATAGTTTTTAATATCTGGAATTTGGCATTTGTGTATGGTGTGAGGAAAGGATTTTATTTTCTCCACACGAATGACCAATTATCCAAGGTTAGTTTATTAAAAGTCTATCCTTCCTCACACTCCTGATTTGTAGGTGCATTCAATTTAGAGAGCATGGTTGAGTGAATAAAACCATGACTTCTTGAAAAATAGAATTCTCCCTTGAGAACATAAAATCATAATCAAATTATTATGTAAGTACTGAAATAAGAATTGAATATACTCTAATCTGGTAATTCTTAATCTTTTAATGCCAGAAATAGGTTCTGATTAAACCTCTGGGCCTCTCTCTAAAAGGAAATAAATGCACAAACACATTAAAAATGTTGCATGTCATTTCAAGAGTTCACGGACTACTTGGAGCTTGTCCATGGGCCCCTTCCCCTTCATTTCAGAGTGGGGAAATTGGGGGCATGTTAGTATATTACTCAAAAGCTCGCAGGTATTATATGTTATAGCCAGAAAAAGAATCTTCTATGTCTCTGTTTTGTACCATTCCACATGTATACTTACAGTTGAGCCATTAAAGTAGAACAGAGAAGCACCACAAATTGTGATCACATGCTCAAAATAATCAAAGAATTGATACCAAAACAGTAACATGAGTTCCATTCCTGATCTAAATTTAACAGTTGATTGTAGATGACAGATGGAACTGTATAGTTGTAAAGAACAAATTGAATCTGAGACAAGGAATTAACTTCAATTTGTTTATTGGGTTCTGCTCCCCATTTAACCAGGTCTTTAGTAACAGGTTATTTCTAGATTGATTTATGGTTTTGGCACCCTATAAATAATCATTGGAAGACCTAATTTGTTTGTTATATGCAAATTACTAAAGTGAGCTTATTAAAGATAAGGTTGGACTGGTATCAAATTTAATTCAGGGCAAACCAAGAAGGATTAGGGTGCTTTGTGACTGATTGAGCCAGGAAGTTGAAAGCCAGCAACTAGACAGATTGATGTGTTCAGTGGGGCATTTTTAACCAAGAGTCATCACATACAATGTAGGAAGCTCAGTTAATAAATTAACCATGAAAAGAATGATCTGACTTTGGAGGGGTAGAATGATAGGAACTTCATCCAGGATATTAGAGAAATTTGGGATTAAAGGCGTTTTAAAATGGTAAAAAATTAAAAGCTGTGGAAATGAACCCAGTTGGGCAGTGAATGAGAATTGAAGGTTATGACAAATCTACTGGTGGTTTTGGTGATATTGATCCAGGTATTTCTCTAACTTTATCATTCTGGGGGAAGAGTCAAACTACTCTGCTCTTAGCTGAGCCCAAACTGCCAAATCCTGCCAAAGCTTTAGTTCCCATCCAAGCTGGATTGATGTGAGGCTATACCCTGAGAAGCTCTTGACGTTCATGATCCCTGAGATAGTTCCCAATTAGTCCAATGAGACTGGACCACTGAAAGAGTCAAGCTACATCTCCAAGGAAGTGGTTTTGCATACTTGACAACCCTGTTTCTTTGAGCCATTCATTAGACTTGCTCTTGGGCAAGCAGCTTCTGCATCTTCTATAAAACTGAGGGACTTAAATGTCTTCCCTCCCATGGGAATAAATTGTATTATACCATTTTTGTGGTTCTTTATCTCATTTTAATTTTTTTTTATTCCCAGCATTCTACCCCATCAGGGAATGAATCTCAATCCTCCTTTCTTTCCCTCTCATGGCATTTTTTTCTCCTCCAGCCTTACTCTTTCACTTACAGAATTCTCCCCTCTTACCTGATTTCACCAGAACCACTCAATAGTCCTCTTGCTCCACAATTTCATTGGAAGATTCTGCTCAAGTCTTCTGTGTTTTACTTTGAGCCTTTATTAGATATTAGCAGTAAAAGTAGTACTGAGTGTCAGTAGTAAAAATGGTAGTGGTGGTATAGTAGTAACAGTAATGGTATTTGTTATTTTTATAGAAGTGTAGCAGCAGTAACATCACACTCTTGCAAAAGCATTCAACACACTTTCCCATTGTTATCCCTTTGATCTTCCCAAAACCTACTCTCACAAATCTTTAGAGGGTTAGCTATCACTTAATGAACCAACTTACTGAGAACAAATTAAGTCACTGGGGAGCCCAGAGAAATATAAACTGAGGCCTCCAACCAGAAAGAGCTCCCACAGAGCTCATTAAAAAGCCAATGGACTAAGAGGCATATAAGTGAACAGAATTCAGTGCTATAAAATTTTACAGCAAGTAGATACAATGCCCTGGGGTGGTCAGGGGAGGTATCTAGGAGGTGTTAAGCTCTGCCAGGCATTTAGCTGGAATTGGGCATTCCTGATAAGGGGAACACAGTGAGGAAAGGCACAGATATGGGGAAAGGGCCAGAGAAAATGAAGAAGAAAGATAGATTAAAGATCCAGTGCCATCATTAGTGGAAACTGTGAAAGACATGATATGAAAATGAGCTCTTTTCTAATAAAGCCACAATTACATATATGAGCTAAATGAAGTGAGGCAGTGGATCCCAAACAAATCTAACTCAGACTCTTTGCTTTCCATCTACCACTCTCTTGCTTGCACTTGGCAACGATTCTACCTGTGGCACTGTGAGAGTGTATTTTGCAGGTTGGGGTTTGTGTTCTATTGAGACAGACGTGTAGAGCATCATCATGATAACAAGGGACATGCCTTAACCTGCAGGCAGCTGACACAATGGCTGCACGGTACAATTTACAGAAGGATTTCAGTGCTCCTTATTAATAAAGGTCCATTCGTAAGCCTAATTACATCCTTGGCAAATCATAGAGTTGATTTTTGTGCCATTTCCTCTTCAGTCGAAAATGGACATGTTCTTTATTGGTAGACTTGAGAAGTCAGACAAATTTGTGTTCAGGGCTCCTGCTGCACAAATGTATATACCTGTCCCTTCTTTCAAGCTCTGTTCTCCTGCCTAGCCCTCTTATCCTTCCAGATTCAGTAGCTACAGAGGATCAAGGATCCCTCTAAATGGAGGAATTCAATCACATGTAGGTGGAACTCTTTGAAAACAGCTTTATTGTCTAGCCATCTTGTAGGAACGTGCTCTTATGGAGAGGATACTGGTCGAAGCCGTGTTCAACTCTCCACAAGTCTACGATGCACAGGCCAGCAACCCCCAATCCCGCCCCACAGCAAAGAATTATCCAGTCCAAAATCTCCATAGGGCCTAAGTTGAGAAACCCTGCTCTAAGGAAATGAGTGTTCTATAAGACTATTTTTGTTTCTTATTAATTTGTTTAACAAATATTGATTGAATGTCTACAACGTACCAGGCGTGTACTGAGTTTCTTATATATATTTAACGCACACAACAGATCACAACATTGATATTATTATTATCCCCATTTTACAGAGAAAAAATTCTGAAGTCCAAAAAGGTTAATTTACCTACAATTATCTAATTAGTAGTGCAAGGGGATTTTAATGCATTTCTTTTTTTTTTTTTTTTTTTTTTTTTTTTTTTTTGCGGTATGCAGGCCTCTCACTGTTGTTGCCTCTCCCGTTGTGGAGCACAGGCTCCGGACGCGCAGGCTCAGTGGCCATGGCTCACGGGCCCAGCCGCTCTGCGGCTTGTGGGATCCTCCCGGACCGGGGCACGAACCCGTGTCCCCTGAATTGGCAGGCGGACTCTCAACCACTGCGCCACCAGGGAAACCCTAATGCAGTTCTTGACAAGTACTCTATACTTTGATATGCACGAATGTTAATGGAACAAATAGCATTCTGGAGCCAGCCAGACCTTGCATATGTAGTGGAGACAAGCTAACTTCTTTGAAGGAGGTGTGAGGAGTGAAATAGGCGCTGAAAGCATTGTATGACACAGCCTGTAATAGTGGGTGCAACCAAAATGCTAGCTACAATTATTTCATTTCCATCCCTTAATATGAATGTCCCAGATCACTTCATCCAGCCACATGCTAGAATTCTTGAGAAATGAAAAAAAGGGGGTGGGGGGGTTGATTTTTCTACTGAAACGTGAGCAGATTTTCTTGATTATTCCGGCCCCGGGGGAGAATGTGGCTTCTTTGCCCAATGGCAGGACCCCCTCCTTAAAGCGGGCTCTGGAGTGAGGATAGGCTGCTTTCTGCGGAGGGCCTTCTCCCGTCTGTCCAGCGCTTCCTCCTGCGGAGCTGCCCCGGCCGGGATTAACCCGGGAGTGACAGACTGTCAGCCAGCCCTGCTCCAAACACTCCCTTCGAGCACTCGCAACTGTCAAGAAGGCTTTTTCCTGACGGGAGAACACAGTCTCACATTTTCAGAGCTAAGGCATAAACGCACGAGGCAGCTGGAGATGCGGAGCCCGCTGACCTCAGAGCGGCACTTCACAGAGCATCAGCAGACAGGACACTCTCTCCCGGCTTTAAGCAGTGGGCTTTGTCTTTTTCATTTCTCCTTTTGTCCCAAGGCTGAACACTTTACAAAGTTAAGTCTATTGCCTTGCCATATTATTTCTAGAAAAGCAGAACAGCTTTGGCTCTGGGATAATTAGAGCATCACAACCTGCCTCCAGCTTGGGAAGGAAGAATTTACCAGGGCTTTTTTTCCACAGTTCAGCGCTGGTACCGTCCTCAATTCTTCCCCGTCCTCTGATGGTCCCTTCTTTTCTCACCCACTCCGTAATCATCCAGTCTTCTACTACACATCTCTGTGCTTAATTCACAAATATAAAAAGATAACCAAGGACCAGCAGATGTTTGCGGAAACCAGCGATAGAGATGGGAAGTATCAGAGAATACCAGACTTCATAGTAAAGGGAGATTTTAAGAATAATATGTTCAAAGGAGTTTACAAAACGAGAGTAGGCTACAACTAAATAGGGGCAATAAAATAATTTTTCAAATAAATATTAGAAATTAAAAATAAGATGGTCTAGGGCTTCCCTGGTGGCGCAGTGGTTGAGAGTCCGCCTGCCGATGCAGGGGACACGGGTTCGTGCCCCGGTCTGGGAAGATCCCGCATGCTGCGGAGCGGCTGGGCCAGTGAGCCATGGCCTCTGAGCCTGCGCGTCCGGAGCCTGTGCTCCGCAATGGGAGAGGCCACAACAGTGAGAGGCCCGCATAACGCAAAAAAATAATAAATAAATAAATAAATAAAAATAAGATGGTCTAAATAAAAACACACCCAAACTGTTATAGAATTTATTATGGAAAGCTACTTTAAAAAGTACAGCAAAAGAACAAAAAAATAGAAATCTGAGATTTGAAAAAGTAAGAAACATAGAGGGATAATCCAGGGACTTAACCTCTACCAACCAGGAGTTCCAGGTACAAAAGAAAAGACTACATGGAGGGGAGAAAATAACCAGTGAAAGAATAAAAGATAAACTTTCCAGAACTAAAGAAAGATATTGAGTCAAGATTTGACTGGATGCTGGCAGACAATGGAGCAACTCCTTCAATGTTCTGAAGAAAAGTGATATTGAAACTAGAATTCTATACACAGGAAAACTATCAAAAAAGAGTAAAGATAGATATTCTCAATCATACAAGGCCATAAAGTTTACCTACCATGCATTATGAAAAAAACAATTTGCTCAAGGATGTACTTCAGTACATGAGAAAGGAATCTAGGAAATAAGAAATCATGGGCTCTAAGAAACAAGGAAACTACTACAGAGGGCAGTGAAAAAAATACTGGTTTCATGTGAACCGGAACCAGCAGGTGGAGGGTCCCAAGGAAATTTTCTTCAAAAGAAATACATTTTATTCAACAAAAATTATGATTTAAGTAGAAGCAAGTACCATGCTAAAATGGTACAGCGTTTTTTCTCAAAAAGGATAAAATATGTAAATATAAACTCCAGTAAAAATGAAAAAGCATGAGAAAGTTATGAATCATAAGCAGGGCATGCTAAATTATGGCATTAATTTAAGCACTTTATGGCATATTTAAAAAAGAGAATCCCTTAGGCTTTGACAGTTGGAATATTGTCTTATAAACAGCACGTTTGATGATATGAAATTACTTTTACTTTCTCCATGGACCTAATCACACTATTTAGTTCTGTAGTAAAGAACAGTTACATATCATGATACTATAAATTTTATTTGTTGATTTTTATATTTGTAATAAATGTATGGACAAAGCACTTAACACATAATTGTAATTACAAAACAGAATATCAGTGCCCAAACCTTGATAATATAAAAAAATAATAAAACTGATGGAGGATGGGAAGTGGAGCAGAGGGAGAGAAAATGGAAAGTATCACAGAGGTAGTTTATTTCTGAATAATGATGACTCAAGAAACAGCATGTGCCTAAAGCAGATAGAACCAAAAGTAGAAGCTTCATTATATTAAGAAACATTTTAAAGATCACCAATACAACTGAAAATAACAATTTAACCAACAAATTCAGAAGACACATGGAAAGGAAGATAAAGTTAGTACGCATAGATGAGTTAAATTCCTCATCTTCCAAATGAGGGAATCTATAGATCAAAAACAAATTATAAATAAATTTAGAACTATGGTGCTAACCAATGAAAAAAATTAAAAACCTATGGAAATGAGAGTGGGGATAGGAAGACTATTATTGTCTCAATTGTTAATATTCTGTACTACATCAATTATTCTTTTTTTCTAGGTGTATTATTTGAATAATTTATAAACTAGAGAGTGACAACAAAATAAACACACTTCCTAAGAAGTAAATGTGGAGACATTCTGGATTCGTGCAAGTGTTGGGCTGCCTAACATGGCTTTTACCCACATATTTAAAGCTCAATATATATTTAACTAAATTTATGATAATAACTCTATAAGAAGATAAAACTAAAATTCTGTTAGTCTAAGCCTAGGAGCTCAAGTATGTCCAATGGCATAAGAAGCAATAATAGCAGGATTTGCAAAGTTATACAAGAGGTTTTGTATTTATTCTATAACTGGATTATGGAATACTGGGAAGCAAGAAATTATGAACCCCGATGTTAGATCCAGAAGACATAATTTAGATATGTAATATGTATCGGACTAAGCATTATTCTTTGTTGCCGTCAATCGTAGGCAGTTCAGTCCCAGTAACCTTCAACTGTTCCCCTCCTTATATAAAACTGATCATGTCCAGATTTATATAAGATGCATTTAATGCCCTTTACCATCTGAGAACATTCACCCCCTCCAAACTCATCTCCTACTACTCCCGCTGTGAGCTGGAGGTAAAACTAAACCAAAACACCTGCATCCAGAGCCAGGGGCAATAAAAGGACACAGGGACACCAAATTTTTTAGTATTCTTTAGTGCCTAGATTATGTTTTTTTAAATACCACTTCCCACTATGAGGTACCAGAGGTTCTTGGAGAAATGCCTGATTCCAGGTTGAGGGAGGATAATGTAAAAAGTGAACCAGGCACATCTTGTCATGCCACATTTCTTTTCTCTGATGTGGAAAATCTTGGTTCCTGATAAGGCTGACATAACTTATTTGCTTTACCCTATGATGACCATTATATAGTCTTCAAAATTATAACACCAGTATTACTTCTAACGTGAAAATACTGAATGGAGTCAGTTCTGTTTGTTCTTAGAATATATATTCTATGCATGCTTAGTCATAGGCCAGTGTTCAAATGTCCCTTGGGAGCATTTTTAATTTTAGGTACAATTAGATTGATTTGTTTCCTTTATTTTCAACTTTAACATTTACTTTTCCTTAATTCAAGACATTTACAAAATTCAAAAGTAGAACTATACAAAAAGACACATTCAGAGTAATCTTGTTCCCATCCTCTACCCTCCACTTCTCTCCTCTACCTTTTTTTGGGGGGAGGGTTACGTTATGGTTTATCCTTTCAGCGTTTCTTATTAAATAGCTAGAATCTATCCTGCTCTTGGCAGTATTCACTTAATATACATGGAAATCAGTTGATACCAATTCCAAGATATCTTGAGAGATTATGTCCCAGAGTCTTTTCTCTAGTAATTTCCACCTCCCCCCCCCCGGCCATATGGTGTGACATGTGGGATCTTAGTTCCCTGACCAGGGATTGAACCCAGGCCCTCAGCAGTGAAAGTATGCAGTCCTAACCACTGGACCTCCAGGGAATTCCTTATAATAATATTATTTTTATTTTTTTAAAAAATGCTAGTATACACACATATATAACAAAATAGTCCAGGCCCTTTTTAGTTGTATCCTGAGGGCACATAAGATTTTTCTTTGGAGCCATTTTTTCTTAAGCCACAGATGAGAATCCTCTACTCTGACCCAGCTGTTCTATTTATCAGAGGCCAAGCTGATCCTAGCCTCTATATCCATGTTCCCCATGCTTGGGATGTGATCCTCCTTCTTCATTTGCCCTATATTTGAGGCAAGTTCAAATCCTATGCCTCATGATGACTTACCTAGGCTTCCTTCCTCCCAGGAACTGTGCCTGTGCACCCCGATGTCTAATATGATGGCCAGCACATAGGAAATGTTCAGTAATGTTGAGGATGACTTTAGGGTAATGTGGAAAGAAGATAGGTTTGGAGGTCGGGTAAGCTCTCAGTTTAAATTCTAGTTTAGCCATTTTGTAACTACATTAGTTATCTATTGCTAGGTAACAAATTGGCCCAAACACAGCAGATTCAAATGACATACATTTCTTATCCCACAGTTTTTTGGGTCAGGAATCTGATACACCCTAGCTGGATGCCTCTTTGGGTGTCTCACAGGCCACAGTCAAGGTGTTGGCTGGGGCTGTGGTCTCTTCTGAAGGCTCAACTGGAGAATCCACTTTCAAGTTCACACCTGCGGCTGTGGTATGAGTTCAGTTCCTTGTGGTTGTGAGACTGAGACCTCAATTTCTCATGAGCTGTTAGCTAGAGGCTTCCCTCAGTTCCTTGTCACATGGGCTTCTCTACAGAGTATTTTGCAACATGGTGGTTGCTTCATCAGAGTGAACAAACAGGAAGGGAAGAGAAGTACCAGACAGAGAGAAAGTGGAAATCACAGTGGAAAAAAGAGAAGTACCAGAGAGAGAGAAAGTGGAAATCACTTTTATAACTTAATCTGGAAGAGATAACCCATCACTTTGGCAATGATATGTTCCTTAGAAGAACTTCTTTGGACCAGCCCACAATCAGGTAGATGGGATTGCACAAAGGACTGAACACCAGGAAGTGTGCCAGAAGCTGCCCACCACAGAAATGTTTTAACCTTAGGCAAATTACTCCAGCTCCCTTCCCTGCAATATGGGAATAATAATAGCAACATTGTGGTGTTATTGTGAAAAACCAAAAATAATACATATGAATCACTAGTAAGAGCTCAATATATGGTAATCATTACAATATTAACTATGCTGTCTGACCAGTTACAACCTTCTTATCCCCCTCTACCCAGTCTTTACTCCTCATGCTTCTGCTCCTTAGAACCTAAATGTCTTCACTTCTTTAACTCCCTAATATTTTATTAACAACGTGCCTCAAATGACCAGTGTGATAGGGCAATTTCTAAGATAAAATATGTTTTCACAACTTGGATTCCCCAGTTTAGCTTTACAAAATTAGTTGATTCTTTTCATGACTTCCTATTTGAATCTAGTACCTTCAGAGAAAGAAAAACCAAGTACACCAGCACCCCAGAAAATACTGATTTACAAACTAGAATGCTCTTTCCTTTTTTTGTAAACCTAGATGAGAAACTGACTCATCATAAACCTGCTAGAGAAATCATGGTTTTGCAAGACATAGTATTATATTTCACAATTATGCGACATTCTAAGAGATTTTTGCTAGGTTTTTGTTTTGTCTTTTCTTTTCTTTATTTCTTTTTTTTTCCCATTATAGCAAGAAATTTTCTCATCAAGTCTCAATAGTTTACCTTTGTTAGAGTCTGAGAAACTCTTGAGAAACACATGTCTAAAGGAAGAAATTCTTGCAGCCAAAATTTTAGGAAACTCCTACCTGTGTGAATCCATTCTAATGTGTCCTGAATTATTTTGCTTATGAAAAATATAGGAAACTATCTCTATTCCAATTCTTCTTCCTAATCTCCTATGAATCAGAACATTGACTTGAGGGGTTAGGGTGATCCACTCACATGACCTTTCCAAGCCCCAGTTTCCCATCCATAGAATGAGCCTCATGACCCTATCTTCATGACCTGTCACTTGATCTTTTTGCAGGACAAGCAGGACCTGGGCAATGCTCTAGGACTACCTGGGAGGGACCCCTAGAGACCCAGCAGTGGAAAAAGTGTGCTGTGTCTCTTTTAACTGTGGTCAGAGAGATTGATTTTGAAAAAAAACTATCAACTCAAGGGAGTAAGCATCAAGCTAGAGATTAAGTTAGAACTGAGTTCCTAATCAGGGGAACATGGGGACATGGAGAAAAGAGGGGAAGTCCAGATGCAAAATCCACATAAAAGACAACAAGAAACAAAAAGGAAAAAAGAGGAAAGATAAGTTAGTTCTAAGAAACTAGAATGGCCTGGAGCTGAAGAACTGGGCAGTGATATTCTCCTGTTTCTTTAGCTCCATGGGAGTCTGCTGGAAACATTTAAAGGGAAATCCTTGGAACAGACACCTACCACCTGCGGCTATTGAAAAGATATATGTCATTTAGATACCACTGAGTGAAAAAAAAATGCCTTAGAACAAAGCATCTTGACTAACAGCAAGGTGCAAAATTATTTCATTTTGCTCTGCATTTTTGGAAACAATTGACTTCAAACCTCCATAACTTTGTGCCTTAAAGTCTCCATCACAGCTGTGGAGAAATTCTTCATGTTCTCTGCTATGACACTGGGATTTTTGCAGCCATGAACGGACAAAAAGATGTCAATCATACCCAGTAATGAAAAGTTCATTTCTCACTCCCTATCGTGAAAGCAGTGCCTTTGTGATAGCCATTGTATGAGTCTGTGTTCAAACTCATTTACCTTCACATACAGAATATCTATTTTATATTAGAAGTTTAGACTATAGTCACCCCAGATCACACCTAATGCATTAGAATTGTATTACCATTATCCTCTATTAAATCTGTGATGACATTATAATATCTATGTCAGAAATAATGAAGAGATTAATGTGGAGAAAGAGATCCTGGTATCACCTCCCTCTGCATTTTGACATCAAATATTGTTGGCTCTAAAAACCAGTCTCCGTCAGCCAGTGAGAACAGGGACTTTGACAATGGAGAATCCATTGAGAGATGTGAGAGGAATTTTCCAAGTCATGTAGACAGCCGCTGAAGTGATAATTTTGAATAAAAGTGAAAGTCCTTCCTTTTTCTTCTCTTCTAGAAAAATCTATATTTATTCCCTTAACTTCACAGAACATATCCTCCTCAGGGGGTGGTGATATATGCTAAGGACAGCTTATTTGAAGTGGTTCCTCCACAGCTGGATTTAAGAATGGATAGAATAAAGACACTTGAGGAGAAGGAAAGTCAGCACTAAACATGCTGATTCCAGACTGTGAAGCAGCATCCCCCTCAAATTTAAGGGGCTAGAAATTGCTTTGTTTCCCCTCCCCATCCAGTGGGCCTGAATGGGGGAACAGAATGACAGAAGCAATTCACTCATCCACACAACAGATATGTATCGAGCAGCGGATTATCATTCCTTACTTCATAAAGCACTTTATATTGTATATATCTGATGACATTTCATCCCATTACAAAATAGGAAGGGCATGCATTATCATTCTCACTTTTTTTTTGAATTTTATTTTAGTTTTTTTTATACAGCAGGTTCTTATTAGCTATCTATTTTATACATATTAGTGAATATATATCATTCCCACTTTATAGGTGAAGAAACTAAGTCTCAGAATGACTTTTGTATATTTATGTAGCTATTAAAGACTGGAGATATGAACTCATACTTCAGAGTTTGAGTTTTGTTCCGTAGCCAGTTGGGGCCAGTGATGGGCTTAAAGTGGGAGTACAGGAGTGGAGTTTTATTTCAAAAGCTCGCTCTGGATGTAGAATGAAGACTGAGTCTCAGAGAAGGAAGATGGGAGGCATGAAGGCTGGAAGCTGCCGAGGTAATCCAGGCATACAGTGATGGTGACCTAAACTAGCAAAAGAGAATCAACTACAGATGTATTTAGGGAGTGCTTAGTAACTAGTAGTTGGAGGCTGGAAATTGGAGGGTGAGGAAACACGAGCTACTGAGGATGTCTTGCGTCTGCAATCTGAACAACTGGATCCATGACAATGTCATTATCTGAGATAAGGAACATGGAAGGAAGAGCAAGTTAAGAAGGAAAGGGAGGATTGTAAGCTCCATTGTGCATCATTTGAGGAAGTAGGTGGAAATAGTTTGTCAGAGGTGGGTACATGGTTTTGGAGCTCAGAAGAGGCATCTTGCTTAGGTTGAGATTTGGGGGCACAGGATATTCTAGGAACAGAGATCCCAGGTACTTATAGCAGGAGAATTTCCAGGGAGTGGTGGAGGTGGAAGTCAGACTGCAGGAAGTGGGGAGTGAATGGACTGAGGATACAGGGTAGACAACATTCTGAAAAAAAGTAGGACTGAAGAAATAGAAAAAGAGTAGTAGGTGGAGGGAGCATGAGGTACAGGGAGAGTGGTTTTATTTTTTTAATGAAAGAATTTGCTTAAATATTGGTAAGAAGGAAGCAACTGAGAAAGAGAGATTAAAAGTACAGGAAATTCACTCTGTGAACAAAGAGCTATCGAACCCCTACCATGTGCTGGCAACCCAACAGCAAGCAAAAATGACAACATCCCCACTTCGCGGAAATTACTTTCTGGTAAGGAGACAAGAAATAAATAAACACATAATAATAACCTCTATTAAGTATAAACTGCAGTATAAAGCTATAATGCTTGAAACACTCTGGCACTGACACAAGAACAGACAAGAGATGTATAGTGAGAAAGACTCCTCTTGCCCAAACTCTAGCCAGGCTCCTCTGAGCCCTCTTCTTGGCTAGACCTCAACCTTGGCCTATATGACTTGAACAAAAAGTAACATACCTTCTAACTGCTCAAGACCACATCCCCAGGATGACTTTAGCCCTCCATAAAGTACCTGCCTGGGAAAACTCAAAGCTACCGAAAGAATCTACTGTTTGCTCCAAATAACACCTGAAGACAGAGTCCCAGTCTCCCAGCCTCCATGGGAGGTAGGGGCCGAACCTCAATAAGTGCCAGGTAACAAAGCCAGAGGGCTTTACAAGGACAAAACCCTCTTCCTGCATTTTGTAATTTTTCACTTCTCTGACTCTACTGAGTCCCCACTTACCTGGATCCTTATTCCATCATTCTCCCTTAAAAACACCCAGTCACCTCTGTACAAATCAAAATTGAGTTCAGCTCACGCTGGACTGTTTTCTCCACTGCAATAGTATATTACTGATTCAAATTTGTCCTTACCATACTCACTAGTCTCCACCTTTGTTTATCTCTGACAATCAAACAAAATAGAGTCTAAACTCTGTAGATCTACGGAGTTTATTATATGATAAATTTGACATTTTAAATCAGTAGAGAATGGACCAATTTAATAAATGGTGTTAAGAAAATTGGATAATTTGGGGGAAATAAAATGAAAACTGGTCACTTAAGAGGCAGATGAAAGGTAGCCTTAAACAGGAAGAGGGTCACCTCTTCTATTTTCATTGGAGAAGAAGAGAAGGGTGAGTATGATGCAAGAACATTTGGGTGGTGGGGGAGCACAAAGAGGGAGAGGTTCCACCCATTGGCTCCTCCATTTTCCTTGTGAAATGGAATCCAGTATCTTATACTGAGAGTAAAGGAGCATTTGTAAAGTTAGGAACCTGGAGCAGATTGGGGGAAAGTGAAAAGAGAATATAATGAATGAAGTTCAAGGCACAACTGGGGACTGTTCATTTGGAATAATTGAAATAAATGTAGAATGGGACCAAGCTGAAACGTTTGCAGGGCAGATGATGCGTAGAGTTCAGAGAGGTGAAACTGACTCCACAGCTCTGCAGACCATAGGGCAAACAGAGCCATGTACTTCAAGTTTAGATACCAAGCAGGAAATATGCTTCCTGGAGCTCTGGGGCAGCAGTGCAGACCTACTATGGCACCCCAACATCAATACAACCTATTTGAGAACCAAGACAGGTTTCTTTATGAAATGAGAAAAAAGTCCCAAAGGGCTGAGCTTTCCATCAATGTATCTTCCTCAGTATTTATTAGGCAACTTCTATAGTCCAAATTATTCTCTACTGAATATATTATCTTCACTTCCTTCATTTTGAATGGCAGGACTTATAGAAAATAAGGGGGTACTGATGGTTATTAGGTATCAAGGAAGGGAAGCAGGGCCTGAACTAGGGAAGGCACAGAACTGAGCAGGGCTGAAGCTGAACCTGGAAGCTGGTGGTCACTGCAACCCAAGGATTTGAGACCAAACACCAATTTCCTCATGGTAAGTAAGAAATCTAATAGGAAAAAAAAAAAAAAAAAAACCTTGAAGAATCAAGCACAGAGAATTCCAGGTTGTCTAGTAGTAAGAATTCAGAAAATCAAGGAGGCTTATTTGTCTGGAACAAGACAAAGAATTTAGGAAAGAGTCTAGAAAACTGGTAGAGGAATAAGAGGGACTGTAGACTGGGCCATAGACTGTCAGAGCTGGAGTTGTGGACTTACTGTCCTCTCTGCCCAGAGCATTACCTAGAGCTGGGGCAAGGAAAGGGCAGTTTCTGGCATTGACTTTGAGGAAAGTACCCCAATTGCGTACCAGGCAGGCAGTCAATTATGAGGCATGTGGAGAAGAAAGAGCTGCATCTTTGCAAACATGATAAGGTTGTTTCTGAGTCTGTTCAGGCTGCTATAACAAAATACCATAAACTGCGTGGCTCATAAACAAGAGATGATTTATTTCTCACAGTTCTGTAGGCTGGGAAGTCTAAGATCAGGTTGCTGGCAGATTCAGTGCCTTGTGACAGCCCTCTTCCTGGTTCATATATGGCCATCTTCTCCCTATGTCCTCACGTGACAGAAGGGACAAGGAATCTATGGGGTCTCTTCTATAAGGGCACTAATCCTATTCATGAAGGCTCCACCCTCATAACCATTAGGTCACCTTGCATAGGCCCTACCTCCAAATACCATCACACTTGGGATTAAGTTTCAACATATGAATTTGGGGAACATAAACATTTAGTCTATAGCCGTTTGCCAGTAGACTCCAAGGCTTGTTAAAGAGGGCGGCAAGATATGTTAGGGACTTCCGGGGAAGATGGCAGAAGAGCAAGATGCGGAGATCACCTTCCTCCCCACGGATACACCAGAAATACAGCTACACGTGGAACAACTCCTACAGAACACCTACTGAACGCTGGCAGAAGACCCCAGACCTCCCAAAAGGCAAGAAACTCCCCACGTACCTGGGTAGGGCAAAGCAGAGAGATTCCCGCACAGAGGATCGGTGCCGAGTGGCACTCACCAGCCCGAGAGGCTTGTCTGCTCGCCCGCCGGGGCGGGCGGCGCTGGAAACTGAGGCTCGGGCTTCGGTCAGAGCGCAGGGAGAGGACTGGGGCTGGCGGCGAGAACTCAGCCTGAAGGGGGCTAATGTGCCACAGCTAGCTGGGAGGGAGTCCGGGAAAACTCTGGAGCTGCCGAAGAGGCAAGAGACTTTTTCTTCCCTCTTGGTTTCCTGGTGCGCGAGGAGAGGGGATTAAGAGCGCTGCTTAAAGGAGCCCCACAGATGGGCGCGAGTCGCGACTGAAAGCGCGGAGCCCAGTGACGGACGTGGGACGCTGGGGCTGCTGCTGCCGCCGCCAAGAAGCCTGTGTGCGAGCGCAGGTCACTGTCCACACCGCCCTTCCGGGAGCCTGTGCAGCCCGCCACTGCCGGGGTCCCGGGATCCAGGGGCGGCTTCCCTGGGAGAACGCATGGCGCGCCTCGAGCTGGTGCAACATCACGCCGGCCTCTGCCGCTGCAGGCTCGCCCCGCACTCCGTGCCCCTCCCTCCCGCCCGGCCTGAATGAGCCAGAGTCCCCGAAGAGTCTGCTCCTTTAACCCTGTCCTGTCTGAGCGAAGAACAGACGCCCTCCGGCGACCTACACGCAGAGGCGGGACCAAATCCAAAGCTGAGACCCAGGAGCTGTGAGAACAAAGAAGAGAAAGGGAAATCTCTCCCAGCAGCTTCAGAAGCAGCGGATTAAAGCTCCACAATCAACTTGATGTACCCTGCATCTGTGGAATACATGAATAGACAACAAATCATCCCAAATTGAGGAGCCAGGAGTCAGTGCTGTGCCTCTGAGGTGGGAGAGCCAACTTCAGGACAGTGGTCCACAAGAGACCTCCCAGCTCCACATAATATCAAACGGCGAAAATCTTCCAGAGATCTCCATCTCAACACCAGCACCCAGCTTCACTCAACGACCAGCAAGCTACAGTGCTGGACACCCTATGCCAAACAACTAGCAAGACAGGAACACAATGCCACCCATTAGCAGAGAGGCTGCCTAAAATCATAAAAAGTCCGCAGACACCCCAAAACACACCACCAGACGTGGACCTGCCCACCAGAAAGACAAGATCTAGCCTCATCCACCAGAACACAGGCACTAGTCCCCTCCACCAGGAAGCCTACACAACCCACTAAACCAACCTTAGCCACTGGGGACAGACACCAAAAACAAAGGGAACTACGAACCTGCAGCCTGCAAAAAGGAGACCCCAAACACAGTAACATAAGCAAAATGAGAAGACAGAAAAACACACAGCAGGAGAAGGAGCAAGATAAAAACCCACCAGACCTAACAAATGAAGAGGTAATAGGCAGTCTACCTGAAAAAGAATTCAGAATAATGATAGTAAAGATGATCCAAGATTCTATTTCCAAGATCCAAAATCTTGGAAATAGAATAGACAAAATGCAAGAAACAGTTAACAAGGACCTAGAAGAACTAAAGATGAATCAAGCATCGATTAAAAATACAATAAATGAAATAAAAAATATTCTAGATGGGATCAATAGCAGAATAACTGAGGCAGAAGAATGGATAAGTGAGGTGGAAGATAAAATAGTGGAAATAACTGATGCAGAGCAAAATAAAGAAAAAAGAATGAAAAGAACAGAGGACAGTCTCAGAGACCTCTGGGACAACATTAAACGCACCAACATTCGAATTATAGGGGTTCCAGAAGAAGAAGAGAAAAAGAAAGGGACTGAGAAAATATTTGAAGAGATTATAGTTGAAAACTTCCCTAATATGGGAAAGGAAATAGTTAATCAAGTCCAGGAGGCACAGAGAGTCCCATACAGAATAAATCCAAGGAGAAATATACCAAGACACATACTAAACAAACTGTCAAAAATTAAACACAAAGAAATCATATTAAAAGCAGCAAGGGAAAAAAAACAAATACCACACAAGGGAATCCCCATCAGGATAACAGCTGATCTCTCAGCAGAAACTCTACAAGCCAGAAGGGAGTGGCAGGACATAATTAAAGTGATGAAGGAGAAAAACCTGCAACCAAGATTACTCTACCCAGCAAGGATCTCATTCAGATTTGATGGAGAAATTTAAACGTTTACAGAGAAGCTAAAGCTGAGAGAGTTCAGCACCACCAAACCAGCTTTACAACAAATGCTAAAGGAACTTCTCTAGGCAAGAAACACAACGAAGGAAAAGACCTACAATAACGAACCCAAAACAATTAAGGAAATGGGAATAGGAACATACACATCGATAATTACCTTAAATGTAAATGGACTAAATGTACCCACCAAAAGACACAGATTGGCTGAATGGATACAAAAACAAGACCCATATATATGCTGTCTACAAGAGACCCACTTCAGACCTAGAGACACATACAGACTGAAAGTAAGGGGATGGAAAAAGATGTTCCATGCAAATGGAAACCAAAAGAAAGCTGGAGTAGCAATTCTCATATCAGACAAAATAGACTTTAAAATAAAGACTATTAGAAGAGACAAAGAAGGACACTACATAATGATCAAGGGATCAATCCAAGAAGAAGATATAACAATTGTAAATATTTATGCACCCAACATAGGAGCACCTCAATACATAAGGCAAATACTAACAGCCATCAAAGGAGAAATCGACAGTAACACAATCATAGTAGGGGACTTTAACACCCCACTTTCACCAATGGACAGATCATCCAAAATGAAAATAAATAAGGAAACACAAGCTTTAAATGATACATTAAACAAGATGGACTTAGTTGATATTTATAGGACATTCCATCCAAAAACAACAGAATACACATTTTTCTCAAGTGCTCATGGAACATTCTCCAGGATAGATCATATCTTGGGTCACAACTCAAGCCTTGGTAAATTTAAGAAAATTGAAATTGTATCAAGTATCTTTTCCGACCACAATGCTATGAGACTAGATATCAATTACAGGAAAAGAGCTGTAAAAAATACAAACACATGGAGGCTAAACAATACACTACTTAATAACGAAGTGATCACTGAAGAAATCAAAGGGGAAATTAAAAAATACCTAGAAACAAATGACAATGGAGACACGACGCCCCAAAACCTATGGGATGCAGCAAAAGCGTTCTAAGAGGGAAGTTTATAGCAATACAATCCCACCTTAAGAAACAGGAAACATCTCGAATAAACAACCTAACCTTGCACCTAAAGCAATTAGAGAAAGAAGAACAAAAACATACCAAAGTTCGCAGAAGGAAAGAAATCATAAAAATCAAATCAGAAATAAATGAAAAAGAAATGAAGGAAACAATAGCAAAGATCAATAAAACTAAAAGCTGGTTCTTTGAGAAGATAAACAAAATTGATAAACCATTAGCCAGACTCATCAAGAAAAAAAGTGAGAAGACTCAAATCAATAGAATTAGAAATGAAAAAGGAGAAGTAACAACTGACACTGCAGAAATACAAAGGATCATGAGAGATTACTACAAGCAACTCTATGCCAATAAAATGGACAACCTGGAAGAAATGGACAAATTCTTAGAAATGCACTACCTGCCAAGACTGAATCAGGAAGAAATAGAAAATATGAATAGACCAATCACAAGCACTGAAATTGAAACTGTGATTAAAAATCTTCCAACAAACAAAAGCCCAGGACCAGATGGCTTCACAGGAGAATTCTATCAAGCATTTAGAGAAGAGCTAACACCTATCCTTCTCAAACTCTTCCAAAATATAGCAGAGGGAAGAACACTCCCAAACTCATTCTACGAGGCCACCATCACCTTGATACCAAAACCAGTCAAGGATGTCACAAAGAAAGAAAACTACAGGCCAATATCACTGATGAACATAGATGCAAAAATCCTCAACAAAATACTAGCAAACAGAATCCAACAGCACATTAAAAGGATCATACACCATGATCAAGTGGGGTTTATCCCAGGAATGCAAGGATTCTTCAATATACGCAAATCAGTCAACGTGATACACCATATTAACAAATTGAAGGAGAAAAACCATATGATCATCTCAATAGATGCAGAGAAAGCTTTCGACAAAATTCAACACCCATTTATGATAAAAACCCTGCAGAAAGTAGGCATAGAGGGAACTTTCCTCAACATAATAAAGGCCATATATGACAAACCCACAGCCAGCATCGTCCTCAATGGTGAAAAACTGAAACCATTTCCACTAAGATCAGGAACAAGACAAGGTTGCCCACTCTCACCACTCTTATTCAACATAGTTTTGGAAGTTTTAGCCACAGCAATCAGAGAAGAAAAGGAAATAAAAGGAATCCAAATTGGAAAAGAAGAAGTAAAGCTGTCACTGTTTGCAGATGACATGATACTATACATAGAGAATCCTAAAGATGCTACCAGAAAACTGCTAGAGCTAATCAATGAATTTTGTAAAGTAGCAGGATACAAAATTAATGCACAGAAATCTCTGGCATTCCTATATACTAATGATGAAAAATCTGAAAGTGAAATCAAGGAAACACTCCCATTTACCATTGCAACAAAAAGAATAAAATATCTAGGAATAAACCTACCTAAGGAGACAAAAGACCTGTATGCAGAAAATTATAAGACACTGATGAAAGAAATTAAAGATGATACAAATAGATGGAGAGATGTACCATGTTCTTGGATTGGAAGAATCAACATTGTGAAAATGACTCTACTACCCAAAGCAATCTACAGATTCAATGCAATCCCTATCAAACTACCACTGGCATTTTTCACAGAACTAGAACAAAACATTTCAAAATTTGTATGGAAACACAAAAGACCCCAAATAGCCAAAGCAATCTTGAGAACGAAAAATGGAGCTGGAGGAATCAGGCTCCCTGACTTCAGACTATACTACAAAGCTACAGTAATCAAGACAGTATGGTACTGGCACAAAAACAGAAAGATAGATCAATGGAACAGGATAGAAAGCCCAGAGATAAACCCACAGACATATGGTCACCTTATCTTTGATAAAGGAGGCCGGAATATTCAGTGGAGAAAGGACAGTCTCTTCAATAAATGGTGCTGGGAAAACTGGATAGGGACATGTAAAAATATGAGATTAGATCACTCCCTAACACCATACACAAAAATAAGCTCAAAATGGATTAAAGACCTAAATGTAAGGCCATACACTATCAAACTCTTAGAGGAAAACATAGGCAGAACACTCTATGACATAAATCACAGCAAGATCCTTTTTGACCCACCTCCTAGAGAAATGGAAATAAAGACAAAAATAAACACATGGGACCTAATGAAACTTCAAAGCTTTTGCACAGCAAAGGAAACCATAAACAAGACCAAAAGACAACCCTCAGAATGGCAGAAAATATTTGCAAATGAAGCAACTGACAAAGGATTAATCTCCAAAATTTATAAGCAGCTCATGCAGCTCAATAACAAAAAAACAAACAACCCAATCCAAAAATGGGCAGAAGCCCTAAATAGACATTTCTCCACAGAAGATATACAGACTGCCAACAAACACATGAAAGGATGCTCGACATCTTTACTCATTAGAGAAATGCAAATCAAAACTACAATGAGATATCATCTTACACCAGTCAGAATGGCCATCATCAAAAAATCTAGAAACAATAAATGCTGGAGAGGGTGTGGAGAAAAGGGAACACTCTTGCACTGCTGGTGGGAATGTGAATTGGTACAGCCACTATGGAGAACGGTATGGAGGTTCCTTAAAAAACTAAAAATAGAACTACCATATGACCCAGCAATCCCACTGCTAGGCATATACCCTGAGAAAACCATAATTCAAAAAGAGACATGTACCAAAATGTTCATAGCAGCCCTATTTACAATAGCCCGGAGATAGAAACAACCTAAGTGTCCATCATCGGATGAATGGGTAAAGAAGATGTGGCACATATATACAATGGAATATTACTCAGCCATAAAAAGAAACGAAATTGAGCTATTTGTAATGAGGTGGATGGACCTAGAGTCTGTCATACAGAGTGAAGTAAGTCAGAAAGAGAAAGACAAATACTGTATGCTGACACATATATATGGAATTTAAGAAAAAAATATGTCATGAAGAACATAGGGGTAAGACAGGAATAAAGACACAGACCTACTAGCGAATGGACTTGAGGATATGGGGAAGGGGAAGGGTAAGCTGTGACAAAGTGAAAGAGTGGCATGGACATATATACACTACCAAACGTAAGGTAGATAGCTAGAGGGAAGCAGCCGCATAGCACAGGGAGATCAGCTCGGTGCTTTGTGACCGCCTGGAGGGGTGTGATAAGGAGGGTGGGAGGGAGACGCAAAAAGGAGGGGATATGGGAACATATGTATATGTATAACTGATTAAATTTGTTATAAAGCAAAAAAAAAAAAAGAAAAAACAAACAAAAAAAATTCATATGTTAGATTTTTATTTTGTGCTGTGTAATTTTAAATATTGACAGAAGATGCTACACATGCACCTCAGTCCTTTGAAGGCAGAAAGAAAAGTCCTGTAGTTATCAGTACAAGATAGAGGTTATTCATTTTCTCAATCCGAACGTTTGAACCATGCTGTACCCATCAAAACATTTTGTGTCTGTATGCCTCCTATTTGCTTTTAAAAAAGCACTAATTTGGGTCTTATAAAATTCCCAGTTTTCTAAAAAATTATATTCTTTTTATGTGCAATAACATAATGCTTTTATATTGTAAAAAATTAGAAAATGTGGATAAATAACTACAAATTTTTTAAATGTCATTGAACAGAAAGAAGAAAAATAAAAAGAGGGAGGCAAGTCATCTTTGTGATTCAGGGTGGGAAAAATTTCTAGGCAACACCAATCTTTCAGTAACATCAGCATAGTCTTTCAGAAGTCTAACCATCATAGTTCATTAATCCTAACAAATAAATGTGTTTTACAGGGAGTACAGGATAGAGAAACTACATTTAAGAATATCAATAATCTGGTCACTTTCCTCCTTCCTAACTTTCAGGCAGACATTTTACTCCATGGGTTTCTAATATGCCATATTTCTATGAACTGGTCCAGTATCTTTAAGAGTTCTATCCTATGAGTAGTTGAGGACCAAGACATCTCAGAAACTCCTTGCCTCTCCACTCTGGGGCTTATAAAGTTTTTCCAAGTTCTAATACCTGAGCCTCTTACTTCCTCTCACTGCTTCTGGTGTTTCTCTGGTTGCCTCTATTCATTTTCACATTTGTGCTTTACCTCCCCACTTAACTTGGATCGCACAGTGCTTGGATCTCATTGTGCATACTTAGTTGTGTGCACACTGTGTTGGCTTTGCCCCCAGCCACCTGATTGCTCCTTGCTCCTGCTCCTCTGTGTGCTCAACCCCAGCTCCTGGAATCTCCAGTCCCCCACTTATCCAGGACAAGAATTCAGGTAATATTCAGTCTCCTCCCCAGTGCCTTTTCTTTCTCTCCCCTGAAATGCTGCCTGAACTGCTGCCTGAACTGCTCAACAATCAGAGTCACTTTCTCACAGACTTGGATTCCATGAAGACCATTTGATGTTATAGCAGGACATGGGGGCTACTCACCCCTAATTCAACTTTCTTACAGAAACACTGACCAGTTTGCTGTTCCTCTGAGAGAGAGAAAAAGAGAAAGCTAGAAAGCAAGAAAAAAAGGCACCCCTCACATTGAGAAGTTGACCTGGCACTCACAGCTAATCCTTGTAATTCTCCTATCAGATGTAAACTCACAGAACACCAACCTCAGACAAGGTGACTCCAAGGTCATGATAAAATAAGACCAAGCAAGTCCACGTCATAATTGCGTCTAAGAAAAGAAAAAGACAGGGTCACTGTGCCACACACGACACACCCAGCACCCCCATCTCTGGGCAGAATGAGTGACTACTTCTTTACCAGTTACAGCTTTATCCTTACTCTTGCCTCCCCTCCTTAGCGATCAGATTTATTGAGAAACCCAATTATAGAATTACTCCCATTTTCTGACTGAATCAAACCCCTGCTTCCTTAGACTCTCCCCCAAATCACTCAACTGAAGCCCAAATCCCATCATAGCTTCTTTCAAACACCCCCTTAGTGAGACATTCCACGGTTCCCAGAACCTATTCTCTCCCTTGCTGCAATGAGTAATAAACCCAACTTTCTCAAATACAAGTTTGTCCCTGGTGGCCTTCAGCTGAAGGACATTGACTCTACCCAACATGAAATGGCCCCTCCTGTGTTCCAGGCCCTGTACTGGGCCATGTGGATACAAGGACAAACATGGCATGGCCTTATTAAATACTTACAGCTACGCTGTGAGATGTATTTTATCATCTTCACTATACAGCGGATGAAACTGAGACCCAAGGACAAACAACTAAGAAGTGGTAGGGTCAGAACTAATTTACCAATCTGTGGGTTTCCAAAACTCCTACCCTTCCCTTAATTGGAAGCAGTGGCATTTAGTTTCTTCCCATAACTTGGAACAGAAGCAGACGTCACCCAACATCTCCAGGAGCAGCAAAGAATAAAACAAGTCATGGCTGACCAGTAAAACAAAAAGACAATAGACTAGGTATAGTACGATGGCAAAATTAGGTAAACTCGGTAGAGGCCAGGAGACACAGTTCTTGAGCCAAATGGCCTAAAAGGCAGTATGGATTTGAGAATGAAACAGAGCTCCACTAAT
Organism: Hyperoodon ampullatus; assembly: GCF_949752795.1. Lineage (NCBI taxonomy): Eukaryota > Metazoa > Chordata > Mammalia > Artiodactyla > Ziphiidae > Hyperoodon > Hyperoodon ampullatus. The sequence continues at coordinate 108,350,999 of NC_136921.1, forward strand.
TTCAGGCAATTTGCAATATCTCAGTTAATAGGAACAAAAACCAAGGAGAATAAATGGATTGACTTATGATGAGCTCATCTGAAGGGACAAAGGTACAATAGTAGCTGCAAATATTTCGAGCAGTAGGCAGAGCAGGGGAATCACTGCTCCTCGTGTAATGAGGGCGAATGAAAGGTTGAGAAATAGAGAAAATAAAAACAGCAAGGAAAAAAGTCATCATTATCATGGAGTTATTGAACCAGGGCTCCCTGGGGAAAGGCAGAAGCCAGATCTTGGGCACAATTTCAGCCTGATTGTGTATATTGTCAGGAGTCGCCTTACACTGGCAGAGGACCATCTGTGTGAGCCTCGCTGGTGTTCTGGCCTTTGGGGTCGAGGATCCTGCAATCTGAATTCATTTTCTCTTGGCAAAATGGATCTGTCCGCTCCTCTGAGCAGAGACCCAGAGCAGGAGAGAGGGCCTAGAAATCTTATTGCATGTCACGTTGCTCTTAAAAATCACATTTTTATGGGTGTAAATGAATCAGAAACATATGGATGAAATTTCCTGGCTTGACGTGAGCAGCCTCATACTCCAGGCAGTGCCCTCAGAGAGGATGCTTGGAATGTTAGTGTTGGTGCCAGAATCCTGGGTGGAAAGGTCAGGGGAGGAGCCCTCCCCCACCCTCGTACCCAACCCCTGCAGCACAGACCCTGCAGCTGGACCTCACCAGACCCACGAGAGATGTTCCTGCACCAGACCACTGCCCATTCCCTAATGTGCTCGTTCTTGTCCAGTAACAAAGGCTGAGGGTGTGTGCACACACACGCACACATTACACACACAAGCATGTGCCCACACCCATTTTCACTCCCCCAACAAATATTATAAACTAAGAGGCCTGGATGAACACAAAGCTGTGAAATAACAATGTCTATTCCTGTTTAAATGATGAAATCTTCCTACAGAAAAAGTAACTTATAAATAGAGACAAATACTAACACTAGATAGTTGAGCAATTGCAGGAAAATTCAGCCATGTGATTGTGGCATAAAAATCCATGGATATGAACAGAGAACATTTATTGAACTACTGTTTAAAGCCTTGAGAAGAGACACCAATCTTCCAAGGCTTTGTTTACAACCATCTGTATTTTAGGCCACAACAAAGAAACATAACTAGGCTGTGTCATATTCCTCACATGTGGATTAAGTCAAAAGTCAAGATGATTGGGATGAAATTATGCACAGATGCCTCTCTGTCATACAATGTCTGAAAACCTATATGGATATAACCTGAGTGAATGAACAAACGTGGGCTTTGGTGTCACTGCACAAGGGCTGAACCCTAGCCTTGCTATTTGCTAGTTGTTTGACCTTGGGCAAGTCACTCAACCTCTCTGAGCTGTTTCATTATGATATATAACATACCCCAAACTTTAGAGTCCAATAAATGATAACTCTCATCAGAATGAAAAGTTTCTCATTTACATTTTAAAACTGGACCTTCAGAATCATCCAGATTTTGAGCTGAATTATGAACGTATTTCTTAAGTTCAGGTGTGAGCACAATCCATCCCAGATGCTAGCTCAATTTTTCATTCTCTGCCCCTGAGCCCACCTCCTTGACTTGGTTACCAAGTTGGGCAATTCAAAGAAGTGCTGTCTGACTGCCCAGACACATTCGGAGCACTCTCTTTGGTTTCCTTCATCACACCAGCCAACATTGCTTGTTATCTGCATTGTGCTCTTACCACACCACTCTAAGCACACCTTCCTCTCTGGGTCCAAGTCCTGGATCTCTGCCATTATTCCTCAAGGAACAATAAAGTTGGGAAACCTTTTTCCAACTACTTAGGTCTTCCTGTCTTGCCAGCTGACTGTACCATACTCAGGTTGACTCTGCTTCTGCTCCTCCACCCTGATTTTTGTTTGCTTACCAAATAAAATCCAAATTCTTTGTCCTGCCACAGTCTCATGCCTGCCTCCCTCATCAGCCCCTCCCAATATCCTTTCAACTCCAGCCAGACAGGTTTACCCATCATTGTCCAACCAAACTCAGCTTATACCTAGCTCCGTGTCTTTCCTTGGGAAGTTTTCTCCACCACTATCCTCTTCTAGATGTTTGACTAAATTCCAGTCTTCTTTGAAGAGCTCCCATGCCCCCAGTCCATCTTCTCCCACTCCAGTACAGGGAGCTTTCCCTGCCTGCTCCAGCCCACGTGACCTTCCCTTCCCCAGCACATCCATTTCCGATGCCAGTGTGTGGTCCAGTGTGCAGAGGCTGCTACAGCAGTGACTTTTCCCATGAATGTCCTAGCTCCCTACTCTGGGTGGAAACCCCTAGTGGGTAATCCCTAGTGCCTCCATTGTACAGGCTCTGCAGTGGGTGATTAGTCAGTATTTTATTTTCTTAAAGACAGGTTGGAGCAGTTAGAGGTTGACAGGAAGTGTTTACTTACTGCTGTAATATGCAATCCGTTCTTTAGTTCTTATCGTCTTATTCTCTATAAACAACATGGCCTTTGAATCCTTATCAGGAAAGGAAAAACTGCAACCCCCTAGGCTCTGCCTGAGGCAGACACTGTAAATGGACACATTGTGCCCTCTGAGAAGCAGAATCAAAGTCCCAGCAGAAGAGTGTTCCTTCTCTCCATGTACCCTCCACTCCATATGGCCCCAGGTTGTGCTGCAAAACTGCAGAGCTCAGGGCATGGGGTGGGTCAGGATGCTTCCTGAAGTTACAATGTGCAGTGGAACCCTGAGACGGAGAAGAGGGAGGGCTCTGGTTGGGGGCAACCTATGTGAAGCCCTTGTGTAATGCGCATTACATCATGCATCCGTGTTGCATGGTTACAAGCCTGCTCCGTGTTCTGCTAGGGATGACAATAAGCAAGTTAAACGGAAAATACTTATGCGAAATGATTATATTTTGCAGACTTTTCCTAGAATAGGACCTAAAGCAAGTTATTGCATCTTTCTATGGCTTTCCCTATGCTTACCTATGGAGATGATAATTGCACCAACCTCCTAGGGTAGTTGTGAAGGTCATTGTAAAAAACAAAATGTGGTACATCCACAAAATGGAATATTATTCAGCCATAAAAAAAATGAAGTACTGATACATGCTACAACCTGGATGAACCATGAAAACATTATGCTGAGTGAATGAAACCAGATGCATAGATGCAAAAAATATGCCATGTATGGTATGATTCTATTTATATGAAATGCTCAAAATGAGCAACTCCACAGAGGCAAAAAGGAGATTTGTGGTTGTCAGAGGCTAGGGACAGGGATAAATGAAGAATGACCGCTGAGGGGTATGGGGCGTCTCTTAGGGAAGATGAAAATATTGTGGAATTAGATAGCGATGGTGGCTGTACAACCTTGAAAATATACTAAAAAACACAGAATTGCATGCTTTAAAAGTAAAAAGCATGAATTTTATGGTCTGTGAATTATATCTCAATTTTTTAAGAAAAAAAAGCAATATAGACAGCATGTTTGGCAGACAGCCTGGCAGAAATGAATGCTCAGCAAATACTGCTGTGATTGGGATACAGATTATTGGAAAGAGTAAGATAACAGAAAAAAGTTAGATGTGGGATTAAACCCTGGTTTTTCCATTCACTAGCTGTGCTGAGTAACCTTGGGCAAGTTATTTCCACTGTCTTCGATCCAGGTTCTGCCAAGTTTAATTGGGAGCCATAATACTACCCATCTTGTTGTATTAGGTAACACATGTAAAGTTCCCTTGCACAGCACTTGGCATGGCAGGAGATGCTCAATAAACCATAGTCCTCTTCCTCTTTAGTTCCTATTAAATCTCATTCCTGTAATAATTCTCATAACACAGCTGGAGCTGGCCAGGAGTTGGGGTGCTATCCCTGGAACTAATGAGACCCCAGCAGGGATGCTGGGTGGGGTCACGCAAAGTGCTACCACAGAGAGCCCCAAAAGAGAATAACCAGAAAAGCAGGTGAGAATTGCAGTCAAAAGGGAAGCAGAACTCAGCACTGGGAATGCAAGCCCACAAACTAAGTCTCAGCAGCGTCTGAGGCCCTGGGTTTGGTTGCAAAGTAAGTCAAAGGGTCAGGGACCAAGCAAACAAGATCTGGGAGCCAAGACACACTATGTAGGATAAAAGCCATGAAAAAGCAATGGTGTTAGGGCCCAAGGCAAGGCCAGGCCTGTTTATTTAAAAGACACTAAACTAGATTGGACCTAAGAACTGATATCTGTTATCCTCACTAGTCAGTAAATCATTCTCCCTGTCACAGAAGCCTACGTAAAGGGAGGGGATGGAAGGCGAGAGGGGGAAGGGGAGAGGAGGTTCTTGGGAACTGGACGTGATTCATCATCACCACCTCTCCCTGGACAATGCAATTCAGTGTGCAGCAGTTGGGGGTAGGAAATCCTTTCTTGAAACTTCTTCCTCTTCTTATCCCACAGTCTAACAATCCTGCCAAAATATTGCCACAGGATAAATTTAAGGACAAAATACAGTGATTTGTTAGATGCAAAATTTCTGAGATGGGAGGCTTTTTGCTCAAGAGTTGAAATTGTTGCCTTGACAAACGTTGGTGTCTACTGCTGCTGATTTTCTCAGGGGGTGGTGATCCCACGAAGAAATTCCTCCTAGCTGCCTCTTAATCTCTTCTGTGATCAATACTAACACTATCGTAATACTTAAACTCTTCTCCCTTGTTGTCACTAGTGTACGTCTGAATTCATCACCAAGGCCAGATGCAGGACAATAACGGGTCTGCAGATAAAACAAGGGCAAGTTATTTGATTATAATCTATAGAGAAGGTACCTGGTCAGCATAATAAATGATACCAGGCACCTTCCCTGCAAATGGTGTGGCCAGTGCAGTTTTTCCTCCTTCCCTCAGATCCATTTCCTTAAAGGCCATTGGATTCCAAGGCAGAGACGTGCACATATGTTTTTGCTTAGGGCCTGCATGTCCAGTGATGTCTAGGCTGTTTCTCTGGGACTTGGCCAACACAACTTAGTGAGTTTAGGCTTGCAACAGCAGACATTCTGCATTTCAAAAATTTCTCCTTTCAGTAGAGTATACTGCACCTCAAGGCAGAAGCTGAGGACTGGAGCCTACTGGGAATGTAACTATTAACAAAGAGCCGTGAAAGACTTTGGCTGCTAGGACAATGCCAGGATTCTTACTGGATGAACTCCACATCCTGATTTGCACATTTAAGTGCTCCCTGACACACATACCCACTTATACAAATTTAGGTGCACACATACAAGTGACCATCAACACGCTTATCCCACGTGCATATGCATCTCACACACTTATGCATATTTACACAAGTACCCTTGTGCACATGGTTGAAAATAAACACATGCACACATATGCATTGTTCATATATATGAGCACAGTTATAAAGACCCGCAGATATACATGTGCCTGTACACACACATGTGTACACACATGCACACACACGCACGCACACACTCTCTCTTCCTGCATGTAGGTCCTCATATCCATGGCAGGAATTCTGTGACAATCTTGCGGTGTCCAAATTATAGCCACATTTATAGCCTTCTAGACAATTGCACCCTACTATAAAAGTGACATATGTTAGGAGACATAATGAAAACAATTACAGTATTTGCTCCACCACAAGAAGTCTATAAATCACAGCGCCTTACTTTCAGCAAAAGGAAGAAGCAAAGCATTGCTCAGAACATAACCAAAATGTGACCAGGTATTAATGTTGGACAGAGCTTCAAGTGGAAACATCAAGGTGACGATATTAACACAAGCCAGTAAATAAATAAGGGCTGATTTGGCCACCAGCAACTTCTGAAACCATTCTGATTTGAAATGGATGAGGACCTGAGGGTGAGGCTCATACACATATCTGTGGCTTTCAAATTGAGACAGGCTTCCTGCATTTCTCCTGGCTTGGGGATATTATTTTTGCTAATGGCATTTCAAGGGTCCAAAGAGGCCATTTGCTTACACAAGAAATGCACTGGAAAGGAGCGACATCTTTTTTGTTGTCATTTTTCAGCTTGGCAAAGACACATCTCAGAAGTAAAGCAGAAATTTTGGAGGCAGTGTGCCTAAGACCCTAAACCAGATTTACAACCAGATACATTCTGTAGTGGGGCTATATTTGTTCCTAAATAGTTGGCAGTGGGAATTATGATTTTCTTAGACTTCGCCTTAACAAGCGTTGACTCTTCCCTCCCTCCCCGTCCTAATGGTACCTCCCACCTCCCACTGCCCATCTCAAACCCTGAGAAGCAAATCTCTCCTTACACCATCAGCCTCAGAGAAACATGAGCCAGTTGCTCTGGAGTTGAGTTCACAGATGCTTTCTCGGGGCCACAGTAGTGCGCTGGAAGAACTGGAAATCTGGTGGCCAGAGAAACAGGGGTGGGAGGAGATTAGGGGTGGGTTGGGATGTAGAGCTTAGGGAAAGCTGGGCAAAAACTTTGAGTCTGAGAAATCAGAGCCCAGGGTGCTGCCTGGAATTCCAAAATGGGGAAAGATTTCAGCTGCTTTCATATGGAAATTGGCCTGGAAGCAGACGTTGAGTGGAACCGAAGCCAAGACCAAGTTCAGTGAACCTAACACACCGTTCAATCAGCCATTGAAACCCAGGAGAAGAGAAGGCAGGAAAGGGAGGGCAGAGGGTCAAAGAGGCTCCCTTTCATTTGGACTTGGTTATGGAGGTGGCAGTTGGAGGAATTAAACGCTGGAAACAACTTGAAGGCAAAATCCCATCTATCCGGAGGATGAGTTCAGCTGGGCTTTAGGTGAGAGAAAAGAAGAGGAGAGAAGAAGGAAGTAGAGGAAAGCAAGCAAGCTAGGCAAGAGAAAGAAAGAGAGAAAGAGGAAGATAATGATAATCACTCAAAACAATGATTCTGAAATTGACAAAATAAGCACAAATACATGAATGTGGTGGGTGTAATAGAAAGAAGGAAAGAGCTTGAACTTGCCTCTACTCTGCCAAGGTTCCTCCCACCACCCCCCTTAGATAAAGGCTTTCAGAGAGATGAAGATTCTTAAGGCAGATACAAATTGCACTTATGGAGGTTTACTTTTGGACTTGTTTTTAGCTTGTTTTTTTTTTTTTTAATTGTATATTCAAAAGAAAGTTAAGAAGCATCTACTCTTTGCAAAAATAAGCTAATATGGTTTATTCCTGGATACTTTTTGGGGGACTAATTTCCTGTCTTTTGTCCTTGATTTATTATTGCCTTTATTTGTTCTCCCCCATTTGGTTCATCTCATTCTTATTTTAAAAGAACAGCTCCAAAGACCCTTCTATTTTCATGGAAATTGCTCAGTAGTAATAATTTCAGATAGCTTCCAGAAGAATAATCATCATGCTGGCTGTTTCACCCAAGATGCTTTGCAGCATTTCACATAACAATTTACTAATTAATGACAAATTAAATGGAATTTGGTAAGAAGAATCAGAGGTTAGAGTACTGGTGTATACTGTATGTAAAAAGGTATGCAAATACCTTCAGCCCATTTGTGGTTCATCAGTGGGAAATAATAGCTATTCTACTTGAAAATTTCAAATGCAGGAGGGCTGCTGCATAGAAGCAGAATTTGGAAGTTATTCATCATTTTAATTTTTGAACAGTTTCTTAGATTAGATACTGTTCCGTCATTTTAGAGGAACAATGAACGTAGTCTTTTTGTTTTAATAACTTTAAAATCATAGGAATTTGGCCATACTTTGCTGCTTATATTAATTACATATTAGGAGGCGAGAGGCAGTTTTTGGAAATCAGCACTTTGCCTGATCTCACACCTCTATGGCAGAGTTGCAGCAGCCATCTTGTGGCCGGCAAAGCCTAAAGTATTTACAGAAAAATTTGTCAACCCCTGTCCTACAGGGTAGAGCTAGAGAGAGAACACTTATCCTAAAGAGAGAATAAAGGTTTTTAACTGAGGAAATAGTAAAAGTATTTTAATGTTTCTTACCACTGCTTAAAGCCCACAAATGGTCGTTATCAATCCAGCTGTCATAAAATTTGCCAAGTATTCTTTCTTGCTCAATGTACATTGAGGGGGGAAATGCTTTCTTTAGCCAGTTCTTCAGTAGCCCAATAAGCAGATGACTCACCACAGGGAAACACTGGTCATTCTTAATGAGAAAAGCTTTGCAAAGAGTGAAACGTTTCTGCTCTTTGTGGAAGATCCAGGGGAACAAAGAAGGTTTCCTACGTCAAATAGAGTGATTACTTGGGGCATGTGTCAGTTAATTTATTTTTATTGTTTCTAATTTTGAGAGTGAGACAAAGTATCTTTATTTTTCATTTTCAATTAATCTTATTTTCAAAATATTAACATTTAAAAGAGTTTTGGAAAATGAAATTTTTTTACTACATTTAATATGTTCCCCCCAGGATACCAGGTGCTACAACCACACATCAATTTAATACCAGATTATATGGAATGTGTCATGTTGATGGGAGAAGAGACAAAGTCCAAAACAGAATAGCCCTTGCATGTCCAAAACTTGGTATCACCCAACGGTTGCTATCACAGCCTGGCCAAACGTCAGCTTAAAATGACAAATTTCAAGATCATTATTTTTATGTGAAGTGGTCACTATTTTTCCCCATCAATAGCTTGATTACGTATCTGAATTGGCCGGCTGCATGGTCTCTCAGCACAGTCTCAGCACCTTTCCTCCTGGAGTTTACAATCTCTTACAGTCTCAGCCTCGTACACGTGGTGGTTTGGAAGATGCACTGGACTAGGAGTTTGCAGTTTGACAGACCATGTGAGCAAGTAATGTGACCTAAAGACTCCATAGTGGAGAAGGAAATGAGATTAGGTTGGGGTGTCCAAACTTGGTATTTGTATCACATCTCAATCACCATTTCAACAAATAGTACTGAGTACCTTCTGTGCCCCAGCACTGTGCTAGGTGCTGGATAAACAGCTGGGGAAAAATAGACATGCCCGTGCCCTCAGGAAGCTTGCTGGTACATGAATGTATTGTGAGAAGGAGGGTGAGGAAAGGTAATTAAACACTCACACACACAAATATACAGTGACAAATTATTACAAGAGCAATGAAGAGACATTATCAGGGAGTGACATTATCAGGGACTTTAGGTAGTGAAGGACTCTCCAGGGAAGAGTCGTTAAAGGTGAATCTTGAAGGATGAGCCAGCTAGAGAAACTGTATGTGGGTGGGGAGCATTCCAAATAGACTGTGCAGGAAGGGTAAAGATGCTGAGACAGGAAAGAGCATTGCACAATAGAGTAACTGAAGTAAGACCTGCACTCATGGCAGACATTACTAATCGATCAGAGCTCTTCTTTCTGTTGAAAATAGACAAAGCCTCAGAATTCTCAACACAGCATTCCAGGCAGCCACCACCAATCAATTGGAGTTGATGAATGATGGAATCCATTTATCATCCCTGGACCACATGATTTTGGAAGGTCCTCCCAGCCCTGGAATTTTCTGATACTCTGGTTCTCATTTTAGTCAGTGTTTGAATACTAACTCTTAGTCTGGACATCCTTCATGTGCCTGTTTTCTTCTAACTTTATCAACTTCCGGGAGATAATGAACTTTCTCTCTCTCATCCCATTCCATTCAATTCCTACAGCCAAAGCCGCTTTCTACACCTCTATTTTAAAGGAAATTCCCCTTCCATGGTGAACTCTCACCCACATGTAGAGGTTATCTATTGCTGTGCAACCAATCACACCTAGTGACTTAAACTAACAATTAACCTTGCCCTGAGGTTTTGTGGGTTGGCTGATCAGTTCTCGTTCCCACAGCAGCCGTCAGATGGGGACTAGGGTCAGCCAGAACAGATGGGAGAGCAGAGATGGCTGGGCCTCACTCCCCACTTGGTCCTTCACCCCAGCTCCTTCTTGGCATGGCAGACTGGAGTACAGTCATGAGAAGCAGAAGCAGGTGCTGCAGGGCCGCTTATGTCCGAGTCTCAGAACTTCCATCACGTCACTGCTTCCTATTGGTCAAAGCAAGTCACAAGGCCAGTCCATATTCAAGCCCTCTCCCTTGTTTATGGGAGGAACATCAGAGACACATTGTCAAGGGGCTTGTACAGAGGAAAGGGGAGAATTTGTGGCCATATTTTTTTATCCAGCCCAAGCCCAACAAAACATTATTTTAAAATTGCTGAGGTGGAACAAACAGCCAGGCTGCCTAAATCCTAGCCCATTGTTCTCTCTACCCTTCAACACTCAGGTCTTAAGGCATTGCTTCCCAGTAGGTAATTGGGAGGCCTAAAAAATTCATGATCATAATTCTGAAGAGCATGGTGGGCCTTGAGCGTCATGTAAGCTAAAGACAAACAAAACATTCAATTTGGAATAGACCTGCTTATTGCTATAGTGACACCATACCATTGACAAGGAAGTTCCTGATTAGTTCAATTTCCAGAGAGGGAAAGAGAGCATTCACCTCTGAATCACCTGTACTTTTCCTTTATGGCTTATCTACTTATCACTTTCTACCTTGTAGAGATAGCACTGATTTTTGTAGATAGCATAGTAGAAAGATCTCAAACTCAGGGCATATATATAATTTGTATCCCAAATGCACCACATACTAGCTGGGTAGCCTAGAGTTAAATCTCTTTGCCATTGCATCTTCATGTTTTATTATTATTATTTATTATTATTTATTTATTTATTTTGCTGTATGCAGGCCTCTCACTGTTGTGGCCGCTCCCGTTGTGGAGCACAGGCTCCAGACGTGCAGGCTCAGTGGCCAAGGCTCACAGTCCCAGCCGCTCCGTGGCATGTGGGATCTTCCCAGACCGGGGCACGAACCCATGTCCCCTGCATCGGCAGATGGAATCTCAACCACTGCACCACCAGGGAAGCCCCATCCTCACGTTTTAAATGAACAAATAGTAACTTGCAAAGTTGTTGTGAGAATGAATGGAAATAAACACAAAGCTTGTAGTGAACTTGCTAGCCTATAGTGGGGACTCAATAAATGCTACTATTGCTATTGTTAAGTAGGTTTGGTCCAGGAAGACTTTCTATAAGAGACAGTATTGGGCTGAGATTTGAAGAATGGGTAGGATTTGGGTGTTGGGGAGGAACCTGATAGAGAAAGTATCAGACAAAAAACACACAATGTGACTCATTTAGGTGAAAATAACTGTCCCAAACTAGCTGAGAGTCTCATCCTTAAATTTAGCCTCCATCCATTGGTTTAGGAAATAAAATAAGGAAGGAGGCTGCGGCCAGATACACAAGGATTTTGACTCTGGATAAGGAGCCTGAGCTTTTTCTAGCAGACAATTGAAGGCCACTAAAGGAGAGAGTGACAAAATGAAAAACAAACAATCAGAGGAAGATTTAGAGCCTGCCTGGGCATGGCAGGATGGCAAGACTAGAAAGACCAGAGGGAGGAGTACCAGTTGGGAGGGGAGACAATATGTGGAGGTACAGTGCTCTTGGGAACATCTATCCAAATGAATACTTCATATCTCATCAACTGAGTATGTGGGTAATTTAGAAATATGTCCACAAGTTCTTTGACGCACCTCCTGTGGAAAGACAGGGTCTACTTTCACTCCCTTGAATGTGGGTCTACCTCAGTAACTAACCTCTAATCAACAGAATGCAGCAAAGTGATGGTGTGGGACTTCAAAGGTTGGGTCATAAAAGGCCCTAGAGCTTCCACCTTGTTCTCTTTCTCTTAGGATGTTTGCCTTTGGAAGCCAGTCCCCAGGCCATGAGGAAGCCAACACCCCCATGGCAAGGCCATGTGTTACAGCAGACACAGGCCCAGCTGAGGTCCCAGCTGATGGCCAGTGTGAACCTCCCCCCATGCAAAGAGGGTAGCCTCCCGGAGGCCCAGGCCCAGCCTCTGTTCCCCTCTCTGTGCCCTGCCCAAAGTGCTGATCTGTGAGCAAAGTGAATATTGTTGATATGTTAAACCATTAAGTTTTGGGGTGTTTTGTTTCCTCAGGAATACATAACCGGAACCGGCTGTTTTAGGTGCTGGCTGGATGTCACGTACAGTCACCTTCTCCTGTTTGTGCAAAAGGTCAATTATCTAGAAATCATAGTATTTTTTTGTGGGATGCTCCTCATCACATCACTCTCTCCATTTCTTTCATAACATTTATCACAATTTGCAGTTATAGTCTTTATTTGCTCATTCACTTATTTTCTTTTCCTCTCCCTCAGAACAGAAGCTCCCTGGGTACCCTGATCTTTCTCACTGTATCCCATCGCCTAGCTCAGTGCCTGGCACATGGTGAGCAGGTTAAAAATATCTGTGGAAAAGTAATGAGCGGATCAACACCATGAAATCCAGATACATTCAATTCCATTACACAGGACCCACTTACAAAAGCCATGTGTCAACGTTTTAAGAGAAGAAAAAAAATCTATGCAATTTAGGATGTTTAAATTAAAATGATTTGCATTGGGACTTCCCTGGTTGTCCAGTGGTAAAGAATCCGCCTTACTATGCAAGTGACGGGGGTTCGATCCCTGGTCAGGGAACTAAGATCCCACATGCCGCGGAGCAACTAAGTCCGCACACACCACAACTACTGAGCTCCCGCGCCTCAACTAGAGCCCGCATGCCGCAAACTACAGAGCCCATGTGCTCTGGAACCCATGCGCCACAACTATAGAGCCCATGCACCCTGGAGCCTCTGCGCCACAACTGGAGAAGAGAAAACCTGCACGCCACAACTAGAGAGAAGCCCGTGCATCACAACGAAGAGCCCGCACGCCTCAGCGAAGATCCTGCGTGCCGCAACCAAGACCCGAAGCAGCCAAAAATAAATAAAATAATAAATAACTCTTTTAAAAAATGATTTGCATGAATCTTTTTCTCATACAAATCGGTAACAGGCAGCCTGTGACCCATCGCTATTACACACACACCTCCCAGCTCACAGAAAAAGAATCATCTTAGATGCTTCTCCCGAGAACCATTAACACACAACATCTCAACAGACTCTCAACAGCTCTGTATGGAAGGTATTCCTATTCCCAATTAAGAGTTGAGGAAGCTGAGGCTTAGAACGATTCTGAAACTCTCTCAAGATCCACGGCTATGCAGTGAAGAAACCAGGGTACAAACTCACGTATGACTCCATACTTGTGTCATGCAGGGCTAGCCAAATTCAAGTGGACCAAGAAAGCCTGAGGGGATCTTTCTTTTTGTGTGAGGGCAATCCATGGATGCGTGGCATTCGCTCATAGGCAATTCTTGAGGGTATGCAGAGATAGGGGTAAGAGTATATACTGATCCTTCCTTCATTCTTTTAGTCATTTAACAAACTCTTGATAGGCACATTCAACGTAGAGGCCAGAGCCTGGGAAAAGGACACGAGCTCGGGGAGTTACAGGCAACATGGCAAATGCGTACCAGACATGTAGAGAAGACAGAGGAAAGCACAGAGGATGCTCTGTGGCCCTGTCCGAGGGCTTCACGGTAAATCTCTTCCTCTCCCACACAGCCAGGCTCTCGCTTCACCCCACTTTAGCCTGCTTTCCCCTGAGATTCCTTCTTATCAAGAAACAGTGGGTGGGGCTGAGGACAAATCCCTCTTAGACAAAAGCCAGTGTCTGCAGCCCTCCCGGGGTGCCCTGCATCCCTCACATACTGCATCATCCTGCTCTTCTGTCCCCAGGCCTCCTGGGCAGGACCAGCGGGCCTGGTGAACACACTCATGTCCTCAGATGTGGCAAATACAGAGCAACAGGGAAGCCTACCAATGACAGGGACGAAATCAATTTTAATTGGGTCCCATGACAGGATAAAATGTTTTTGTTGTAATATTGTCTTGATAAAAGCCATTGTAATATTTAAAATGTGGTATTGATCCTTCTGCGAGGACCGTAAATCCTTGCAGATCTGAGAGCCTGACCACAGAGGATGGGCTGGCTGCCGGGAGACCGTGAGAAACACAGTGCCCTTGGACTCCGCCGTCACCTGCAAGAGGGGAGGAGGCCAAGCCCGGCCAGCCCTCGTGTTCCTCCCACATCAAAGTGGAGATGCCATGATCCCCGAACTGACACAGGAGAACTTGAGAGAAACTGTTTAAACACAGGAATCAAAATATGAAACTAAATCACCTGCTCGTGTTTTATTAGACCTTGTTCTGAATCAATACAAGACCCAGAGCCCATGATTCCTCACGCTGAAAGGGAATACTTTTTCATCCTAAAACTGAATCAGGCTGCTTAAGTAAAACAGATGTTACCATTGAGTTCCATGATTCCCAGCCCTCCCCCAGCCATCCTCTCTCCCTGAACTGGACAGAGGGAGACCTCCTGTTGTCCCTGAAATCCAGGTCAGGGCTGGAAAATCCAAAGCCTTGGAATTTCTCAATCCTGAGCCCACAAAAGTTTTCTCTTCTGTTTACTGGGGAGGGAGACCGAGCGGGGTAGGCAAGTCTGTTAGCAGAGGATTTGAAGATACAGTGGCGAACTGAAAGGCAGAGAAGATTTTCATTTCCTGTGTTACGGGGTGAAATAATATCAGGATAAAAAACCTGGCAGCGAGATGGGAGATAGCAGTTTTTACATTGATAAGTATTTGTTCATTTCCTGACAACAAAAAAATATAAATCTCTTCAGAAATTAAATGCCCCGGCTTGTTGGAGCACTTTTGTGGCGCTCTGTGCAAGGCTGGCTCCCTTTCTCTGGGCCTCTGCGGGCCGGGTAATCACAGCATCAGTCATTATCCCTGGATCACGCGGGCAGCAGCAGCCGGGCTGCGCAGGGCCCAATTCTCCCACTTTTTTGTGTCACTTATTTTCTCGGCGGGCCCGATTTGCATTTTAATGGAAGTAGTTTATAGACTTCTCCGCTGCCTTCAGAGTGCCACAAGTGGCATCATTAAGTGAGCTAAGCCGGATTAATGCTGATAGTAAAGTCAGATAATACAATAACAGAGGCCTCCTGCCATTTGCATTAGGTGAGGAGCGCGGGGCTGCCTGGTGCCTGGCGATAATTTGTAAGTGCGATATGTTGTACTTGAGAGGATAAGATTAAATTTAGTGGGTTTAACTGTCATCCCAGTAAGTCAATTACTTCATCTTTTCAGCCTTTGAATTTCTTTTATAAATAAAATAAATGGAATATTGAGCTGCTCCGCAGCCATTTCGAGCTCCCATGAAGAAGAATTACACAGGCTGGGCCAAAAAAATAAAAGGCTTCGGATTCAGCTCCATAAACAAAATATAAACTCCATTCAGGTGCCAGCATGGCAGCAGCCTCGAAATATTGTCCATCTCTCATATCACAAGCATGACAGATTCCATTGTGACTTTAGTTCCTCCATAATAGGAAATATTTATGTCGTGCCTGGGTCTTTTCTATTCCAATTCCTCCCATTGTGGGAAGCAAACACTCCAACACAGAGCCATAGGCCTCTCCTCTCCCTCCCTCCTGGCCCCTTGTTGCCCAGCACTAAATATTTAGTGTTGGGGGCAGATATTAAGAAAGTCTCATGACCCAACTGAGAGAGAGGAGATGCATCCAATTTCAGGCAGGTCTCAGATAAACAGAAGGCTTCAACTTCCTTCACACCATCTTCCTCTCCTCCACCCTGGGTTGCTACCAGTGAAGATGGCATCTCTGGATGAAAAGCTGAGCTATCTAAGCTATCTAAGTTAGCGAGTGGGATCTTGATAGAAGACCATCAGTATCTTCATTTATTCACAGAGAGAGGGGAGGAAAAATCAAGGAAAGAAAGAAAATCAAGCAGTTAAACCTTTACAGGCACCCACCAGTGCAACTTATGTCTTAGGAGACCTGACTCTTCTGTCTTCTCCATTGACTAATGAGCATCCTTTTTTTTTAATAAATAGGTAATCTCTGTGACTGCTGTTCTTAATCATGGATGGATGGATGGATGGATGAGTGAGTGAGAGAAAGAGACAAAGGGCATAATCTTTGTCAAGACCCTAGAAGACTGGTAGCTAAAAAGCACAGCACCATGTATTGATGACCCACCCCTGGGGAGAACCAGGATTCCAGCCAAATGGATTTGACTGTGTATGTTCCATGCCCTGACCTGTTTTGGGTGCTACAGAACAAAAGGAAAGGCATAAAATATGGTCCTTGGAGAGATGCAGGAAAATGTTCAAGCAACCAGCCTTTAATGAAGAACCCACGGTGATGCATAGATGAGAATGAGGGCCCAAGTGCCTCTCTGGCTCCTGATCAGCCTCCCACCCTCTGCTCCCACCTCCACACAAATCTACTTCAACACGCCCCGCATCGGCATAGGCTACGCCTCCTATTTTGGCGAGCCTTCCTCTTCTGTCTTCACCTGGCTAAACCCTAGCCTTTTGCAAGACCCCGGTCATGCATTTCCTCCTCCGTGAGCCTTGCCCAGCCCACACAAACCTATGAAGACTTTCCCTGAGTAACCCCTGATAACAGCACTGTGTGACCTGCTCTGCAAACATTTATTGGCATGCAGCTTCCCCTACCAAGCAACAGTTTCCTTGAGAAAACTACACCGTAACTCCCTCGTTCGTTCATTACTTCATTCTTACACCCATCAAGTACCATGAAGTTCTTGGTATGTTTCTCCAGTCATAGACATCTGTTGTTTCTGAGTAAACTATCTTGGGTAGACCAATAGACTCCATTGCTCTTAACCACTGGATGGTGTTTTCTGTGCGGAGATCTGTGTGGAGTGCTGTGCTAAGTACTGTACCAACTGCTAGGGACACAGAGATGAATGTGTCGCAGTTCTCGCTGCTGAAGAGCTGAGTGCAGGAGGTGAAACAAGCGTGTAAGCAACTCAAATACAATGCATGCCTATTTGTTCTGGTGTTGAGCACAAGACTTGACCTGCAAGAGATGCTAAACAAATGTTGGTTAAATAAATGAAGTTTTGATGAGATGTGGGGACTTAGCCTGGGAGATTCTGGAAATTCTTTAATGTGAGACTGCTATCACATCTTTCTCTGTCCCCTTCTTGGTCTCTAACCCACTCCATCTTCACTGTCACTGTCAAGTATTTCAGCAAAAGAACTAGAAGAACCTCTCCAGAAGGTACCATGAGCCTTAAGAAGGTAAAAGCTGAAAACCATCTCAGGTGAATGGAGCTGTTCGTGCTTTCTGAGAGTTCTCTGGAGGATCCATCTCAAGTCTACAGACCACATGGCCCCAACAGAAATCTCCCTAAAAGACACCAATTCCCATCTGAATGCTTTCCGATCTCTTACTATGTGACAGCACTCTGTTAGTTAAACACTTCAGAGGAATCTAAGAGGGAATCATATTCTGCCTTCAATCAGTTCAAAATTCTACTTTATTTGGGGGATATGGTTTGTCACGGGGAGCTGTTAGTGAGAACAACCTGCCTCCTGGATTCTGATTTATGCCTTCAGTCAACTGTCAAAAATCTGCAAGTCAACTCTTACTAATAACAATAATGACGATTATATTTGTATATGTTGTATATTTAAAAAAATTTTAAAGTACTTTATATACCCTTTATCTCCTTTGTGAAGTGCCAAGTGTACCTTCCCTTGCACCCTGCCCCAAGAAAGCCTCCAGGGGCTGATAGGGATTCCTACTGGGAAGGCTTTGCAGGAAAGAAAATGAGGTGTGTGTGTGTGCGCATGCGCATGCGTGTGTGCACGTGCATACGCACACACATATGCAATGTGTGCCTTCCTCTGAGTTGATTCCAAAACCAAAGATATAAATGACTTTTAGATTGCCCCTTGTTTTGTATTATCCACGCCTCTGCTCTTCACTAGTGCAGATAATCGAGAGTTCACTGTACTGTGATTAATTATACAGCAGGGCTGAGAGCCAGCAGTCACCAAAGTGCTAGGAATTTCAGGCACAAACCCTGTTTACCCTTTACACTTTAATAGGGACAAGGATTTTGTTTGTTTACTTGTTTAATTTTGTTTGTTTACTTGTTTAATTGTTTAACTGGATCTGGTATTGACTTAGTGCCCAATCTGTGCCAGGCACTCCGCTAAGCACTCTTCTATACATCACCTCAGGGCGAGTACTATTATTATTCCCATTCTAGAGCTGAGAAAGCAGAGCGTAAGAGAAATTAAGTGACTTTCCCAAGGTCACACAGCTAGCAAAGACTAGAGCCAGGCTGTCTGCAAATATTTTGTAAAATACGATTAATGACTTAATCAGTGACTTTGCTTTATTGTCTAACAGCCATAGGTATTAAACACATACTTCTGTTTTAGCCTAATTGCTCCAATGGCTTCCCTCTAATATCTTCAGTATGGAATCCAAAATGCTTCCTGAGTCCATGGACAGTTCAAGAAAACAAGTTCTGATCATTCAGAGCCGTGTTTGAGGTATAAACCTCAAGAGGTTAGAGCTGAGGCTTGTGGCCCAGGCAGTTAAGGTGACGGCAACATAGCACATTATAGGCTCCCTTCTTTAAGTAGTTTCCCTTCGAGTAAAGGGAAAGAAGAAGCACTCGCAGGGGTGGAATATATGCCAAGATGCTGTACACACACGGCCTCATTAATCACGGTAATCCTGAAAGGTTAACGCTATTACTTCCTTTACACAGAGGAACCAGGGGTACAGGGAAATAAAGTGTACGATCACACAGGTCAGACCCAGCTCCATCTGGCTGCAAAGTTCATATCTTTCCAGCCCTCTTGGAAGTTAAACTTATAAACTATAAAACTACACTATTAACAATACAATGTCAGAAAACTCGATAAGATTTTAGCCTACATTTATGCGATAGAACACATTTTTTTGGTCAAATTTGTTTCAGGCTATGATCCTTAAGAATAATGGGGCTTCCCTGGTGGCACGGTGGTTGAGAGTCCGCCTGCCGATGCAAGGGACACGGGCTCGTGCCCCGGTCTGTGAAGATCCCACATGCCGCAGAGCGGCTGGGCCCGTGAGCCATGGCCGCTGAGCCTGCACGTCTGGAGCCTGTGCTCCTCAAGGGGAGAGGCCACAACAGTGAGAGGCCCATGTACCGCAAAAAAAAAAAAAAAAAAAAAAAAAGAATAATGATTAATTTCAGCTCTTTGCATGTGAACTATTCTCTGTCTTAGTCAAAACAAACAAATACACATTTGCATTATTCATTCCAGGCCTAAACATTGTTCACTTCTTGTTTCCAACTACATCATTTCCTTTTTTCTGTCTCTTAACCCTATTCTTGTTTATACTATTTCTAAATGTAGTCTTAAAACCATCCCATTGTTCCTGTTTTCAAATGAAGGTATATCTAGTTGACCTTTGATAACCAATTCCTGTGTCTCAATTTCTGCCCACAAGTTTGCCTATATAGCTACCCTACTCTCTCCAATTACATCATTTTTCTCTTTTTAACATTTATTTTCTTATACCACATGGGAAATACTTGGTCAGCATATCCCATATTATATAGTCCTTCATGGATTTGAGAAGCTCACTTACACAGCTATGTTTTACTAATTTACTTTTACATTTTAGTCAAAAAAGAATGTGCCAAAGGAAAACAGACTTCAAATGGAATTCATCATTTCAGAGCACAGTTCCATAACCAATTTGACTTCCAGTTGTTTTATTATTCCAATTAATCTCTTTAAACCTCTCTAAAGAGTTGGCATTTACATTTTTCATTTCCATCGTTAGGAACATTCTTCTAATAATAATATTTCCTAATGCCTACACTATTTCTGGGTTTGATTCCATGATACGTGGTAGCACTAATCAGCAACCTGAGCCTGAGTGTTCGTACAGATATCAGTGTCCCATTTTCTCTAAAATTAGCAATGTCACGCAAGCTTTCAGATGCTGTAATTACAACCGCAACAGAGCAGAAAAGCTCCCAACAGCCACCCAGGCTCCAGCAGCTCCAGAATCAGCCCACCCCATCTGGAAATTCAAGTGTTCCTTCCTCTCTTTCACGTCTGGCTTTCAAAATAGCTCCCTTCTGCTTGAGTCCCTGCTCCAAACCCCTGATACAATGCAAGTTCTGTTTACAAACACATCACGAGTTCCTTCCTGAATGTCCATGGGTGTTAGCATCTGGACTGACCTTGGGTTGCTGTCTGAGGCCCCAGGCCACAGAGTGCTTAGTCCTTAAACACATCAGCTGGGAAAAGGCCAGACCAAGTCCCCTGAAAGTCAGAGGGGACAGCTGTCTGCACAGGTGATGTGGAGAAGGCCAAAGAACATCCTTGTCCTCAGACATCTGGCCTGTTGCTGCTTCCCAGGACACCCAGATTGCCAGCTCCTTGGACTGAAGGCAGTGGAGTCAGGGCTCTTGTCCTTCTGCTTTACGAAGTCTCACCACAGTGGGCACAGAGACAAATGTACGACCTCCCCGCTGGCTGAAGATTCTCCTCCCATCCCTCCCTCCTCTCCTTGGCTGTGAGCAGTGCCAGGCAGCCAAGAAGAAACCCCTTCCCTCCTTTCTCTCAGCCCCTGCCCCTGCTACTCCTCCTTCGAAGAGGACAGTATCCGTTGTATGACCTTGGGCACATGTCTGGACTTCCTCCCAGGTATCCCCCTAAGAACTGAAGTCCCACGTAAACATAAGTTAGATGAGCTCAGACAATGGACCTTGTTTAGGGCTGTACCCTGGCACCCAGCACAGAGCTTGAAATATCACAGGCACTCAAAAAATATTTGTTGAATGAATAACTGAACTTTGTAACTGAGGACACTACCTACCTCAGGGAGTTTAGGAGGGATAACTGTTTAAAGATTATCTAAGAAAATCTGTTTTAAATTAATTTGTTTCCATCTCTTAAAATTAGCAGTGACTTCTAAGCAAAAAACCCCACATATCCCAGAGGTATAAGGTGAGTGTGAGAAGGAGAAGAGGTTATAGAAAAAGGTATCCAAATAGGCCTATGTGGTGGTTTTAAAATGTCCACAAATTCTTTTATATTCCTTCCTTCAACAGTGGAGCTTAATTTCCTTCCTGTGAATAATCTGAACTTAGTGACTCATTTCTAACAAATAAAATAAATCAGAAGTGACAATATTCAGCTTTGGAGACGAGGTCATAAAAGGTATCACGGCTTCCTGCTTGCTCTGTTGGATCACTCACTCTGCAGAAACTAGCTGTCACCTCATGGAGACAGGTGAGAAACTGAGGCCTCCAACCCACAGCCAGAGAGGAACTGGTGTCTTGTGCAAACAGCGAGTGTGCTTGGAGGTGGATCTTCCAGCCCCAGGAAAGCTTCCTGATGACTGCAGCCCTGGCTGAACTCTGGTCTGAGCCGGAGCCACTCAGCTAAGTTGCTTCTGAATTCTTGGCCCATGGACTGTGAGATGATTTGTGTTTGTTGTTTTAAGCCACTAAATTTTGGGATAATTTGTAATGCAGAAATAGATAACTGTTGCAGCCCCATAAAACCCCTCACCAAGAGGCCTGTCCAGCACTCCTGGGCTCAAAACTCCCTCACTTCCATGGCAGGTAAGTCCCAGGTCTGCTGGTAGCAGGTCCTGGGCAGGGAAGTGCCTGCCATCCCTCTTTCTCCTGCAGACTGGCACGTTTGTCCCTCCTTCCAGGGTTTTCCTGATATTGGCAGGTCCAGTTGTCATTGCCATGGCAGCTTTAGACCCCTGTCTCTGTTTTGGCTTCCACAGTAATCTCTTGGAAGAGATCAAAACATCCACAGGACAAATAGGTCCCTAACTCTTCTTTGTTTGACTTACATTTTGTTTTGTTTTAAGATGCGAGCTACTCTTTGAAAATAGGAAGGGTACTTTCAATTAGGATGATGAAATGACCCATATGTATTTAGTTTGTCTCTCACCAATTAAAAATAACATCAAAAGAAAAATTGTAAAAATTTTAAGCTGCAAAGACCAAAAAACATGGAGATTGGACAACAGCAGACAAGAGATTTCAACAGAAATCTCTTTAGAGGCGAGTGGAAGTATGACAATGGACTTTGAGGGAAGGAAGCTCAACGTGGGGAACTATGGAGGATTATACTTATTAAAAGTGGACCCAATATGCCCTGAACACTCTTGGAAAGGCTCAGAGCTTCTGAACATGAAACCACATAAAGAAGACATGAGGTGTAAGGCTGAAAGCAGGATAACTGGTTGGATAGCTGTATATGGAGAGTTGGAGCTCCTGCCTTGCAAACACTTAAGCAGCCTGGCAACCAGCACCCCTCTTTGCCAAGTGCTTTGGTCTTGACAGGAGACTGTGGCTTACTCTTTGGGGAAATTGAATCTGACACTCTCCAGACTTGGGAACACAAGACAAGTTTGGTGTGGGAGACACTGGGACATAGGGCTGATGAAGATGCTTTCAATATTTTCCCCTGCCCTGTTTTAAAAATCTCAGTAGCTTCATTTATGACTACCAGGTAGGAGGTTTGAGAATGCTTCTTGAAATAAACTGAATGGTCTCCTGGAAGTGCCATGTTAATAGGCTGACATTAAGAGTCCCCCTCAGAGAAAATGGTGGCTCACTGCTTATCCACCTTACGGAGAAGCCCACCAGTTAACAAGTCTCATCCAATGTACGGAGCTTCCAACTAACTTCCAGTGCCCTGCTCTGAAATGTGAACAGCCAGACAAGGACCACCGGTAATTTGAGGAAATACTGACAGAAAAGTCAGAGATTAAAAAATAAAAATTAAAACCAAAACAAACACACACACACAGAGAAGGAAGGAATCAGAAGTAAACTTTAAAAATATTATCAATAATCTGAAACAAGAAAAGATACTATATTAGTTTTTCAAGGCTGCTACAAAAAAATTACCACAAATTGGTTGGTTTAAACATAGATATTTATTATCTCATACTTCAGCAGCCAGAAGTCTGAAATCAAGATGTCAGCAGGGTTGGTTCTTCTGACGGCTGTGAGGAAGAGTATGGTCCAGGCCAGTCCCCTAGCTTCTGGTGGTTGCTGACAATCCTTGGTATCTGTTGGTTTGTGGTTGCATCACCCCAATCTCTGCCTCTGCTGGAATATGGCCTTCCATGTGTCTCTCTCTGCATCTTCACATGGCCTTCCTATAAAGATATCAGTCATTAGATTTGGGTTCCATCATAATCCAATATGACCTCATCATAGCTTAGCTAATTACATCTGCAAAGATGTTATGTACAAATGAGCTCACATTCTGAGGTTCTAGGTAGACCTGAATTGGGTGGGGACACTATTCAACCCAGTACAGACACTATACTGAAACAGCAACAAAAGCAAAGGAACAACCAGAGAATAGGAAAGCACACCTGGAAATTGATCCTAGAGTAGCCAAAGTAAAAAATTCAATATAATATTCTATTAGGGTTCACACAAAGAAGCAGAACTACTATGAATATTATGGAATAAGGAATTTTTATAGGAATTTAGACTTTACACATTGTTAAAAAGTAAAGTCTTGAAAGGGAAAGTTAAAGATCAAGGAACAGCCCTAACCAGCCCTCCTGAAGCACAGGTAAGGTGGACAAGTTGGCGATTTCAGGCACCTTCAGCTTCTGGAGTGGGTCTGTGAAGGGTTGCTGGGTAGAAGTCTATGGGAGCTGTTTCTTCATAGCTCCTGTTGCAGTGAGTTTACAGCCAAGCATCTGATGGGGGCTTGGAGTCACTGTTGCAGCAGAGCCAACACGAGGAAAAAGAGCTGGACCAGACAGGGGAAGAGTATATCAAGTGGGCAAGACAAATTGGAACCTGCTGGCACCTCTGTCTCTGTTTCGCCACTCACGACTTCTAACCACGATGAGCTCCAGCAGTGATGACTACTTCCTGTCTATTGCCCAAGTCTTACACAAACTTCTCTTTGGGCCAGCTAAAACTCCAAAGCATACAGAGTAGGTGATTGGGGGGAAATATAGTTCCATGTTAGCCAAGTTCACATAGTGGAAAATCAACACTGTGGAACCACTCATGGTAGCAGATTCTAGAAAATATACATCAGGCTAACCAAGCTGATATGGTACAAAACTGGCATAGAAATGAGGGAATTGTGCAGAAAGTAGAACAAAAAGATAAAAAGAAGACAGAAAAGTTAAGAAAGTTTGAGATTTGGTCCAAGAGGTCCAATATTCAAATTATAGAAATTCTTGAAAAAGAGAACAAATAAACCGGAGAAAATAAAATTATTACAGAAATTAAGGGAGCTTCCCTGTTGGCACAGTGGTTAAGAATCTGCCTGCCAAAGCAACGGACATGGGTTGGGGAAGATCCCACATGCTGCAGAGCAGTTAGGCCCATGTGTCACAACTACTGAGCCTGCACTCTAGAGCCTGTGAGCCACAACTACTGAGCCCACATGCCACAACTACTGAAATCTGCATGCCTAGAACCTGTGCTCTGCAACAAGAGAAGCCACTGCAATGAGAAACCCGCACACCACAACGAAGAGTAGCCCCCACTCGCCACTACTAGAGAAAGCCCATGTGCAGTGACGAATACCCAATGCAGCCAAAAATTTTTTTTAAAAATGAAAGAAATTAAGAAAACGCCACAGAAGTGAAGAGAGATAGGCTTCAACTTGACAGGGCTCCTCTGGTACAAAGTGTAATGAATACAAGAGAGCCAAGGTTCGTAACTGAACTTTCAGAATATCCTGGGCAAAGATAAGACACTAAAATTCTACAGGAAACAAAATACCAGATCATATAATGAAGACTGAGAGTCAAAAACGATAACATTGGAAATTCGAAGACAATGGAACAATGCCTTCAATATTCTGACGAAATTTATCTTGAATTCTCAACCTAGAATTCTATACCTAGCCAAAATATTCAAGTGTATAGATAGAATTTTTAGACACATTAAGGATAAAAAAGTTACTTCTCATGCACAATTTCTAGAAAAGCTACTGGAGTCTGTACATCAGAAAAACAAAATAGTGAATAAATCAAGATTGGAGAATGCTGGAGTATAACCTTTAAAGTCACAAAGGGAAACCTCAGGATGACAGTTATGTACCAGGGCTAAGAAGTAATTCATAGTAGTTCAGGAGAATGGATAGTTCTTCAAAGAAAAAAGTGGAATCAATATATATGACAATATAAAAAATATACATGGGTATTTGAGAGGTGCTGGAACATTAGGGGGGGAAATGACCAAAAAATTGCCCTCTCAAAATTCATAGAAAACCAAAGAAATTAAATCATAAGGCAACAGTTAATTCCAGGAAATACAAAAAATAAAAATTATTTGAAAAAGGAAGTGTAATCATAGTAAGCTACTTAGCCCACTGGTTTTTGTACAGTGATAATGATATAAATTTTAACTATTGCTTTAACCAGCAATTAGGACCTAACAGTACTGAGATGATAAGAAAGAGGAAGTGGGAGAGGAAGTTCATATAACTACCATAAAAAGAAAGTTGCAGGTTGGTAGATAATGTTGAAAATTGATAAATTAAGAAATAGTGGTATGAAGAGTAAGACAGAATAGTACTGTGTTTTTATCATAAACCTTAATAATATTAGAGGGTTTTTTAACATGCATAAATATTAACTTAATAAAATAAGTTAATTGCTGTTGCTGTCCAGGCCCTTAGTGGTCTAATTTAGGGCCTGTTGAATCTAGAGTATGAGGACTTATCTATAATATTACTGAAAGAGGAGAAAAGAAAAAGATCTGGAAGAATTGGGCAGCCTCAGCAAGCTAGCCCAGAGAGATAACAAGGAAATACTGGGGCACTCTCAGGAAAGGAAAATATCACTGGTGGAGACTGGAAAGGAAGAAAGCCAAAGAGTAAAAGAGACCTGGGGGTGAAACGCATCTGAGGAAGAAAGCAAAGTCTGCACCAGAGGGAGCCAAGTGTGGGTCCTAGGATCCAAGACAAGTCTGGAGGAGAGCTCTAGCTTGGCAAAGCAAAGGGGTGAAGGATGCATGGTCCAGAAGGGAGGGCTGAACATTTGGCCCATTGGCTGCTGCACCATGGCACAAGCTAGGGTAGCCTGCTTAATGGCCAGGCTGGACAATGATCAATTGTATTAAGGCCATGGAAGCTTTGAAGAAAACGCAGCCCACGCTATGCTTGCTCTGATAAATGACCAGCTTCTATTTTTATTTAATCTTCATTTATAGGCCACACTTCTCTTCACTAAGAGATAGAAAGCAAGGATCTAAGTAACATCCCAGATGTCTGAAGCATGTGAAGCATCCCCCAGCCTTGAGAGTTGCCTGGAAGGAGTGACACTGGGTGGGCTTCATGGACCAGATGTCTTGGGAGTCCCCGTGTGAGCGTCTCAGCCTCTAAAACTCTCTGGGAACCAGGGTCTGCTTTAAAGCATCCTCTCCTCCAAAAGTGACGCCAAGCCATCATTTTCTGCTCTTGGCAGCAGCACAAACCTTTCACTTAGACCTGATGTACTGTGTGAAAACAGGAGTCTGCAGGCTATTTGTTCCCAGCCCTGTCAGCTGGGAGAGCGGCATTTCCCTCAGGAACCATCAAGAGGAAAGTCGTACATTCAGTTCACCAAATGGTACCAAGTCCCCAGCCCCGACCCCTTCTGACTGGTTGGTTTGTTCCTTCCTCAAGACCAGATTTACATAAGGTGATACCATTCACATAGGTGACACATGGAGAGACTGGGCCTCATGATCTACAGAATCTCCTGCTGTGTAAGTACAATAGAAGAGGGACTAACCAAGCCACAAGAAATCCAGCTCAACAGGTCCAAAGGCAACACAGGGACACCATCATGCCCTGGGGAGCTGGAATGCTGAGTACTTTTGCAGAGATTTGGGGGAAGACATTGTTCAGAAAATGTCGCAATCCATATTTTTTCCAGATGTGAGGGTGATCTGCCTCCAACATCTGCCACTCAATACATATTTGCAATGCTTTATGGCACTTTTCGTTTACAAGTCAGACCTTCCACATTGGATGGCTAGCCCCTCATGGGCCAGGATCATGTCTTACACTGAGCATATGGTAAGTAAGTAAAAGTTTGTAAAATAAATGGGCCATGCTTACTAATTGATTTATTAAGTGTAGCAAAGGTCAGGGTTTCCGGAAAATAAAAAACAAACACCCAATGTGCATTCCCATCTAGAGAATCCTGGGATATTGGGGCAGGACATAGGTCATCGTCTATCTTACCCTTGGCTTCCTGGACAAAATGAGAGAGGGTTTGAAGATGTACAATTTGGATTCCAGAGCTTTGCGATTTGGTTAAGATTTGAAAGTGAAGAGGGAGACAATGGAAAAAGGAAAATTGATTGAGCACCTACTGAAGACCGGTCACTACACTGGGCATTATCGTCTCAATAGAAATCTGTATTATTATTTCTATTTACAGATGAGAGTCTGAGAGAATAACTTCTCCTTAGTGAAGTGGGGAGAAGCAATGATTTGCACTGGCCTCTTCTTGCCAGTGACAAGCTCACTCAGTCTCTTTGCTGAGGGTGCTGGCCATTAAATCACAAGCTGGAACCACCGTAGTGAGAAGCAGACACGGGAATACTGATGCCAACTAGAGGAACCGTCTGTGTATAGGTGTGTGACATGTTTGACGAACTTGGGGGAGGGAATAAAGAAAGGTTAGATATCCTGTAAAGACACTGGTCAAGGCACCTTAAGTCAAAACCAGTTGAGTTTATTCCACACCCTTAACTGTATCACAAGACTGCTGTGACCTAGAGGAGCAAAGATTCACACGCAAATGAACAGAAATGTACCTCATTACTGAATACAGATCTCTTTCTGAGAATGTCATTCTTCTCACCTGGGCACAGGGTTTAGAGGAGGTATGTACTGCCATTAGGAAGCGAATAGTGTGCTTCCTAAACCGTGTGCTTCCCAGTTCTTTCATTTGTCCTAATGTTCAACTAAACCACACTTTATCTCCCTTTCGTATTCAGAAATCTTCCTGAGTATTCTCCAAAGACACATCTAGAGACCCTCCCAAACCTTCAAATTTGTGACTGTGGAAATCTTATTTAGGCTGTTGGCTTTTTCCTAAATTACATTTCCAACTAGAACCACATGTTGCCTAGACCTAGTCTCCACCAAATGTTCACCACTTTACAACTTAAACTAAAACTACATGCAACCATTCCTCAAAAAATCCCTGAGTTTGCTTTCTCTGCATCACAAGGATTACACATTGAGGTGAGTAGAGAGCTACAAAACCCTGTTGCAGTGTGGGTTCTCAGTCACTCACTAACTCTGCAAACCAGTGACTGTGATTCAAATTTGTGTCTCGGGGCAATAATAAATTCCTCCATGTCATAGGCTTTCCAGGCCACTGTCCTCCCCTACTAATCATCAAAACAGCTAAATCTGATACATTCAAGGGTCTATGTCAGAGGCTGCAAACTAGGAGCTCATGGGCTAGGTCCATCCCACTGATGTATTTTATTTGGCCAACATAGTGTTTGAAAACATTGGCTTGGTTTCCAACACATAAAGAGTTTCCCATAAATTAACTGGATTTCTGGCTTCTTTTGAGAACTTGGAGGGTCTAGCCCTAGTCCTGGGCTCCAATCAGCCAGAGGAGTGGGATGGTAGTTACCCATTTAAGTGAGTCATCCTCACCTCTGAGATCCATGGTCCTTACCATTCTCCATTGTCTTATAGCCAGCCCTCTGTTCTCATTTACCTGGCATGCCTGTCATTGGTAGGCTTTTAAGATTTTGACCCTTGATCTATATAGTTTATCCAGAGTTTTCCTGAGTATGATATACATATCTACATTGCATTCAACTCAATTCTGGACCATTTTCTTTTCTCTTTCTACTCTCTATCTCTAGTTCAGCACACTTATTCCCATGGTTTTCAATGTTTTCTATGTGTTTCTGACTCATGAATTTATGCTCAAGCCTAGAGATTTACTCTGAACTCCATACTCATATGCAACTACTTACTTGGCAAGTCCATTTGACTAACTCATAGGCGTCTCATCCCTACCATGTCCAAAGTAGAGCTCCTTGTTCCTCCTGCCCCCCAAAAACCTGTACCACCTGTTTTGTGCACTTTAATAAATGACACTAACACCCATCCAGTTATCCAAGCCAGAAAATCTGAGTCATCTTTTATTCTTTCTCCCTTAACCCTCACACATATATATTCCCTCAACTCTCCTGTCAATTCTACCTCCAGATCATATCTCAAATCTGCCCACTTCTCTCCATGTCCAGAGTCACTTTGAAGGTCCAAGCCACCATCACCTGTCAGCAGTATTATTAGAATAGTATCTTAACGCCTTGCTGCTCAAAGTATTGTCCACAACCAGCTGTATAGGTGCCATTGGGAGGTTGTTAGAAATTCAGAATTTTTACCCCCTACCTTCTAGAAAGGAATCTGAATTCTAACAAGAATGTGAAATGCATGAATACAGAAACAAATGAAGAATTAAAAGCTCAAACTTTTAAAATCAATTGTGATGAGTGGCCAGGAAACATCTTTCAAACTCTGAAAAAAAGAAAAAATGTCTCTCTAGATATTCAGGTCAAGGACAATGCCCTAATTATTGTCTGTATAGGGGATAATGTTTGGCAAGTCCATTTCCTTTATAGTTATGCTTCTTTTTTCACCGCAATTTACTGATTAAATAAGGTCTGATACTCTGATTTGAAATTGCAAACATTGTTGATATTTGAAAAGTAAATAAAACAAATAGAAAACCCAGAACCACACAGTAACGCCTCACATTTGGATTAGTGATAAAGAACTTCCACAGACATTTCTTCATTTGAGTCTGTAATAGCTCCTAGGGGCAGGCAGAGCAGGGCTGCTGAGCCTCATTTTACATAGGGAGAAACTGAGATTTCAAGAGACTAAGTGATTTGTTATGATTACACAACTTGGAATGGATAAAGCAGTACTTTAAACATAGATTTCTCTAACTCCAAGGCCAAAATGCTCTCCAGTGTACCGCATTCCCTTCATAAATATGAACTGCAACTACATTCACCAAACAGACCCTTAGTTAAGATACAGAGAAATCACACGTGTAAACAGAGGTACGTCCACACTCCTGGTAACCACTCTTTCTCACTATGGACATCAGCCAACACGTAGTCCTTGGCTAGGAGAGCTGTGGACAAAGAGGGTCATCTCTCCAAATAGTCTGTGTTATTTTTCTTTTAGATGTAACAGACAATCATTTTAATGTTCAATCAGTTTCAAATACATTTATTTCAAACAGTTGGCTCCACGAGGAACCAAGAAACTGAAGGCAGAGTCTAAATTTGGGCTTCAAAATCTGTTTCCAAGTATTAATTTTGAGTGGAAACAATTTTGGTTGAATTTGGGGATTATAAATATCCCCCAAGAGTTTTTCGGCTCTAGGCCTCCTGTCTCTAAGTTTCGCTCTGGTTTCAACCTAGGGGGTTGTTAGATTAGAAGTAGACAGCTTTGGCATGTGGTTACTCCAAACGCCTGTAACTGTCTTTAAAACATGAGCTAGAAATGTTGATATTATAAATGACCATTTTTCCAAAATAAGGTTTGCAAGAGTTGAAAGTGGAGTCGGATGCCAGAAAGTCTTCGAAGGAGGATTTCCATTCAGTGAGATCTGGTTACCTATTTCATAACAAAGAATAAAGAAAAATCTTGGGGCTGCAATTCATACGCTTTTGGACCGAAAACAATGGGCTCAGTGGGGACACTGGATTTATAACTCTTTGGAGGCACTAACTTTACCCACCCGTGTAGGAGCCATGGATAATTTTAGACAGACAGGCACTGAAAAAAATTCCTGAGATATTAAGGGGCACCAAAAGTCACTTACAGAGGGGTGGTGTTTCACTTGGAATAAATAACACAACAAGAAAAGCCATGCCTACAAACCCCTGTGGTAATATTATACCAAGAAGAGGATTGTTTACGGAAAAATCAAAGTATGTTTTTAAGTCAGTTATGACCCTCTAAGCCAGTAGTTCAAATTCAAGCCCATCATCATGAAAATATTATCACTGAAAACCACAACTGCTGTACTTTCCTTTAGAGTACTCTGTGCTTTCATGGCTGGTCTGTGCACATAAACTTGACCAGTGTCTACAAGGAAATGACCCCATTTCTGTTGTGAATAGCCCATAATTTCATGGTCATTGTGTCCTAGTCTTAGAGTGTTTTCCTCCTAAGGCTTGCAAGAGTCTCACCACTGGATGACGTGAGTGCTTTGTGACCTGTCAGGGGAGGGCATCCCTGAAGTCAGATGCTCAGGATAGGGGGAGAGGGAAAGGCAGGCCCTCAGGTTTAGGTCCTGGTAACTGAGGCATGAATGGATGGGATTTTCAGACAAAAAGCCAGAGTTGGTAAGAACACAGGTTAAAACCCAGGGAGCTGAAGCTATCACGCAGTTTAAAAGGAGAGTGAAAATGCAGACAGAAGAGAGAACCAAAGATCAGAAATTGACAGAAATTTAATTGAATTGAGTGTAAGAGCAAGGGCATAACCAGTATAAACTGTTGATTCTGCACTTCATCTCTGCATATAGAAATGAAATACTATAGTTTCTTAGATCAGGTTCCCTGGGAAACAGACTCAGAGAAGACAATTTGCATGCAGGAGGCTTACTGGAGAGAGAGGGGCTGAACTACAAGAAGGTCCCAGCAGAGGCCTCTGATCCATGGGGAGGTCTGGAGCTCAGAGGGCCCTTCAGACCTATCCTTCCTTGAGGCAAGGGGACCAGGCATGTACGATCCCCACTAGCTGACCAATCGCTGAGTAAGGCTGCCCCCAGAAGGGACTGTGACTTTGGACACTGCCAATGCACCCGGCAGCTGGAGAAATGACTGCCTCCATCCTGAACGGGGTTCTGGGTGGATCTGAGTGGCCCACTGCAGCTTCGGGGCTATACTCTGTATCCAGTTAGATTGGGTATCGGTGATGTATTTAGATAATTGGTCTGGTTCAAGGGAACAGGGCAAGGTTGACCTCTTCAGCTGAAATGGGAAATTCCACCAAGAAACTGATTCCATATACCTTTGGGATCATGCATAGTCTCTAATGCTGTCTTTTGGTCTCCCTAAACCATTTTCCCTCTAAAGAAACCAAGCTAAACTGCCTCAGCTAAGCATAATCAATCATGAATATTTTATTCCAATTAAAACTTTTGAATATTGTCCGAAACAGAAGAGAATAACTAGTAAAAGAATGAATCAAGATTTTCTTCCTGTATCAGATGCAAACTCTGGGAAGTTACCAGTTGACAAAAGCCCCTAAAACATCTGTGCATCAAAATTCACACTTATTTGGAATAAATAAATGGAAATGCTAATTGGTTGCATATTCTCATGGCAACAGAGGCCTTGGCCAGGCAAAATGCTTTATGTGAAGCGATTTTTTTTTAAGCTTAACAACAGAAGTGTAATTCTTTTTAAACTTCCAAACCCCACCCCCCTACATGCTTGACTGATCTCTCTCACTCTGCCCTACATTGTTTTTTACCTAAATTTGTCACCTACTAACATACTACATTGTTTACTTATTTATTGTCTGTTTTCCTCCTCTAAAACTGTAAGCTTCATGAAGATAGAGATTTGGGTCTATTTGTTCACCGATGCATACCAAGTGCCAAGAACATTGCCCAACCCACAGCTGGCACTCAGTTAATATTTATGGAATGCAAAAATGAACTCTGCAGTTGTTCACCTTGCTCAGGATGTCACCATTCTATCTCCCACCAGACATGTGTTTGCTCTCAGCCCAATGTCCCTGGCTCTAAAAGATAATAGTTCCTTCATTTTCTCCAGCTCATCTTCATGTCAGAGAGGTCTAGGAGTCCCTGTCCCAATGCCTACAACACATTCACACAGCCTAGCACAGCTCTGATGAGCCTAGACCACCCATCAAAATCCTGTTTCTCACTGCCATTGTCTTCCAACCCTAAGCTCTAAATACACCCTCCACCGCATTAGGGTCTGAAAGGGAGGCGTGGTCTCCTTCTGGGCCAGCAGGAGGGAGATTGATCTCTTCCATATGTGCTGTCTCCTCAGACTTCTCACTCCCACTGTTATGACTACATTTCTAATGCCCCCATTTTGATGGTCAAAGCTTCCAGATCTTTTTGCTCTAGTGTAGGAAATCTTACTGAGTGGAAGACACTCCTTTGCTACATCCTGAGCAGGGATGCAAAATCTGTCCAGAAAGCCCAGGGACAAAATGTATTGTTTCTACATCAAATGTCTCCACTTGGGACAGTCTACACTTGAGGGGGAAAAAGTCAACAGCTCTCGGAACCGACTGGTAAACCATGAAAGAGAATACCTATCAGCCACTGCAAGCCATGTTCCAACTCTGCCATTCCTTTACTGTAAGGACCCTGCCCTGAGGACATGGAAGCTAAGCAGCAAGATTTCACTTCCAATCAATCTGCCTGGCAAAATCATTCAAAAACTGGGTGGCAATAGTTTCTATGAAACCGTTGTTTATTAAACAATGAATTAGACCCACTTTTCCTCCCTTCCCTTCCCTTCCCTTCCTTTCTCTTCCCTTCTTTACCTTCCTCAAAAATATCTCCAAGAGAATAAATACTCTTTTACTGTTGCAACAAGGGCTGTCTAGTTGAGGTGAGGGCTAATAGATTTTTCCACTGTACCTTGTGTCCATATGTGTGTGTGTGAGTGCATACTCGACTGTTTAGAAGTGAAAAAATTGCTGCTCTTCATAAAGTTTTTGTGTTTTCTTGACTTGGCAGGTCAATCTAATCAAAGTGGGACAGGAACCCCAGGCATTGTGGGAAAAATAATACTTCAGGCATAATCTGAAGCCAAACCGGCTCCAAGGTATTGAAAGGCATGGAAAACAATTTGAGAACTTGCAATACACTAGGGTTTACAATTTTACCACAAAAGATAAACATTTGTATAAGTCAACCTGTCTGCCTGGTGTGGAGGTATGCATATGGGAAATGTTGACAATGCAAACAAGGCCAAGAGGTGTGAAATTTAAGCACATTATCTCTCACTGTCAGATGCTAATGACTCTCCTCAAGGTGGAAGAGATTGGTTTAAACGCAAAAATGATTATCCTTGGCAATAGAAGCACAAGTGAGATCTTAGCCAATTATGTGGGCTCTTGTTTTTCCTGACAATACTTCTCATTAGCTTTTGGCTCTGATGTACATGTTAGAATGGAGATTCACGTGCCCCACTAGATGGCTGTCATGCAAGCCATATATCCATCCAAAGCATACATATTTCCCAATATACAGGAACACCAGACATGGGACGTGATATAGTGTGTCAATGTCCTGACCCTATGAAAACATACAATTCTAAACACCTACCAAGAGGTGGAACAGGAGTAACTCATTTATGAATGGTTTCCCCCAAATCTCTCACATATAAAATTATATCCTATTTGACCAAAAAAAGATCCAGATGGGGAGGTGGGGATTTAATGCCATTGATTAAAGTTTACTTTTTTTCTTGAAAAAAAAAAAAGAAAAGAGAGAAAAAGAAGGTTAAACTAATTTACTCTTAGTGTTTGTCACCTATGGAGCTGTTCATTTAATGAGTATAAGGAAATTGAATGCACCGTCATCTTTATTGGGATGAAGGTTACATTCACCAGCTCTTGCTTGTTTTAATAGGTTTATTGTACAGTTGTAGACATGTGCTATTGCACTGGGATGGATATGCTTTGAATATTTTTATAATTGTGGATAGTATAAAAGTCATTTTCTGTTAGATTGCACAAATCCATTACATTGGGAGAAGGACACATTATTGTAACAGGATTAATGTGCAACACATAAACATAATCAGTAATATTCTGTTTGATAAATTATCTCATTTTTATCGGAATGTAAAGAGATTTCGGGATAGTTCCTCTTTTGATTTGCATAATTGTATTACAGACAGGCAAATTGCATTATATTCTTCATTAACAATAGATGGCTTGTATAACTATTATATTTTTGAAGGCACTTCTCTTAGATTCATCCTGCAATTTGTCATCTTCTGACATTGCTGGGGAGCTTAGTTGGGAGAGAATAGAACCTAAGAAAGATTACTTGATTTTCGCTGAGTCCAGTAATATCGCCGCTTCCGATTGCACTGTGGTTATGCTATTGTTTGTTTTAACAAATTGCAACCCAGTGGCAAAGAACTTCCTTTATTTTTATTTTTATTTATTATTATTATTATTTTTGTAGTACGCGGGCCTCTCACTGTTGTGGCCTCTCCCACTGCGGAGCACAGGCTCCGGACGCGCAGGCTCAGCGGCCATGGCTCACGGGCCCAGCCGCTCAGCGGCATGTGGGATCTTCCCGGACCGGGGCACGAACCCGTGTCCCCTGCATCGGCAGGCGGACTCTCAACCACTGCGCCACCAGGGAAGCCCAAAGAACTTCCTTTAAAAAGCTTCTAATTCAAGGACAATTCAGCCCTTATAGATTTTCACAGCGATATGTCAGCCCTTCTAACGAACTCCACATATAAAAATGTGAATTAAAATTAAATTAAAACCATACGATTGATTTTCTGTTTTTACGATGGCAAATGCTCTCCCGGACAGAACTTCCCTCCCCGCTCCCCAGCACAGACACAAGCTAACAAGTTGCCTCATACTCTCAATATTCCTCTACTCTTTGGGGATGAGTGGTGTTTACAGTCACTCAGTGGTGATTATCACAGCCCCCTTCCTAAGGCTGGGCCCATGACAGCTGTCAGCAGCCCTTACAAAGTGCAGTGCAGCACCACGTGGCATTTCAGTGGGTCTGAAATCCTCAGCTTTCAGGGCCTGAAAGAGGCATCCTTTCTAGGATACCCTCTTAGGCAGGGGCCCTCCCTCTTCATGTCCCCCACTGCCATGCTGAGAGGAGATCCTTGTGAGGTAGACACCACGGGGCCACTTCTCTGCTGCAGCTTCACAGCCAGCCTGGGGCCTGTCACTCAGCAGGAGCCACAAGTGGGTGGTGAATAAATGAATGAATGCATGGATGGATGGATGAATGAGTGGAGACATGGATCCCATCAAAGTTTCTGGTGTTTCTGGATGAAAAATTGAAAAAGAAACGCTTTCACACTCAAAGCAAATTGTATTTCCTACCACTTTCTCCACTAAACTGAAAATATGACGTCCTATTACAATCCCTTAAGGATTCCCATTTGCTTTACTTGTGCTTAGCACCTGAAAGTTTCCAAAGAACCTTGACTTTTATTTCATTTGAATCTCACAACAGCCTCTTGACACAGATAGAACCAAATAATTTATATTTAAGAAATAAGGGTTGCCTGAGAAGAAGTGGGCGTGCAGGTAGGGAAAAGGGGAGAGTTTACAAAGTCTGTCTCTCTATTGTCCTGGCTGCCATCCCTCCCAGCCACTGGGAGCTGTGGTCTGCCCTCAGGCCATGTCCCTCCCCACCCCACCTCTCCACTATCTTGCCCACCCCCCACCCTACCTGAGACCTCTGCCTGCTGGCTGATCTCCACTCCAGCCTTCAGGTCCCCTTTCTCTGCTTCCTTCTCTGCCCTGAACTCTGCACTTTTAGAGGGCATCCCACACCTAGATGCTTGGGTCCCTTGAAGCTACATCTTTATTTGCTTGTTTATTTTAATTTGTACACCTTTTGTTCCTCTACATAACAGACACCACAGACAAGGTGGATGGCTCAGGGGCGAGTTCAAGAGACAGGAACCCACTGTTCCAGGAACCACTGCTCCCCTGCAGTTCTCAGGTTCCCAGGCTCAAAGAGCCCCTGAATCAGACTCCTCCTTCCTCCGTTGCAGGTTCTAACCCAAGACCCTGAGCTCTGCCCCAACATCTAGCCTCCGGGTGTGTCCTCAGCACCTCCACTCTGACATGTCTGAACTGTCCTAGTTATTTGCAGGGGCTCCTCACTCACATGCAATTAATTCAGCAGATAAAATAATGCTGGAGGGAGGAGATATATCCCTCCACAAGGCCGGTGTTGTATACTTGCTTAAACTCTGGTCCTTGCCTTCCTTGAGCCTCATGGTCAAATACTCATAATCTCGATGGAAATTCCACAAAGCCTGCAGATCTGAGCTCTTGGCTGCATGCAGGCTGAGTGGTCTGCAGGGAGTTAGGTATTAATGAGCATCCCTGGAGGCACACTCCCCAGGAAACAACTAAGGAGCCTTAGTGCAGTCACACCTGGAAGGAGAGACAGAGAGACAGAGGGACAGAGAGAGAGATGGTCCCCATCTCCTGACCAGTCACATGGGAAGAAGAGCTGGAGGCACAAATTGAAGAGATGCTCTCATGAGCAGCAAGGCCACAGGAGGGCTGGATGGGACCGAGGGTGGTCCAGAAGTAGGCCCATAGGAGCATCCTCTGCCTGGACCATGAGAGCTTGGCAACACTGGGAACTGGAGGGAGATCAGATGGGTCCTGGCATCTCTGGGGTTTATAGCTTGGAAGCCCAGGAAATAACAGCTTTCTGGGCAGGAGATCAATGTTCCCAGGAGGGCATCAGTACCTGTGCCAGAGGCAAAATTCCATCCTGAAGGGGCTATGCTGGCACTTGACCCCTGTGAAAACTACAAGAGCTTATTAATGAAGACCTGTGAGGTCCTTGAAGACAATGAGAAGGGAGTGGTGAAGACCCACCTCATAGGAGCACAGAGTAGAGCTCGGACTGTTATTCATAATGGAACAGCTTCTATGCCCCAAGGCCAGTGAGAAAGCCTGGGGAAAATTTTATCTCCATCATTGATCACTTTGTTGAATTAGAAATTGTACATACTGCCTCAGGTAAATTGGGGTCCTCTTGGCCAGTTCTGGCCTTCCAAAGTCAAGAAGCACTGGAAAGCTTTTCTAACAAGGTCATAAAGCAACTTCCCTACTGGTGGAATAAAACTAACAGTGAAGTCACAGGCTCTACCAAAACCCATCAAAC
This sequence comes from Hyperoodon ampullatus, assembly GCF_949752795.1. NCBI lineage: Eukaryota > Metazoa > Chordata > Mammalia > Artiodactyla > Ziphiidae > Hyperoodon > Hyperoodon ampullatus. The sequence continues at coordinate 108,388,720 of NC_136921.1, forward strand.
ATAGAGAAGGGTGGAATTTTTGACATGTCCATTTTCTTTGCCCAAAACTTAACATGCATTACAATGGAATCCTACTCAGCCATTTTAAAAAAGTGAAATCTTGCCATTTGGGACAACATGGATGAACCGTGAAGGTATTACACTAAGTGAAATAAGTCAGATGGAAAAAGACAAATGCCATATGATTTCACTCATCTGTGGAATACTAAAACAAACAAAACCAAGCAAAATAAATGGGTAAGCAAAAGCAAACACATAGATACAGAAAACATAGTGGTTACAAAAGAGGAAGGGAAGGGGTGGGGAGAGTGAAATGGGTAAAGGGGGTAAACTGTTTGGTGACTGGACTTTTGGTGGTGAGCACACTGTACTACATACAGAAGTCAAAATAAAATGTTGGGCCCATGAAATTTATATAATGTTATAAACCAAAAAAAAAAAAAAAAAATGTTCTGCCCTCAAGTGCTTCACAAGCAGACAGAGGAAGAACTTTTAGTTCCCCAAACCAATAAAGAATGGATGTGAAGGTAGACGTATCCAAGTGCTAAACTGTATGGTGGTGATAGCAGCTTCAATACGGTGGTGCCTCCTACAGGCTGAGCTCTCTGCACTGGTCCCATTTACAAATGTGCAAACAAGGTGGGAGAGGCCAGGAGGTTTGGGACCCACGCAGTCTGGTTCCAGAGGCTGTGACCTTAACCCCACATCTGTGCTGATTCAGAGAGAGATCAAGGTGAGCTGGAGTGGTGAGGAAGACTTGGGCTGGGTGGCAGGCAGGCACAATGTAGGGAAGATAATCAATGAGACCAAAGGCCCAGAGGGGAGGAATGGGTATGTGCCCTTCGTGACCTGCCCACAGGCGCCCCAGGTTAAGGACCAAAGCCTGTCTCTCCCCCTGGATTTTTCTAAGGTGACCGCAAGTCGGTGGTTACTGGTGCCGTTTGGGATATACCCTAAATCAGACCAGAGCCACTTCCTGCCCTCTGCCCCATCTCATTATTCAGATATCACTTGTGTGATAGAATCACAGAAAATCGGATACCTGGGAACTTCATACCAGCTGTCTGTCCCAGCCAAGCAAGTTCTAAAAGGGTGGGCTTTGGGGACTTCTCTGGCAGTCCAGTGATTAAGGCTCTGTGCTTCCACCACAGGAGGCTCAGCTTCGACCCCTGGTCGGGGAGCTAAGATCCCACATGCCACACAGCGTAGCCAAATAAAAAATTAAAAAGTAAAAGGGCAGGCTTTCTAGAGCCCATGCAGGAGCTCAGCACAGACGTGGGGTTAAGGTCCTCCTTCGGGGCTGCCTGTGGGACCCAAGTGCAGGGCCAGCTAACGAGAGGCAGGACAGCTTGCTGCACAACTAGCCAGATTGCAAACCTCCAAGTGTGTGTCTGAGGCTCTCTGGGTGACCTGGGAGTGTAGCTGGTGACCACAGGCATTTCTTCAGGGAAGGTGAACTGGGGTCAACAGCCAGTGAAAAAGGGAGAGGTTATTTTACTGCCAGACTAGCCCTACAAAGGACCCAAGTTGGAGAGGTCCTGCAAAGGCCCCCAGAGAGCCCCGTGCTGCTGTTTCTCTCACCTGTCAGCCTCTCACTGAGCCTGAAATGCCACCATTCATTCATTCACATGACAAATAGGTATTGGGCACATCCTGGGTATTAGACATCAGATGAGAAGTTAGGGATAATAGAAAAAATAATTGAAGTCTACTGGAAGTCCAGAGTCTAGAGGGGGTGATATATATGTAATCAAAACACTAACACATACACAGACACACACACACTTACAACTGGCTAAGTGTTTAAAAGGATAAGAGCACAAGTGACAATGGAGCACAAAGTAAGGGGAGGCTGATTTTGACCACAGAGCAAAGAACATTTAAGTTGGATATTAAAGAATGAACCATGCTTTCAAGGTTAATGATGGAGACGCTCATTCATGGAGGGGGGAAAGCAGGTGCAAAGGCACGAGGGCGAGAGGGCAAGGCGTGTTAGGGAAAGTGTAGTGTTAGAGAATGGCCCTGTGGGTCCATGAGACCCTGGAGTGAGCAGCCCTGAGAGAAAGGATGGAACCCAATGTAAAAAGGTCAATTCCCAGCTTTGCTATTTATGAGTGGTTTAACTTTGGGTAAGTTTTTTTTTTTTTCTTTTTTTTTTTTTTGCGGTACGCGGGCCTCTCACTGTTGTGGCCTCTCCCATTGCAGAGCACAGGCTCCAGACGCGCAGGCTCAGCGGCCATGGCTCACGGGCCCAGCCGGTCCGCGGCATGTGGGATCTTCCCGGACCGGGGCACGAACCCATGTCCCCTGCATCAGCAGGCAGACTCCCAACCACTGCGCCGCCAGGGAAGCCCCTGGGTAAGTTTCTTAATCTCTCTGTGCCCCAGTTTCCTCATCCACCAAATCAACACGGTACTATCATCTCCCTCAAATGCTGTTGTGAGACTATTATGAGTCAATCCACGTAAAGAGCTGAGCACAGCACCTGGTGAGTAGAAAGTAGTCCTTCATTAAATGTTGACTCTTCTCCTCAAGGGTCTCACACGATGCCGGGACAGAATGACAGTTACAGATGTAGAGATCTCTTTCATAGCAGGTCCTCTACTGAGTTCCTTACAAAGGATATCTCATTTCATCTTTACCGTGAAACTCTGGGAGGTTGGTGTTGTTCTTCCTATTGTTGTAAGTGAGGAAATTAAAACTAAAATCAAGGAACTCGTCCAAGGTCACGCAGATACTGCATGGAAAACAGGCTAGAAAACATTTCTCCAGTTCAGGTGTGTGTCAAATGTGTGTGTTCATACCCATGTGCCCCACAGAACTTCATCCTACGTGTAAGCACTGAAGGAAAGTTTTAATTAGGAAAGCAAAGTATCAGACTAGTTTTTTAGAAAGAACACCCTGAAATGCAACCAGAAAACAAATATGAAAATATTCAAATTCACTGATAACCAAAGAAACAAGATACTATTTTTAAAAACAAAAACACCCAACATGGATGAAGGTCGGATCCAACAGGCAGTGTCATAAATGGCTTGTGGATGAGTGAATCAGCTAGACCTTTTTGCAAAACAAGTCTGTGTTACGTTCCAAAAGCCTTTAAAATGCTCAGGTGTTTTAAACGTATGATGCTATACTACTGAGACTTGATCTTTAGAAAAAAATCCAAAATTGGCGAAAGCTTTTTATATGAAGTTGTTTATAAAAGTAATAGTAATAATAATCATAATAATAAAAACAGTACTTAAGTGAACACATGCCTATCACAGATGCTTTTGAAGTCATTGTAAATAAAAAATAATCAGGAATGAAAACACTGGTTAATGCACTTCTGTCTGAACCATGTAAAAAGACAAACAGGAAAAATGTCAGAAGGAAATATAGAAAAACATTAGCAGTGGTAGAATTATTGGATTTTTTTCCTTCTCCTATTCTTCAATATTTTTCAAATGTTCCATGTGATGCATATATTACCTTTATAACTAGAAAGAATAACTTTATTTCAAAATTGAGAAAATTTTCATGACAGATATTTACTTATTTGGGTGAAAAAAAAATGATTCTCAAAACTTTTTAACAAAATTTTAGGCAGAATCCCAGTATGTAAGACAGATTTTTTAAAAAAGCAGTTCTGGATCAAGTAGGGATGGAGGGGCCCAGAAGCCCTGTCCCTAGCCCGGCTACCTCTGTAAAGGCGTCCCCAGGCTATAATATAAAAACCAGCAGTGAAGGCAGGGTCCCCAGTTTTGTAACCAGCTCGTGCTCCCTCCAGGGAGACCCAGATGTCTGTTTCTAACTCTGGGGTCTTTGGCTAAGCTGGCTGAGTTCCTTGGGTGTGATTCAGATGCTGTAGAGCTGAAGACCAGCACAGAACCTCAGCGACTTCCCCAGCACGCAGCCACCTCGTGAAGTCTTAGGGAAGCACCTGCCAGGACCACCCACTGCTTGACTCCTGGGAGGCAGACGCTGAATCACCTTTAATGATCCTAAAATCACTGGCTTCAGTCTGTGGAGAACAAGCATCTAACCACACAAACTTGGACCCAGCCCTGGATGGTGAGTGCTGACTGCTAGGGGCTTCTAGCCATGCCTCTGGTAACATCCCAAGATTCAGACCAGCAGGGCTTTTGAAAAGCCTTAATTTTATCCAAATAGCTGTTTGTCTTCTTTCATCCTCCATTCCCTGACCAGCTGAATCCTATGCCTTCCCTCTCTAAGTGTGAAAGAAACATTTTCACTACAAGGGTGCTAATCACGTACTTCCTTCATATAACAGTAACTGCTCTTGGAAAGAGAATTAGTCCAGAGAAGAGTTTTCCTTCAGCATCAGTGTTTCCACAGCAAGCCAAGCATGAGGCGTGCTCACCCTTGTGAATTTTCCATTGGTTCTGGGAGTTACACATTTTAACCCAAATAAATATATTTGGCACAGTATCAAATGGAAAAAAAGAAATTATTCATAGCATTTCCTTTCTTTCTTTCTTTTTTCTGCAAGAGCAATTGAACTTCATACAGAAAAAGGCATCAGCTCAATGCAAAACTCCCAATTCCCTATACCTCTGGTAAATTTAATTTCATGGATCTCAAATAATTAAGTGTAAATGGAGGTACCATCAGCCCTAGGAACTTGCGGACAGAGGGCTGACTGTACTACCCCATTATACATAAGGGACTTGAGCATCAGGGGATTTTGTTATCCTTGGGGGTCATCGAACCATTCCCCCTCAGATACCGAGAGACAACTGCATATTAACGTTGAGGGAAATAGAAAGTTCCAGTCTTTGGCCCATGTGGTGTTGTAGAGGCCTGCAGATGACACAAAGAGCAGACCTAAGCCTCCAAATCCATCCATTTTGCTCTTACCCAACAGGGTAGTCTCAAAGCCAGTCTGTCTTTTCCTGCCAAGAATTACAGTGGCTCCACGGTACCAATGGGCTCAGGGCAAACCCATCCTCAGATAAAGAGAAACAAGTCAAATATCACATCTTTCTTGGAAAGCCCAGTTAAGGTGAACTTATATGAAGGACTGACTATGAATTCTCTTCCTCTCACACCTCCAGTGGCTTCCTTACTGCACAGATACTGGAAGAATGATTCTAAACACCTGCCCTTCCATCATGGCGCTCCTTGCTGACTAATACTTCAGGGACGTCCCACTACTTACATGATGCGTATAGACTTCTTAGCTTGGTATGTGAGTCTCTGATTGATAATAATCCTTAAAATTATAATAAAAGTAGCTGACACTTACTGAAATGTCCCTCTTGTGCCAGGCACTCGATGAATATTATCTTATGTAATATCATCTTCACTACAACCCCCGGAAGAAGGTTCTATGATCTCTACTTTACCAAGGCAAAAGCAAACCCAGTGTGGTAAATAGCCTGACCTCTGGAACGTGGAGGGCAGGTTTCAAACCCAGGCTCCTCTGGCTGGGAATCTTCTGTCTTAACCTCCTGGCTATTCGGTTGGAGCTTCCAGAGGGGCAGTTCAGACGAGGAGGGTGAGGAGTGAGAATCAGGATACACCTTTCTTCTCCATCAGCCCTGAGTGAGAACAATGCACATGAAATGTCCTCTTTCATTTTATCACGCAACAAGCATAATTAGGAAGAATGAGGAATGACCACGAATCATGACCCTCTTTTCCTCCTAATTAAAATTGAACGACTGTATTTCTGCCATGATTGCCCAGAGCAGTGGTGCAGGCTGTGTGTTAACAAGGCCAACTCTAAAAGCCAGGGGCTCAGCCCGGGCCTGCCCAGGCATGTGAGCGGGTACTGCATGCTTCACAGGTGGCTGCCATCTGTCTGCCCACCTGCCCAACAGCACTGGGCAAAATAAACTGGATGGGCAGGAGGGGGTCAGACCGAGGAGAGTTTCCTGTAATAAACAGCTGGTAAATATGGTAAAGTCCATGTACACAGTGGAGAAAGCACAGGCTTTGGTGACGGATAAAGCACGGTTCGAGTTCAGACTCCACCGGCTTCGGGCTGTGTGCTCTCGGACAAGCTCATTAGCCTCTCTGAGTCAGTTTCTTAATCTGTGAGTGAGAAGGAGAATCCTCCTGTGGCACTGTCGGGGGTCGTAAATGATGTAAGCAGACTCTCAACGTCGTGACAACTGTCATCTGTGGCTGCCCATAAGCGTATATATGTCCATGTTGCTCTCTCACTTCATCCCAGCTTACCCTTCCCCCTCCCCGTGCCCTGAGAAAATCGTAATTCAAAAAGAGTCATGCACCCCAAGGTTCACTGCAGCACTATTTACAATAGCCAGCACATGGAAGCAACCTAAGTGTCCATCGACCAATGAATGGATAAAGAAGATGTGGCACATGTATACAATGGAATACTACTCAGCCATAACAAGAAACGAAATTGAGCTATTTGTAATGAGGTGGATAGACCTAGAGTCTGTCATACAGAGTGAAGTAAGTCAGAAAGAGAAAAACAAATACCGTATGCTAACACATATATATGGAATTTAAGGAAAAAAAAAGGTCATGAAGAACCTAGGGGCAAGACGGGAATAAAGACACAGACCTACTAGAGAATGGACTTGAGAATATGGGGAGGGGGTAGGGTAAGCTGTGACAAAGCGAGAGAGAGGCATGGACATAGATACACTACCAAATGTAAGGTAGATAGCTAGTGGGAAGCAGCCGCATAGCACAGGGAGATCAGCTCGGTGCTTTGTGACCACCTAGAGGGGTAGGATAGGAAGGGTGGGAGGGAGGGAGACGCAAGAGGGAAGAGATATGGGAACATATGTATATGTATAACTGATTCACTTTGTTATAAAGCAGAAACTAACACACCATTGTAAAGCAATTATACTCCAGTAAAGATGTTAAAAAAAAAAAAAGATGTGGCACATATATACAATCGAATATTACTCACTTATAAAAAGGAACGAAACTGAGCTATTTGTAGTGAGGTGGATGGACCTAGAGTCTGTCATACAGAGTGAAGTAAGTCAGAAAGAGAAAAACAAATACCATATGCTAACACATATATATGAAATCTAAAAAAAAAAAAAAAGAAAAGGTTCTGATGAACCTAGGGGCAGGACAGGAATAAAGACGCAGATGTAGAGAATGGACTTGCCTATAAGCTTTTAACACTCTCTTTCTGTTCTAATTGTTGTCCATCATGTAAAACCTACCTTCCCATCAGAGATTCTCCAAAACTACATTTCCCAGCTTCCAGGGCCATTAAGAGGCAAACACGTGATTTAATTTTACTGCTCAGATGCCCCTGCACTAGGCTCTGAGGCGAGCAAGCAGAGTTATAGGGTGGAAGAGGTGGGCCTGGGTCATCTGTTTTGCTGGTAGCATGGGGCAGTGTGGCTGTGGAAGAGGCAGCTAAGGCGGCAACCTCCTGATGACGGCAGAGCTGGCCCCTCCTCTGGCAGACTGTTCTGCAGGGGTTGCTGAGAGCTCCTTCAGGAAAGCCTGCCTAGAATCTGTTTCTCCAGTCCTCTCAGTGATTCTGTGCATTTTTTCTACTTGTAAATGTATCACCTCCTGCTTAAACTGGCCAGGGTGGACAGTATTACTACAATGCAGAGCCCTGACCCATAGAGAGGGTGACATGGTGGCACCATTGAAACTTTTTGGTAGAAGTGGAAGAAGTGATGACAAGAAGACTGCTGAGAGTCAGTTATCCTGATCCCAGGTAGAGGGAAGAGGGCCCAGACCAGGGCAATCCAACGAGTCATTCTAGAGAGTCGACCACCTACATGTCTCTTGCATCTTCCCTCTTCTCTCCATCCCACCACCAGCACCTGAGGCTCCAAGATCGCACCCTTGACTGCAGCCAGGGTGAGTTTGCAAGTGGCATCATTTCACTTCTCCTGCTGAAAAGTTTCCCATAGCTTCTTTTCATTTATTTATTTATTTATTTATTTTGCGGTACGCGGGCCTCTCACTGTTGTGGCCTCTCCCGTTGTGGAGCACAGGCTCCAGACGCGCAGGCTCAGTGGCCATGGCTCACGGGCCCAGCCGCTCCGCAGCATGTGGGATCCTCCTGGACCGGGGCACGAACACATGTCCCCTGCAACGGCAGGCGGACTCTCAACCACTGCGCCACCAGGGAAGCTCCCCATAGCTTCTTTTGTCGTTAGCACAAAGTCAGACTTTCTCATCATGGCCTACAAGAACCTTCATGGTCTGCAGCCCCTCCCCTCCCACTCTCCAGCACACTGCGCCCTCTGACACAGTGCACCTGACCTGCACTTAACTCCTCTGTCCTCACCTTCCCCTGCCCTATGACCTTGGAAGACACTGAGCCAGTAACCTCAGCTTCCAACCTTCCACCTTCTTGTATCCAGTTAACTCCAATTTGCTCCCTTAAGAGGCCATCTCTGTACCCCAGGCAAGATTGGACCCGCTATAGTGCTCGAACCCTGCTCGTTCACTGTCCCCAAAGCTCTGTATGGGAAGTGCCTGTTTAACATCTGTCCACTACAGACTTTTGCTCCCACTTCTATCCTGCATGCTGTTCCCAGCACCCCTGAGCCTGTATGGAGACGTGGACTCGTGTTAACACAAGTGATGAGAGTCCAACTTTGGATTTAAAATGACTCAGACGTGGATGGGCCTTCTCCACAGTCACACTCTATCCATCGACCAAATGGAAGTGAGGGACTTGGCAGCCCTCAGGCATGGCAGGGCCACAAGGTGGAAGGAGCTTGGGTCCTTGATTGCCTATGTTGAAGACTGCCTGCCAAATACATAGGACTGATATTTCATAAGCCAAGAATAAATTCTTATTATATTAAAACACTGACATTTTTGGTAGCCAGCTTTATCTTAACTAACACAACCTGCTAGAGTATAAAGGGAGAACACTGGGTCTGTCCTGGTCACTGCTGCAGCTCCAGCACTTAGCACATATCCTGACACAATACGTACTTAATTGTAAGGGCCTGATAAGCACTGAATGACAGAGAAAGAAATTGACAGGTCAAGGAAACAGACAGGATTGGGGAATGCAGGCATGGGAGGGTAAAACCAATTCAAATACTGAGAGGGTTTTAAGGGAAGCTGTACTTGAGAGACGAGGGGTGTCCTTTAGTTAAGCCCATAAAATATTCCAAGAGGACAAGCCCTGCTGGTCCATGGAAAGATAGGACCAGAGGGGAAGCAATTTCTATCATTTTCTGTACAGCCGTCACTCACTCATTAAAGTCTTATTTCTTTCTCTCAACCTGAGTCTTACATCCTGGCATGGTCCTCCGGAGAGAGGAAAACAGTGCACAGGTTTTTCTCTCCATCATAAATACCTGAGTAAGTTGGTGGCTCAATTGAAAGCACTGAGGCGTAGGGACAATCTCCTCTTTCAGTGCCTGTGTAGACGCATGCTTATGTGTATATTTGCAGTACACATATGTATGTGTAGAATGAAGCTCAGTAAAACTAAAAAGTCATCTCAAATATACAGTGTAGGCACATATCCTGAAAGGGAAAAAAAATCCTTCTCAGGATTATTAAATTTTATAGCTGGAAGGGACCTTAGGAACTCTCCAATTTAAATCCCTGATTTTACGGTTGGAGAAACTGAGGCCAGAACAGCCAAGAAACTTGCCCCTGCTCCAACAGCTTCTTGTCACAGAGTCGGGCTGGTCTCCAGATCCCCACTCCAGTGCCCTTGAGTCTTTTTCAATGTTTAGGACTTTATCTGTAGGCAAAGGGAAATGAAAATATGAGGCCAATATTCACTTACCCACTGGCCCAAGCAATAGACTTGAATGGACACTTCATGAGTGACCTCAGGACCTGGCCGTATAAGGGTTGCATCCCCAATGACCAGCAGGATATTTGGTGGCCACACAGCTGCTCATCCAAGCTCCTCTTCTCGAGGCATTTCCCAGAGTCCATCTAAATCTAGCTTAACCCCACTGGAAACCCACATGTAAAATGATTATGGTCACCATTTTGTGAGCATTGGAGTGTGTTCCAGAAACTGTGGCAAGCACTTCACCTAAGTTATTCCACATAGTTCTAACCACAACCCTGAGAAGTAAGCATATTTTGCTCTGTTTTGCAGCCAAGGATACTAGAGCTCAGAGAGGATAAGTAACTTACACGAGAACACACAAAGTGACGGACCTGGGATTTGAACTCTGGTCCATCAGGTTCCAGGACCCGTATATCCACCTTGCCACATGGACACAGCCTCTCCAACAGAAGACTTGAGAATAAAGTGAGATGCAAAGGACAGACAAAGAGTCACCCAGGAGATGACAGGACTAGAAGATGTGTCCTTTGGTGAGGCGTCCTATTTGGTGCTGCTGACTTACGTCTGCGCTTCTGCTGCCCAGGGTGGGTGGGCTCTAAAAGCTGCCTCTCCTTGCTGCCTGCTCTTTTCCCCCCAAACCTGTTGGGACTCTATACCATTTACAACTCCACCCAGCCCTGGCCGACCACAAAGTTCATGTGAAATGTCGAGATGAAATGTTCACATGGAATTTATACTCAGTAACTCCCCAGCCCTGGAAACCACCTAGACCCCTATACCTCCCACCCACGTCCTACCTTCACATCCTTCATGCTACCTGGATGAAAAACAGGACTGTGTCATTTTCATTTCCTACTGCACAGTGCATAGCATAGTGCCTGGGCAGGGAGAGCAAGGGCGCAGAATAAAATATATTTTTTTCCCAATGTTGTCCAGAAAAAAATTTTTCTAAAATATCTGTAGCGTGGAGAAGGGTTTGCTCTCTTTCCACCATGATTTTTGGTTTCCTACAACAGAGTGTGCGTGAGTCAAATGGGAGTTTCATCTTCTCTAGAACCATAGGCTTGTTGTCCTGAAAGCTTTCCTCCCTTGGGCAATGGCCCCTCTCCTGTGGGCTTCCCACATACCCAGTACAGCAGACTTCGGAGATATTGCAGATTCGGTTCCAAACCATCGCGATAAAGTGAGTATAGCAATAAAGAGAGTCACACAAATTTTTTGGTTTCCCGGTTTGTGTAAAAGTTATGTTTATGCTATACTGTAGTCTATTAAGTGTGCAGTCCTTTTATGTCTAAAGAAACAATGTAGGTACATACCTTCGTTAAAAAATACTTTATTGCTAAAAAATGCTCGCCATCACCTGAGCCTTCCGCAAGTTGAAATCTTTTTGCAATAGTCACACCAAAGATCGCTGATCACAGATCACATAACAAATATAATAGCAATGAAAAAGTCTGAGAGAGAGACTTACCAAATGTGATAGAGACACAAACTGAGCAGGTGCTTTTGGGAAAATGGTGCCAATAGACTTGCTTGATGCAGGGTTACCACAAACCTTCAATTTGTAAAAAATGCAATATCTGCGAAATGCAATAAAGTGAAACACAGTAAAACGAGGCATGCCAACCTCCTCATCCAACCTTCTGCACTCCCAACTGATCCAGCTTCTCTGGTTTCCCAGATTTTCGATAAGTGATGCTTGCATCTGCCAGGACTGGGATTTTGGCAGGCTTCCAAATAGCTTTCAGTGAGCGCTAGGTTGCAAACATATCATTTGGCCTGTAAACTGTTCATACAACTGGTTGCCTTTCCCAGAGTCCTTTTCTCCTTCACTAGACCCAGTGACACCCAGCGTCAGCCTGAAGAATGGGTCTTTTTCTGCATGAGTTGGCAGAGTTCTCTCTCTCTCTCTCTCTCTGTCTCTGTCTCTCTCTCTCTCTCTCTCTCTCTCTCTCTCTCTCTCTCTCACACACACACACACACACACACACACACACAGTGCTTTCCATGCCAATCCAGACAGATGGAGAAGAGCACGGACCGCATTCACCTACTGGAAGGTAGGTGTCTGATTTCCAGTCCCCTTACCTTCATCTCTTTTTTCAAGCCCAACATAGACGAGAGGAGGACCGATTTTTTAAACCAGAGTCAAGGTCTTGGCTCGCACAGCTGTGTTCCTCCCTGGCAAGAACATGTGTTGGGATCCTTAGAAAGTTGTTTCGAGGGATGGATGCAGGACCAGGTGGGAAGCAGCTGGCACACAGGCGCTGCATAGAGCTCCTGCAGCCCACCACATTGCAAGCAGGCTCTGGACCCTAAGTCTGACTTGTCCGGGGGTCACGTTACACAGGACAACCCCTCTTCATGCTGGAACAATATCTCAGTGACTGGAGCTCCATTGTCCACATCCTCAAAGCCCCTTTAATGTCTGCTGCTCATACAAACAGCCACCACTGACTGAGTGTCACCTATGCCGTGCAGGGCAAGGTGCCAGGAACTATGTGTACCTGTATATTTTTATCTCTAAGATTTACAGCACTCTAGGGTAAGCATACTGTCTTCATATCATATGAGTAGTGAGGAAACTGAGGCTTGAAGAGGGTAAAAGAAGAAAAAAGAAGTACTCAAGGTCATGAAGGTGGGATTCAAATCTAGGTGATCAGGCTCTGAAATCCCATTCTCCGCAGGACACCATGTACACGTTCTCCCAAAGGACAACACTGGAATCCAACCTGCCAATCACATGAAGGACTCTCAGTGGCATCTGCACCAGAGGGAAAAGCCACTCCTTCATGCTTTCAATCAGTATTTGTTGGGCACTCTGGGAATTTAAAAAAAAAAAAAAAAGTGAAGTCCCCTGCCACAGAGAGGTCATTTTCATTGACAACCTTAAAATATATGAAAAATTAAATAAGAAGCACTGTATACCACCTCTTGTCACACATTCCTAGGCCCACAAGGACTCTTAGACATCATCTCCAATGCCCTGGTTTTAAAGATGAAGAACTTGGGGTCCAGTGTGAGAAAGGGCTTGTCCAATGAACGTGGAGTGTCTGACACTTCATGCTCTCTCCATGCCCCACATCCCATGGTCTCTCTGCCATCAAGACTTTAAGAAAGGCAGCCTCACAAAGCAGTGAAAAATGACTAAGCAGTCTCCTGCTGAGGAATAAATGGCCAGCTACCCCTGATTATTACTGGGGACTGTGGTTCCCTAGCTGCTGTGGGCATGCATGACCTATGAGGGTAGAGAGCACAGTGTATGGCCACACAAACCTTCCTGACCACAGCACAGCCCTAAAGAGGTTCCTGGGGGGTCTAGGGGAAGGTAGATATTGATGTGTTCAAAAAAAAATTAAGAAACAGACTCCCCCCATGTTGTAAATGTCATCATGTTGGATCCTAATCAATGCTTTGAGTATTAGCATTGTTTTAATCATTCTCCTATTGGAGAACAAATGTTGCATGTATAATTACACTGCTGCATTGTACTGTACAAATAACCATGTAATAACATCGTTGGAATTTCTTGGTTCTTCATGGTAATGCCAAGTATAATTACCATGTAATCTGCCGAGAGCAAACAAGGTTGTAATTATTCCGTAATCCAATCTAATTATGGGGCAACTGGATTGTTATTTGTGTTCAGGAGGAAAATATACACACAAAGAATACAAGAAGAAATGCATTCTCCCCAACTGTGGGGTGACAAGTCGGGGGGCTTAGAGAGGGCCCTCAGCTCTGCTACCATCTGCTAAGATGACCAAACGCATGCTCATTGGTCCATCAAGATTTGGAGCCTGTCGTCTTCAACACTGACTCTGGATTAGCCAAGAGAAGGACTGACTACAAGGGCAAGTCAGAAGAGGGAGGAGAGGAGACAGATGTCGGCAGAGTGTGAGCACCTGTGCAGTGGGACTTGGAGAATGAAGAGAGGCCAGCTCTCAGAAATCCTCACACCCACCAGCCTCTCCTGTACCTCTGGCACATACCTGGGACAGCAACATACAAACTTCTGTAAATGTGTTCCTATTTGATTCAGACCTATCAAACAACGACATATTGTTGCTCCTACTATGGTCCTTTTATGGTGGATGTAAGACTGGCTCTGGGCCTTACAGAGGAGCCAGGCAAAGAAGACAGAGAAGAATGGGATGAACAAACATGGGAGGAGGTCTTGGCAAGAAATCCTGTCTGTGTAGCTTGGTGGGGGGCTATACTGTTTTCCTAGGGCTGCCGCAATGAAGTGCCACAAACTGGGTGGCTTGGAACAGAAACTTGCTGTCGCACTATTCTGGAACCCCAAGTTCAAAATCAAGGTGTTGGCAGAGCCACACTCCCCCTGAAGACTCCAGGGAAGAATGCTTCCTTGCCTCTTCCTGTCTTCTGGTGGTTTGCTGACCATCTTTGGCTTCCTTGGCTGCAGGTGTATAACGCCAATCTCTGCTCTGTCTTCATGTGGCATTCTCCCTATGTTTCTGTCTCTTCATATGGAGTTTTTTTCATAAAGACTTCAGTCATTGTACTAAGGACTCACCCTACTCCAGTATGCCCTCGTCTTAACTCATTACATCTACAATGACCTTATTTCCAAATAAGGTCACATTCTAAGATACTGGGAATTGAGACTTCAACATATCTTTTTGGAGGGGAAACGATTCAACCCATTACAGGGACCTTTAATTCATACATATACTTGACATACATTTATTTAGTATCTACTATGTGCCTGGTTTGTGATGATTGCCTAGTTTTTCTTTTCTTAACTGAACATTGATTTTGTGTGTGACATGCATTATCTCATTTAAGTATGAGGCTTAGACAGGTGGGAATCCAAGCCCAGACAGTCAGACCCCAGGACCTCCATGCTGATCCCCATGCCTAGCCTTGCCAAGCCCAACATGGCAGTGGGACATATAGAGACAAGAGCCAGAGGACCATCAGGGAGCCCTCTGACCAAGGTCTGCTCACCATCCCAGAATGGTCCATAAGAGGGGCTTAGGAGGAAGCACTGCACTATAGACAAGGAATTTTCTGAAACTAGGCAACCAGAAGAAGGAACTTGAAAATGGAAGATGGAAAGTGTGGTTAAGTGTTAGGATGGAAGGACAAGAGATATGAATGGTTACATCATGACAGAGCTTATCGGGTCCCACTGGATGCTTTCAGGGCCATCCAGGACTGCTTGTTGGATGTTCCAGACCTCCTATGGATGGTGGCTTTTGCATCTTGCCAGGGCTCCTTTACAGGGAAAGGATTCACCACTTCCTTTTCCATCCATGGATGTGGTACCCAACTGTGGCCCCCTCCTTTTGGCACCCATGGGCAGGAAGACCCACCCATCCCATTGCCTTTCCTTCCTCACTAAGTCCTGTCTGTGAGCCATATGGCCCCCAGCCTCGGGAACTTTCTTCCTTCCTCAAGGTACTGAAAGCTTTTGGAGGAAGTTAGAGTTACAGTCTTAAAACAGATTGTAAATTCTTTATTTGGGGACTAATCTTGTCAGGCTGGTCGACCCTGGTGTTGACTGCTTTTCTAACCTGACATCAGTTAATCCCCACTGCTCAGAAGTTAATCTCTTTGAGAACAAGATGAAAAGTGGTTTTGTGAGGCAATATTTAAAGGCCTACAAACAATAACATGCCTTTGCCCCTGCTTCTGCAATTTCTATTTCTGGAAAGGGTTCAAAAACCTGTTTATGTGAATGTATGTGAAGAACTTTCTATGGCTGATCTTGTGAGATGCGACTTTTGATGAATAATGTAGAAGTGTTTATACATTAGAGCAGAAGGCACATGATGTAAGTATGTGTGTTTATCAAATATGGCACAAGCAAAGGGCAGACAACAGCTAGTATGGGAATTTCAAAGACGTTAATCTGGAAGATTAACGGTGGAAATGCTGGAAGAGATTCTCTAATTGTGAAATATCAGAGGGAAGGGGTGGAAAGAGTCCTTCAAGAGAGTCCTCAGGAAAAACTGATATATATTATCAGTTATTGTATTCTGGACTCTTGACTCATTGGAACTGTACTGTGAGATCTGATAAGTAATATATCCCCTCACCCTCCTCACACTCCCAACAATCCATCATGGTATCAATGGCTCTATTTTATAGAAAAAGAAACTGAGACTCAGAGAGTCTACTGAGAGTCACATAATTACTAAGTGGTAGAGGCTGAGATGCAAACCCACATGTGATTCCCAAGCACAGGGTTTTCCACCACCTGCTGGAAGGCACATACTTACAACACAAAGACAAATAGCACATATCATATGGCTGGAATGAGAGTCTTGTTTTTGGTCTCCAGGTGACTTGTATTTATTTCATCTGTCAGAGTTCAGCTCAGAACCCTCCACTTCCAGGAAGGCTTCCTGAACTAGACAGAGCAAAAGAATAGACTCATAGAATTAAAATGTCAGCACTCTTACAAACCTTAAAGGTCATCTTATTCACCAGTTTTCAATTATGTTTTGAGGCGTCCTCGAGGACTAAGTGTCCTTAGGAGTCACTGGGGGAGGTGGCTGTGAATGAGTGAAGATGTACCTAGGGGTTGGGGATTCAGACCTCCACACAATGCTACAGCACTTTATAGATACTTGTTACATATTTACACTTTAAATGTTGAGCTTCTTTCATAAAATTTCACTTGAAAAAGGGCTCTATAGCTGAGATTAAAAAAATAGTAATGAATATATGTTGCAGTTTGAAATGCACCATTACTGTCCAGTGTTCTATTTTTATAGATAGGAAAGCATAAACACAGAGAAGGTAATTTCCTTGCTCAAGGTCACAAGGATAGATAGTATACTGGAACTCAGGTCTCTGAGTTTCAATCCAATATTCTTACTAATTATCCATCTTTCTTCCTGACTCTCAGATCCAACCAGATCCTGACACTTCCTGATATAAGCAGATATATGCACATGGATATAGGTATATAACATGAAAACATACAAAGATAGATCATACAGTTGTATATATTTAACCAGCTCCTGTGAACCAAGCTGTAAATTCATTGAGAGCTTAGACCACATCATTTCTAGAGCTTATGACTCTCATTGTCCATGAGCTGCCTAGCTCAGGGACACCCCAGAACAGGAAGCATCTCTTGTGAATCTTTATATTCCCAGTACCTAGCAAGATGCCAGGCACATGGTAGATCCTCAATAAATGTTTAGAGAATGAATAAGTAAATCTGACGACCAGTTCTCAAGTATCTGCTTAAATAATTCCAGTGACAATGAACTAATTACCTATAAAACAGCTCATGTTCTCTTGGGTAGTTCCAGGTGTTATGTTGAGTAAAAATCTATGTGCCCATAGATTAACTATTAACAAAGCAAATCCAACACTGTATAAAAATGACAGTGCATTATGATCATACTGGATTTATTGCTTAAATGAAATGTTGGCTTAGCATTTTAAAATCTATAATATCATTCATTTCATCGACAGACCAAAGGGAGGGAAAAACTATATTAACAACCCTTGATCCAGGAAAACATTGAAAATAATTCCCATCATTGGTAAAACTCTCAGTGAATTAAGAATAGAATTAAGCATCATTAAATAGGTAAAGGATGTCTGCAAAAGGATAACTATACAACAAACATCATGCTTCGTGGGAAGACACTAGAAACATCACCCTTTAATATCAGGAACAAGACAAGGGTGCCCACTTTCAATTCTATTCAATAGTTTTGCAAGACAGAGAGCTAGCATATTACAGGGCTCAAAAGACATTAATATTGTGAAGAAAAATATAAAACTTCTTTTATTTGAAGACATGATTAACAACATAGAAAATCCTAAGGGATCAATGAAAAATATAGAATTAACAAGTTAATTTAGCAAGGTTGTGGGATATAAATCCAATACACAAAAACAATTACATTTCTATGTACTAATAATAAAGATTTAAAAATAATACCATTTACACTAGCACAACATATACTTTTTAGAAATAAAATTTATAAAACATATATAAGACTAAAAGACTCTAGACTAAAATCTGTAAAATATTGATGAGAAAAGTAAAAGGGGAATATACTATATTCATGGATCAGAAGGCTCAATATTGTTAATGTGTCAATTCTCCCTCAACTGATCTACAATTCACAATCCAAATCAAAATTCCAGCAGGATATTTTTTTAGAAATCAATAAGCTAATTATAAAATGTATGTAAAAATACAAAGGATCTAGAATAGCCAAAACTATTTTGAAAAAGAAGACAAACATTCCATTTTTTTAATGGGCAATATATTTGAACAGACACTTCCAGAGAATATATACAAATGTCTAATAAGTACAAAAAAAAAAAAAAAATGGTCACATCATTATTCATCAGGAAAATATACAAATTAGATATGATTTCACATTCACTAGAATGACTAAAGGCAAAAAGACTGATAAAAGGCAAAACTAATCTATAGTGACAGAAGCAAAATAGTTATTGCTTAGAGCTGGGGGTGAGGGATTGACATGTGTAAAGGGGCATGTGTTTTTAACTTTTTGGGGTGATAAAAATGCTCTGTATCTTTATTATGGTGGTGGTTACATGGCTGTATACATTTATGAAGACTCATCAAAACTATCCACCTAAATGGATGCATTTCATTGTATATAATACACTGCATTAAAGTTGTATTAAAAAATACCAAATTGACTATAGCAAGTGTTGGATGTAAAATAACTGAAACACTCATACTTTGTTGGTGGAAGTGTAAAATGGCACAACTTCTTTGGATAAAACTAAACTTAAAAGTACTCTCTGACCCAGAAATACCACTCCCAGATATTTATCTACAAGAGTTGAAAATAGATGTCTTCAAAAATACTTGCTCCAAATTAGCAACAACACCAAAGTCCATCAACAGATGAATGGATAAACAAATAGTGATATATTCATTTGATGAAATACTACTCAGTAATAAAAATGGACCAGTAGCAAATACACAGAATCATGAATTAATCTCATAGATACAATATTGAGTGAAAGAAGCAAAACACAAAAGAGTACATATGATATGTTTCTCTTTATATGAAGTTTTAGAACTGACAAAAGATTTATGGTTATAGAAATCAGATTAGGGGTTGCCTGGGGCAGGAGCGAGGGATAGTAGATGCAAATGGGCTGGGAACTTTCTGGAATGATAGGAATATTCTTTGTTTTGATTGGAGTGGTGATTACACAGGTACCTTCATTTGTCAAAACTATACACCTAAAATATGTACATTT
This sequence comes from Hyperoodon ampullatus, assembly GCF_949752795.1. Taxonomy (NCBI): domain Eukaryota; kingdom Metazoa; phylum Chordata; class Mammalia; order Artiodactyla; family Ziphiidae; genus Hyperoodon; species Hyperoodon ampullatus. The sequence continues at coordinate 108,407,705 of NC_136921.1, forward strand.
TATTGTATGTAAATTATAACTCAAAAACTGTTGAATAAAAATATACTGGAAAGTAGGAAAAATACTGCCATTATTTGAAAATGTTATAAAAAAGCTGTTGGTAAATAATTAGAAATAAAGGAAAATATTAGCAAGATGAGTGGATATTAGAACAACTTTTCAAAAGCTAACTCTATTTCTATACAATAGCAACAAATAACTGGAAAAATACTTTTTTTCAAAAAAGATCTTTTTTAACAGCAATATGACCTTTAAAGTACCTGAGAATTATCTTAACCAAAGATGTGCAAGACCTGTACACAAAAAATTTTCATATGTTACAGCAGGATGACCTTAAAGATCTAAATAAATGGAGTGCAATGCCATGTTTTTGAATAGAAAGACTTAACACTATGAAAATGTCTGATCTTCCCAAATTGATTAATAATTATATGTAATCGCAATCAAAATTCCAAGAGAAGTTTTTATAAAGTTACTTTAAAATGGTAGTACAATAGGACAAGCAAAAGAATAAGAGAGAGGAGGTACTTACCATAACAAATATCAAGACTTCTTGTGAAGCCAGGGTAATCAAAACAGTGTGGTATTGGCAGAGGATAGACTAGTTGACCAATGGGACAAAAACAGAGCCCTGGAACAGATCCATGCATATATGGGACTTTGATATATGATGGAGTGGCAGCACAGACCAGGAGGGAATGGAGGGACTGTTCAATAAATGGGAAAAGTGGTCATCCATGTTGTGGAAAAAAGAAATTTAATCCTTACCCCACAGCACTCACAAAAATTGGCTCCAGATGATTGAAGGACTTAAATGTCAAAAGCGAAATTTTAAAGTTTTAGATAGGTCAATAGCTTCCTGACTTTGGGAGTAGAAGAAGGATTTCTCAGGCAACACACAAAAATCATAAACTTTAAAAGGAAACATAGATCACATTCAGGTAAAACATTTCAATTTACAAAAAAAAATTTTTTTTTAATGAAAAGACAACTCACCAAATGAGAGAAGATATTTGTAACATATTTAGCTAGCTAAGGATTACTGCCCAGAACATACAAAAATATTAAGAAAAAGACAAATAATCCAATGGAAAATGGGCAATACACAAATATTTCACAGGAAAAATAATACAAGTGGACAATCAACATCTGAAGAGATAGTCAAATTCTTTGGCAACCTGGGAGATACAAATCAATACCACAATTGACAAAAAAAAGAAGGCTGAAACTACAGAGCGTAGACGCACAGGCTCTTGGAGCACTGCAGAGGGAAGTGGGAGTTGGCATTGTCTTGTAAAATTGAATATTCACATACCTTATGAACCAGTAGTTCCTTTCCTGGGCACATAAGAGAAAAATTTGCACATGTGCACACACACACACACAAGTGTAGTAATGTTCATAGCAGTACCTGTTCATAGTAGTAAAAAACTGAAAACAAACCAAATAATAATTGTATATTCACACAATTGCATGTGATATAGCAAGAGAAATGAATGAACTCCAGCTACATGTGATAATATGGATGAATATTTCAACCGATGTTGAGTGATAAAAGCAAGTCTAAAACTACCAGAATAAAATACTCTTTATTCAAAAACTGCAAAAACAAGCATAATGAAGCAATTTTTTGTTCACCATACATAGATATGTGATGTATACACACACACATATATATATACATATCTACACGCATATGTGTTGATGTATGTATAAGTCTATACATATATGTATACGAGATACATATATCTACACATACATGTTGATATGTGTATGTGTATATACACATATATATGATAAAACTGTATAAAATAAAGCAAGGGAATGACAGAGTTATTCACAGTAATGGTTATCTTGAGGAGGCAGGGGATGAGCACAGAGGGGATGAGCACAGAGGGGATGAGCACAGAGGGATGAGCACAGAGGGGATGAGCACAGAGGGATGAGCACAGAGGGGATGAGCACAGAGGGATGAGCACAGAGAGATGAGCACCTAAGGGCTGTCCTATTTCTTGGGTTGTGGAGGTAGGCAGAATAATGGTCCCTCGAAGACGTCCGTGTCCTAATCCCCAGAGCCTGTGGATTTGCTATCTTATAGGGCAAAAAGGGACTTTGCATGTGTGATTAAATTAAGGACATGGCAGTGAGTAGGTGATCCTGAATGATCCAGGTGGACCCAAACTAATCACAGGGATCCTTAAGTGTGAAAGAAGGAGGGAGCAGGGTCGGAGTCAGAGTGATGTGACACAACCAGCTTTGTGGCTTTGAAGATGGAAGAGGCCATGAGCCAAGGAATGTGTACAGGCTCTAGAACATGGAAAAGGCAAAGAAGCCGATTATTTCATAGAGCCTCCAGAAAGGAAAGCGGCCCTGCCAACACCTTGACTTTTGCTCAGTGAGACTCATTTCAAATTTCAAATTCTGACCTCCCAAACCATAAGATAAAAAATATCTGTTCTTTAAGCCACTAAGATTGGGATAGTTACTACAGCAGCAATAGGAAGTAAATACAATAATCATTATATTGAGAAATTATACACATAAATAAAAGAAAGCCTCTAAGGGATCAAAGTTGACAGGGTATTATATACCAAGGATTATGGGAGTCCAATGCTAAAGTCCAAAAATAATCTTTTAACATTTGCATATTTTTAAATTAATTTTTATTGGAGTATAGTTGATTTACAATGTTGTGTTAGTTTCAGGTGTACAGCAAAGTGAATCAGTTATACATATACATATATCCACTCTTTTTTAGATTATTTTCCCATATAGGTCATTACAGGGTATTGAGTAGAGCTCCCTTGTGCTATACAGTAGATTCTTATTTGTTATGTATTTTATATATAATAGTATGTATATGTCAATCCCAATCTCCCAATTTATCCCTTCCCCCCTTCCCCCTGGTAACCGTAAGTTTGTTTTCTACATCTGTGACTACTTCTGTTTTGTAAATAAGTTCATTTGTACCATTTTTTAAAATTCCACATATAAGATATCATATGATAGTTGTCTTTCTCTGTCTGACTTCACTCAGTATGATCATCTCTAGGTCTATCCATGTCACTGCAAATGGCATTATTTCATTCTTTTTTATGGCTGAGTAATGTTCCATTGTATATATGTACCACATCTTCTTTATCCATTCATCCTTCCATGGCCTTTTAGGTAGTTTACATGTCCTGGCTTTTATAAATAGTACTGCAATGAACATTGGGGTGCATGTAACCTTTCAAATTATGGTTTTCTCCAGATATATGCCCAGGATTGGGATTGCTGGATCATAACGTGGCTCTATTTTTAGTTTTTTAAGGACGCTCCATACTGTTCTCCATAGCGCCTGCACCAATTTACATTCCCGCCAGCAAAGTGGGAGGGTTCCCTTTCCTCCACACCCCCTCCAACATTTATTGTTTGTAGACTTTTTGATGATGGCCATTCTGACCGGTGTTAGGCGATACCTCATTGTAGTTTTGATTTGCATTTCTCTGATAATTAGTGACGTTGAGCATCTTTTCATGTGTTTTTTGAACAGGATAGCTGGGTAGGGAAGGTGAGAGGCTGAGACTGGGATTTTTAGTTCTGGCTCAACCACTATTACCAGGCACCTCTCTAGGTCCCAGTATCAGGATGATTAAACTGGATTGGTGGTTTTCAAACTCGCTTAGCAGAAAGACCCTTTTCTCACGAGGAATCACAAGTGGAATCCCAGTGATAAATGCGAAGCTCTTCTTCTTGTCACTTAGGGGGAGGGGGAGCTGGACCAACCTGGGAGCGACAGGGGAGAGCAGCTGTGGTAACAGCCAACGGGGAAGGGAAGTGATCCCCAAATGCAAGAAGCTGGGAGAGTGGATCAGCCTTCCAGGAAGGGCTGAGCCTTGTAGAGCAGGGTCGGTTCCTATCATCACTGTCCGTGGTAGTCTATTTTAGCTGAGTAATGAACAACTGCAAAACCTCAATGGCTTACAACAGTGCACGTTTATTTTTCTTTCACATTGGTCTGTAGATCAGCTGGACCCCGCCTGCATCAGGCTGCTGGTCAGGTACAAATATGCCCTATGTGTCTTCACTCTGGAACCATGCTCTTCTCTCAGCAGACCATGGCACACAGAAGGGCCAGCCACATCAGGGGTCTGCAGCATCATGCCTGCTCCTCCAGCATGTCACTTGGCCAAAACCAATATCAATAGAACAGGGAAGCGTACTCCATGAACTCCATTAGGAGGGCTGGCCAAGCCCAGGGGCCACGGGCCTGGGTATGTCATTCTGTAACAGGGAGGGAGTAACGAATTGGGAGCAGATCATAAAATCGTGGATACTGTCCACGGGGCTCTCATAGAGAGGGGTCCAGTCTACACCACGGGGCAGAGCAGACGTTCCTGGAAGTGGCCTCCCCACCACTGTCAGCCTGGTGGCAACTACTGGAAGTGTCAGGATAGTTGGTGTCTAGGAAAATCAGTCTCTGTACGGTATGCCTCCAGAACCTAAATCCACTGAAACTTCTTTCACCTCTTGGGGGAAATGAGTTCCTTGTTGTTTATGGTAGCTGCCCCAGAAAAAATATTTGCTGTCTGAGCCATCCTTTGAGGCCCAAATTCTCCAGCTCACAGTAGAGCTATCCTTGGAGATTATTATAGCCTAAATTATTGTGTCCCCTGGAAAACTCATATGTTGAAGTCCTAACCCCCAGTACCTCAGAATACGACCGTATTTGGAGATAGGGCCTGTAAAGTGGTGATTAAGCTGAAATGAGGCCATTAGGGTGAGTCCTAATCCAATCTGACTAATAAGAAAAGAAAATTTGGGCAGACGAGGGGGTTCACGCGTATAAAGAAAAGACAGTGTAAGGACACAGCCGGAAGGCAGCCATCTGCAAGCCAAGGACAGAGGTCTCAGAAGGAACCAACCCTGCTGACACCTTGATCTTGGACTTTCAGCCTCCAGAACTGTGAGAAATACAATTCTGTTATAGAAGCCCCCCAGTCTGTGGTATCTGCTATGGCAGCCCTAGCAAACTAATACAGTGATTATTGCGACTCTGCAGAGGGGGCATCCTTGCCCCTCCTGCCTCACTTGCCAGATGGAATATGTACACAGTAACAGGCACCCCACGGTCAGGATAAAGAGATGCAGCAAGTGGGCACTGAAGCCCCTCTGGCCCTAGCTGTCCTCTTACCTTCTTTAGCCTCTTGTCCCCTGAGGCTAAAACCTCTTGTCTCCATGTACTTGATCCCAAAGCTCCCACTTTCTCTCCTCCCCACTCCACCCCCAGGCATGCAAAATTAGGTTTAGGGCGTGCCTATCCTTTCTGTCCCCGGATAGCGTCACCACAGAGCCCTGGTTCCAACATCAGTCCCGGGCACCAGATTTGTTCCTCTTCCCATTAGCGTGGCTGTGGACTCGCCATTCTGCTGAAATCATCACAACCCAACAACGCCAAAGCTGCCCCTAAAGAGGTAAGGGTCAAGAGGACAAGACCAGATGGGCTCTCAACTGTCCCCCTTGACAGTGTGCCCTGTTCTCCAAAGCCCAGATCTATGGCAAGACTTTGTTCCCCATCTGCAGCAACGTGTTTACTCCCCAGACAGGGAGAACGCAGTGTGACACCTGGAAGAAAAGGACGTGGCGGATAGCAGCCTGCCCTGCTGCCTGTGCCCCACAGGTTTAAAGGATTAGAGGGCTCTGATGTTCCTGTCCTCTGAGCTGAACTCTCCACAGATGACCATTTTAGCACAAGAAAGAAGGCAGTGGTGAGAGACAGGAAAGCGATGGGTTGCCTCTGATTTCCCTTGATCTGAATTGCTTTTTTAGGGCCTCACACTGAGATTACTCCTGTTTTTTGAGTCTTTGGGTTTTAATGGAGCTCTCTCACATCTCACAAGGGACCGGAGAGAGAAGAATGAAGCAAACGTCAGTGGCAGGGTTGATAATCCTACAGCCATTGACTAGAAAAGCCCACCACTGGGCCTCTGCGTCAGGTTAATCTGTTGTGTCAGTGCATACTATTAGCAGCCTTTAATTGATGGATTATTGACAGAGTGAGCAGGGGTGAGTGCTTAGCCTGCAGTGTGAGGGCACATTTAGGAAGATTTAATCTGCAAATGATAGACAGGGTGGAGTATACTGGCTCTTCCAAAGCCCTTATCAGGCACTGGGTCAGGCCCAGGAGAAACAGCCTAAGGACAGCCCATGGCCTCCTACCCCATTGGTCCAGTCCTTTCAAGGCTCAGTACCTCCACACTCCTCCTAGCCCCATCCTCAGGCCTCCAGCCCATGCTGCTCTCATGCCTGCAGCCTATGCTCTTAGCCTTTTACATCTTAAATTCTACTCTGAGTGGTCAGGATGGGAGGGAGAAGAAGGGGTGGCGGAGAGGAAATCTACCCACGGGCATTATAATCACTAATTTTAACATGGTGAGGCTCAGGAGAAGGTGAGGAATTACAAATAGATTTTCCTTTTGGTCTTTTGGATTTTCCACACCTGCTGTGTGGCTTCCCTGGAATCTTTCTGGGGGAGGCTAGCCCCACTGCAGTTACATGGCCTGGCTCTGAGAACCAGGCAAGAGCAAGGAAGAGGGGGAGGCAGATTCTGAAGGAAGAGGCACAGCGAGAAACCCCACTTAGTGATGGGTAGAGGAGAACTTGCCTCAGAGCAACTCTGGCTACCAGTCTCAGACGGAAACTCCGAAAAGGAAGGGCTGATGGGATAATGTGTCACCTGTACAAGTGAACGCGGGGACTGAGGGAGAATTGATTCTGTGTAATTCTTTATTTAAGGACCCACAGGCTAGCCTTTGTTTGCCTCTTTGCTCAGGATGCTTTTTAGTTAAGTCTCAGATCTTTCTCCTGTTTCTAAGCTGCATGTGGGAAGAGATGGGAAACTCTCTGTGCCTCAGAGAATAGTTTAGCAGGTCCACCGGAGCTGTTATTTCTCCTGTGAGACTATTCTTCTCGTTCCAGGAGTCAGCGAAGCGGATTCTTTGTCTTCCAGCTAGATGCATCATCACACAGAGATGGAGTAAAACATAAATAAGCTTGAAAGCTGTCTCCCTTCCTCTCAAGACCCATGGGGCAAGAAAGCAGACAAGCCCAGACAAGGGAGGCACTTAAGAGCTAGAGTTCTTCCTCACTGCAGGCAGAGCACGCCTCGTGCTACCCGCTGGGCTGGTTCTTAGAGAGAGTGGTCCTTTCACAGCCAGCAGAGGAAGGACAGCACAGCCATCGGAGGGGCCCTGCAATACAAAAACAGCCCAGGCCAGGTAAGGCAGTGGACTGTTCCACTGGGTCTTTTTTCTTGTAGGGGCAGCAGGTCCTGACTCCGTGTATGTGTGCTGTGGGGTATGGGAGGAAGCAGCCTAATTGCATCAAGGGTGACCACTTTGAAGAACATCTCAGTCCTTGAATAACAGTGTGCCCCTATTTCAATCTGCAGGCTTCCCAGGCAGCTAGACCAGAGCTAGAGACCAAGCATCCCCTGGTTTGATGGGAATGAACTGAGTGGGGGAGTTCAAGTCCTTCTCAAGTACATCAAGGTGGCCAGGCCTTCAAGAGTTGGAGCATCCCAGCAAATAAATCACTTTGACCCTTTTAAAATACAGAGTTTGGGCTTCCCTGGTGGCACAGTGGTTGAGAGTCCGCCTGCCGATGCAGGGGACACGGGTTCGTGCCCTGGTCCGGGAAGATCCCACATGCCGCAGAGCAGCTGGGCCCGTGAGCCATGGCTGCTGAGCCTGCGTGTCGGAGCCTGTGCTCCAAAACGGGAGAGGCCACAACAGTGAGAGGCCCGCGTACCGCAAAAAAAAACAAACAAACAAACAAAAAAACAGAGTTAAAATCAACTTTCAAAGAACACTGGCATCTAAAACAGTCTACTGTATGACCAGACTTTGTGTTAGCCAATTTGCCAGTGAGAGACTGCAAGCTTTAATTACCCTGAGGAGATAATGCAGTGGCCAAAGAGGGTCTTGTTAAAAAGTTATGCTTACTTGGAAAGACCAAGGATAGAGATGGCTCCAGCTATATGCACCTGGGAGCATGTTAGGCTGCAAGGAGGTCTTTGCTGAACTGTGTAACTCTCTTGAGATTGCTAGTGAGGAACCAACACGCCAGCTCTTGTTCTTATGACAAGGTAGGGGCTCCTGGACTAATTGTCTAGTTCAGGACAAAGTTACTCTTGAAAGATGTGATCTGAGAATCAACTATTATATAATTCAGGGCAAGGCATTTAATCTCACTAGACTCTAGTTTTCTCTACAATAAACTGAGAATTAGAATATATTCATGAGCTTGTCAACAAGACAGCTTATGCATGATTAAGAAGTTATAAAGTGTTTTACAAACAGTAAGGAAATTTCTCACTGTGCAACACTGAGGTTCTAACTGATACATTTAGGAAAAGGGAAGGACAGTAGAGGCTCTGTAAAAGCAGGTCCCATTTCTGATTTGTTCCCTGCAGTATTCTTAGTGTCTGGTAGAGGAAACAGTGCACAATAAAATATTTGCTGAATGAATGAATAAAGTCAGCAGAAGAAGCAACTGGCCCACGGTATGTGGACTGTCTTCCTATTTGATGTCTTTGGTGCCAAATGTTTCTTTTTTTCTTTCCCTGAGCCTTTTAGGCCACATTGAGTCCCTGCAGATTTGCCTGCTGCCAGAATCTTTCTGGAAATTTCCATTCAAACAAATGGTTCCTTTAAAATGCCACCATTTCTGAACTCTAGAGATTAGGAAGACAGAAGACAAGCTCAGAGGTTGGTCTTTGACAGGAACAAATCCAGTACTCTAATAGGAAATGTATTCAATAGTAGGGTTTGATGACTAGCGCCCTTGTCTGAACCATGTGTTCACCAAGTCCCTGTTTGGCCTCCCTCCCTGTCTGCTATACCAGAACTAAGGGGATCCCATTTCATTCTTACCACTCAAATCCTAGAAATGGTCAGGGAAACTTAAAAGCAAGGATTCGAACCCACCTCCTAGATTCACTTCCAGGAAATCAAGTGATGCCTGGTCTCCAGCTCAGGCCAGGCTGTGTAGGGGGGCTAGAAGTTGAAAGAAGGGCACATTCTTATTCAGGAGTGAGAAACTCTCAAAAGCACATATCAGGTTGCCAGGCTATGGCACTAGGGACAAAAATTCAGCAAAGAACAACTTCTAAGAGAAAACCAATATCTTCCCCGAAACTAAATGGAAGACTGAATGGCAAGAGTAAGTCAGTCAAATCAAGCGACAAGAGGCCATGGAACAGCTCTGCTGCAGGAGTCAGGTTGCATGGTTCTGGTCCATTCTGTAAGTAATTAGCCTCCTATCATTGAGCAACTCACTTCACTTCACTTTTTTTTTTAATTTTTGAATTTTATTTTATTTATTTTTTATACAGCACGTTCTTATTAGTCATCCATTTTATACACATCAGTGTGTACATGTCAATCCCAATGGCCCAATTCATCCCACCACCCCGCCCCCCACCGCGGCTTTCCCCGCATGGTGTCCATACGTTTGTTCTCTACATCTCTGTCTCAATTTCTGCCCTGCAAACCGGTTCATATGTACCATTTTTCTAGGTTCCACATACATGTGTTAATATACGATATTTGTTTTTCTCTTTCTGACTTACTTCACTCTGTGTGACTGTCTGTACATCCATCCCCATCTCAACAGATGACCCAATTTCGTTCCTTTTAATGGCTGAGTAATATTCCACTGTATATATGTGTCACATCTTCTTTATCCATTTGTCTGTCGATGGGCATTTAGGTTGCTTCCATGACCTGGCTATTGTATATAGTGCTGCAATGAACATTGTGGTACATGACTCTTTTTGAATTATGGTTTTCTCTGGGTATATGCCCAGTAGTGGGATTCCTGGGTTGTATGGTAGTTCTATTTTTGGTTTTTTAAGGAACCTCCATACTGTTCTCCATAGTGGCTGTATCAATTACATACCCACCAACACTGCAAGAGGATTCCATTTTCTCCACACCCTCTCCAGCATTTGTTGTTTGTAGATTTTCTGATGATGCCCATTCTAACTGGTGTGAGGTGATACCTCATTGTACTTTTGATTTGCATTTCTCTAAAAAGTAGTGATGTTGAGCAGCTTTTCATGTGCTTCTCGGCCATCTGTATGTCTTTTTTGGAGAAATGTCTATTTAGCTCTTCTGCCCATTTTTGGATTGGGTTTTTTTTTTTTAATATTGAACTGCATGAACTGTTTATATAATATGGAGATTAATCCTTTGTCCGTTGATTCATTTGCAAATACTTTCTCCCATTCTGAAGGGTTGTCCTTTCATCTTTTTATGGTTTCCTTTGCTGTGCAAAAGGTTTTAAGTTTCATAAGGTCCCATTTGTTTATTTTTGTTTTTATTTCCATTACTCTAGGAGGTGAATCAAAAAAGATCTTGCTGTGATTTATGTCAAAGAGTGTTCTTCCTATGTCTTAGTCTAACAGTTTTACAGTGTCCAGTCTTAAATTTAGGTCTCTAATACATTTTGAGTTTATTTTTGTGTATGGTGTTAGGGAGTGTTCTAATTTCATTCTTTTACATGTAGCTGTCCAGATTTCCCAGCACCACTTATTGAAGAGACTGTCTTTTCTCCATTGTATATCCTTGCCTCCTTTGTCATAGATTAGTTGACCATAGGTGCATGGGTTTATCTCTGGGCTTTCTATCTTTTTCCATTGATCTATGTTTCTGTTTTTGTGCCAGTACCATATTGTCTTGATTACTGTAGCTTTGTAGTATAGTCTGAAGTCAGGAAGTCTGATTCCTCCAGCACCGTTTTTTTCCCTCAAGACTGCTTTGGCTATTTGGGGTCTTTTGTGTCTCCATACAAATTTTAAGATTTTGTTCTAGTTCTGTAAAAAATGCCGTTGGTAATTTGATAGGGATTGCATTGAATCTGTAGATTGCTTTGGGTAGTAGAGTCATTTTCACAATATTGATTCTTCCAATCCAAGACCATGATATACCTCTCCATCTGTTGGTATCATCTTTAATTTATTTCATCAGTGTCTTATAGTTTTCTGCATACAGGTCTTTTGTCTCCCTAGGTAGGTTTATTTAGGAATAAATAAAGGAAAAAATAAATAAAGGTACTTTATTCTTTTTGTTGCAATGGTAAATGGGAGTGTTTCCTTAATTTCTCTTTCAGATTATTCATCATTAGTGTATAAGAATGCAAGAGATTTCTGTTTACGAATTTTGTATCCTGCAACTTTACCAAATTCATTGATTAGCTCTAGTAGTTCTCTGCTGGCATATTTAGGATTCTCTATGTATAGTATAATGTCATCTGCAAACAGTGACAGTTTTACTTCTTCTTTTCCAATTTGTATTCTTTTATTTGTTTTCCTTCTCTGATTGCCGTGGCTAGGACTTCCAAAACTATGTTGAATAATAGTGGTGGGAGTGGACATCCTTGTCTTGTTCCTGATCTTAGAGGAAATGCTTTCAGTTTTTCACCATTGAGAATGATGTTTGCTGTGGGTTTGTTATATATGGCCTTTATTATGTTGAGGTAGGTTCCCTCTATGCCCAGTTTCTGGAGAGTGTTTATAATAAATGGGTCTTGAATTTTGTCAAAAGCTTTTTCTACATCTATTGAGATGATCATATGGTATTTATTCTTCAATTTGTTAATATGGTGTATCACATTGATTGATTTGCATATATTGAAGAACACCTTGCATCCCTGGGATAAATCCCACTTGATCATGATGTATGATGCTTTTAATGTGTTGTTAGATACTGTTTGCTAGTATTTTGTTGAGGATTTTTGCATCTATATTCATCAGTGATAGTAGTCTGTAATTTTCTTTTTTTGTAGTATCTTTGTCTGGTTTTGGTATCAGGGTGATGGTGGCCTCATAGAATGAGTTTCGAAGCGCTCCTTCCTTTGTAAATTTTTGGAAGAGTTTGAGAAGGATGGGTGTTAGCTCTTCTCTAAATGTTTGATAGAATTCACCTGTGAAGCCATCTGGTCCTGGTCTTCTCTTTGTTGGAAGATTTTTAATCAACATTTCAATTCTGTTACTTGTGATTGGTCTGTTCATATTTTCTATTTTTTCCTGGTTTAGTCTTGGAAGGTTATACCTTTCTAAGAATTTGTCCATTTCTTCCAGGTTGTCCATTTTCTTGGCATAGAGTTGCTTGTAGTAGTCTCTTAGGACGCTTTGTATTTCTGCGGTGTCTGTTGTAACTTCTCTTTTTTCATTTCTAATTTTATTGGTTTGAGTCCTCTCCCTCTTTTTCTTGATGAGCCTGGCTAATAGCTTATCAATTTTGTTTATCTTCTCAAAGAACCAGCTTTTAGTTTTATTGATCTTTGCTATTGTTTTCTTTGTTTCTATCTCATTTATTTCTGCTCTGATCTTTATGATTTCTTTCCTTCTGCTAACTTTGGGTTTTGTTCTTCTTTCTCTAGTTCCTTTAGCTGTAAGGTTAGGTTGTTTACTTGAGATTTTTCTTGTTTCTTGAGGTAGGCTTGTATAGCTATAAACTTCCCTCTTAAAACTACTTTTGCTGCATCCCATAGGTTTTAGATCATCGTGTTTTCCTTGGCATTTGTCTTTAGGTATTTTTTTATTTCCTCTTTGATTTCTTCAGTGATCTCTTGGTTATTTAGCAATGTATTGTTTAGCCTCCATGTGTTTGTGTTTTTTATGTTTTTTTCCCTATAACTGATATCTAGTCTCATAGCATTGTGATCAGAAAATATGCTTGATATGATTTCAATTTTCTTAAATTTACTGAAGCTTGATTTGTGACCCAACATGTGATCTATCCTGGAGAATGTTCCATGCACACTTGAGAAGAAAGTGTACTCTGCTGTTTTTGGATGGAATATCCTATAAATATCAATTAAATCTACCTGGTCTATTGTGTCATTTAAAGCTTCTGTTTCCTTATTTATTTTCACTTTGTATGATCTGTCCATTGGTGTAAGTGAGGTGTTAAAGTCCCCCATTATTACTGTGTTACTGTTGATTTTCTCTTTTACAGCTGTTAGCATTTGCCTTATGTATTGTGGTGCTCCTATGTTGGGTACATATATATTTATAATTGTTATATCTTCTTCTTGGATTGATCCCTTGCTCATTATGTAGTGTCCTTCCTTATCTCTTGTAACATTCTTTATTTTAATGTCTATTTTATCTGATATGAGTATTGCTACTCCAGCTTTCTTTTGATTTCTATTTGCATGGATATCTTTTTCTATCCCCTCACTGTCAGTCTGTATGTGTTCCTAGGTCTGAGGTGGGTCTCTTGTAGACAGCATATATATGGGTCTTATTTTATTATCCATTCAGCAAGCCTGTGTCTTTTGGTTGGAGCATTTAATCCATTCATGTTTAAGGTAATTATCGATATGTATGTTCCTATGACCATTTTCTTAATTGTTTTTGGTTTGTTTCTGTAGGTCCTTTTCTTCTCTTGTATTTTCCACTCAGAGAAGTTCCTTTAACATTTGTTGTAGAGCTGGTTTGGTGATGCTAAATTCTCTTAGCTTTTGCTTGTCTGTAAAGCTTTCGATTTCTCCATCGAATCTGAATGAGATCCTTGCCAGGTAGAGTAATCTTGGTTGTAGTTTCTTCCTTTTCATCACTTTAAGTATATCATGTCACTCCCTTCTGTCTTGTAGAGTTTCTGCTGAGAAATCGGCTCTTAACCTTATGGGAGTTCCCTTGTATGTTATTTGTCATTTTTCCCTTGCTGCTTTCAATAATTTTTCTTTGTCTTTAATTTTTGCCAATTTGATTACTATGTGTCTCGGCGTGTTTCTCCTTGGGTTTATCCTGTATGGGACTCTCTGCGCTTCCTGGACTTGGGTGGCTATTTCCTTTCCCATGTTAGGGTAGTTTTCAACTATAATCTCTTCAAATATTTTCTTGGGTACTTTCTCTCTCTCTTCTCCTTCTGCAACCCCTATAATGCAAATGTTGTTGCATTTGATGTTGTCCCAGAGGTCTCTTAGGCAGTCTTAATTTTTTTCATTATTTTTTCATTATTTTGTTCCACAGCAATGAATTCCACCATTCTGTCTTTCAGGTCACTTATCCGTTCTTCTGCCTCAGTTATTCTGCTATTTATTCCTTCTAGTGTAGTTTTCATTTCAGTTATTGTATTGTTCATCTCTGTTTGTTTGTTCTTTAATTCTTCGAGGTCTTTGTTAAACATTTCTTACATCTTCTCGATATTTGCCTCCATTCTTTTCTCGAGGTCCTGGGTCATCTTCACTATCATTATTCTCAATTCTTTTTCTTAAAGGTTGCCTATCTCCGCTTCATTTAGTTGTTTTTCTGGGGTTTTATCTTGTTCCTTCATCTGGTACATAGCCCTCTGCCTTTTCATCTTATCTGTCTTTCTGTGAATGTGGTTTTTGTTCCACAGGCTGCAGGATTGTCGTTCTTCTTGCTTCTGCTGTCTTCCCTCTGGTGGATGAGCCTATCTAGTAGGCTTGTGCAAGTTTCCTGATGGGATGGACTGGTGGTGGGTCGAGCTGGCTGTTGCTCTGATAGGTAGTGCTCAGTAAAACTTTAATCCACTTGTTGGCTGATGTGTGGAGCTGGGTTCCCTCTGTTGGTTGTTTGGCCTGAGGCAACTCAACACTGGAGCCTACTCGGATGCTTTGGTGGGGTTAATGGCAGAATCTGGGAGGGCTTACACCAAGGGGTACTTCCCAGAACTTCTGCTGTCACTGTCCTTGTCCTCACGGTGAGCCACAGTCACCCATCAACTCTGCAGGAGACCCTCCCTCACTAGTAGGTAGGTCTGGTTCAGTCTCCCCTGGGGTCACTTCTCCTTCCCCTGGGTCCCAATGTGCACACTACTTTGCGTGTGCCCTCCAAGAGTGGAGTCTCTGTTTTCCCCAGTCCTGTCAGAGTCCTGCAATCAAATCCCAATAGCCTTCAAAGTCTGGTTCTCTAGGATTTCCTCCTCCCATTGCCAGACCCCCAGGTTCGGAAGCCTGACATGGGGCTGAGAACCTTCACTCCAGTCGGTGGGCTTCTGTGATATAAGTGTTCTCCTGTTTGTGAGTCACGCACCCAGCAGTTATGTGATTTGATTTTATTGTGATTGTGCCCCTCCTACCAACTCATTGTGGCTTCTCCTTTATCTTTGGATGTGGGGTATATTTTTGGTGAGTTGCAGTATCTTTCTGCCGATGATTGTTCAGCAGTTAGTTGTGATTCTGGTATTCTCACAAGAGGGAGTAAGAGCTCATCCTTCTCCTCCGCCCTCTTGGTTCCAAAAATCCCACTTCACTTCTTGTATGTGAAATTAATGAGAAAAACTAGGTTAGGTGAGTCATGGGGAGCCCTGCCAAGCTGCTGGTCTACCACATGTGTGTAGATATCAGTGCTATAGGTCATGTTTAAACAACAAGGCAGCCGAGCCTATATTTCAAATAAGAAATTAAAATGTAATGACTGAAGAGACCTTCAAGATGGCAGAAGAGTAAGACATGGAGATGACCTTCCTCCCAACAAATACATCAGAAATACATCTACATGTGGAACAACTCCTATAGAACACCTGCTGACCTCAGATTTCCCAAAAGCCAAGAAACTCTCCACGTACTTGAGTAGGGCAAAAGAAAAAAGAAAAAACAGAGACAAAAGAATAGGGATGGGACTTGCCCCTCTGGGAGGGAGCTGTGAAGTAGGAAAAGTTTCTACACACTAGGAAGCCCCTTCATTGGTGGAGATGGGGGGTGGTTAGGGGAGAAGCCTCAGAGCCACAGAGGAAAGCTCAGCAACAGGGGTGCAGAGGGAAAAGCAGAGAGATTCCCACACAGAGGATCGGTGCCAACAAGCACTCACCAGCCTGAGAGGCTTATCTGCTCACCCGCCGGGGCAGGTGGGGGGTGGGAGCTGAGACTCGGGCTTCGGAGTTCAGATCCCAGGGAGAGGACTGGTGTTGGCTGCGTGAACACAGACTGAAGAGGGTTAGTGTACCACAGCTAGACAGGAGGGAGTTCAGGAAAAAGTCTGGAACTGCCTAAGAGTCAAGAGACCATTGTGCTGGGGTGCTCGAGGAGAGGGGATACTGAGCACCGCCTGAACGAGATCCAGGGACAGGCGCAAGCCATGGCTATTAGTGCAGACCCCAGAGACGGGCATGAAATTCTAAGGCTGCTGCAGCCACCTAGAAGCCTGTGTGTTAGCACAGGTCACTATCCACACCTCCCCTCCCAGGAGCCTGTGCAGCTTGACACTGGCAGGGTCCTGTGATCTAGGGACAACTTCCCCGGGAGAACACACTGTGCACCTCAGGCTGGTGCAACGTCACACCACCCTCTGCTGTTGCAGGCTCTCCCCACATTCCGTACCCTTCCCTCCCCCCGACCTCAGTGACCCAGAGCCCTCTAATCAGCTGCTACTTTAACCCCATCCTGTCTGAGCGGGAACAGATGCCCTCAGGTGACCTACACACAGAGGCAGGGCCAAATCCAAAGCTGAACCCCAGCAGCTGTGTGAACAAAGAAGAGAAATGAAATTTCTCCCAGCAGCCTCAGGAGCAGTGGATTAAATCTCCACAACCAACTTGATGTACCCTGCATCTGTGGAATACCTGAATAGACCACGAATCATCCCAAAATTGAGGCAGTGGACATTGGGAGCAATGAGATATATATATATATATTTTTTTCTTTTTATCTTTTTATAAGTGTGTATTGGTATGCTTCTTTGTGTGATTTTGTCTGTATAGCTTTGCTTTTACCATTTGTCCTAGGGTTCTGGCTGTCCAGTTTTTTGTTTGTTTGTTTTTTGTTTATTTTTTATTTCTTCTTCTTATTATTATTATTTTAGTGCTTCTTTTTGATTTGGTTGCTCTCTTCTTTCTTTCCTTTGTTTTCTTTTTTCCTTTTTCTATTACTTTTTATTTTTTTAATTTTTAATAATTATTTTTTATTTTAATAACTTATTTTATTTTATTTTTCTTTCTTTCCTTCATTCTTTCTTTTTATCTCCCTTATCTTCTGAGCCGTGTGGCTGACAGGGTCTTGGTGCTCCGGCCAGGTGTCAGGCCTATGCCTATGAGGTGGGAGAGCAGAGTTCAGGACACCAGTCCACCAGAGACCTCCTAGCTCCACATAATATCAAACAGCAAAACCTCTCCCAGAGATCTTCATCTCAATGCTGAGACCCAGCTCCACTCAACAACTGGCAAGCTACAGTGCTGGACACCCTATGCCAAACAACTAGCAACACAAGAACGCAACCCCACCCATTATCAGAGAGGCTGCCTAAAATCATAATAAGGTCACAGAAACCCCAAAACACACCACCAGATGCGGATGTGGCATTAGAAATATAAGATCCAACCTCATCCAGCACAACACAGGCACCAGTCCCCTCCATCAGGAAGCCTACACAACCCACTGAACAAAGCTTAGCCACTGGGGGTAGGCACCAAAAACAACGGGATTATGAACCTCCAGCCTGAGAAAAGGAGACCCTAAACACAGTAGGTTAAGCAAAATGGGAAGATGAGAAACACACAGCAGGTGAAGGACCATGTAAAAACCCACCAGACCAAAGAAAGGAAGAAGAAATAGGCAGTCTACCTGAAAAAGGAATCATAGTAATGATAGTAAAGATGATCCAAAATCTTGGAAATAGAATGGAGAAAATAAAAAAAAAAACGTTTAACAAGGACCTAGAAGAACTAAAGAGCAAACAAACAATGATGAACTATGCAATAAATGAAATATCAAATTCTTTAGAAGGAATCAATAGCAGAATTACTGAGGCAGAAGAACGGATAAGTGACCTGAAAGATAAAGTAATGGAAATAAGTATTGCAGAGCAGAATAAAGGAAAAAAGAATGAAAAGAATTGAGGAAAGTCTCAGAGACCTCTGGGACAACATTAAACACACAAACATTCGAATTATATGGGGTCCCAGAAGAAGAGAAAAAGAAAGGGACTGAGAAAATATTTGAAGAAATTATAGTTGAAAACATCCCTAATATGGGAAAGGAAATAGTTAATAAAGTCCAAGAAGTGCAGAGGGTCCCATACAGGATAAATCCAAGGAGAAACACGCCAAGGCACATATTAATCAAACTATCAAAAAGTAAATACAAAGAAAAAATATTAAAAGCATCAAGGGAAAAAAAAACAAATAACATACAAGGGAATCCCCATAAAGTTAACACCTCTTTTTTCAGCAGAAACTCTGCAAGTCAGAAGGGAGTGACAGGACATATTTAAAGTGATGAAGGGGAAAAACCTACAAGCAAGATTACTCTAGATAGCTAGTGGGAAGCAGCCACATAGCACAGGGAGATCAGCTCGGTGGTTTGTGACCACCTAGAGGGGTGGGATAGGGAGGGTGGGAGGGAGGGAGATGCAAGAGGGAAGAGATATGAGAACATATGTATATGTATAACTGATTCACTTTGTTATAAAGCAGAAACTAACACACCATTGTAAAGCAATTATACTCCAATAAAGATGTCAAAAAAAAAAAAAAGAGAGAATTCAAGCCACCAAACCAGGTTTACAACAAATGCTAAACAAATTTCTCAAGGCAGGAAACACAAGAAAAGGAAAAGACCTACAATAACAAACTCAAAACAATTAAGAAAATGGTAATAAGAACATACATATCGATAATTACCTTAAATGTAAATGGATTAAATGCTCCAAACGAAAGACACAGACTGGCTGAATGGATACCAAAACAAGATGCATACATAGGCTGTCTACAAGACACCCACTTCAGACCTAGGGACACATACGGACTGAAAGTGAGGAGATGGAAAAAGATGATCCCTGCAAATAGAAATCAAAAGAAAGCTGAAGTATCAATTCTCATATCAGGCAAAAGAGACTTTACAATAAAGACGATTGCAAGAGACAAAGAAGGACACTACATAATGATCAAGGGATCAATCCAAGAAGAAGATATAACAACTGTAAATATTTATGTACCCAACATAGGAGCACCTCAACACATAAGGCAAATGTGAAGAGCCATAAAGAGGAAATTGACAGGAACACAATCATAGTAGGGTACTTTAACACAACCCTGTCACCAATGGACAGATAATACAAACAGAAAATAAATAAGGAAACACAAGCTTTAAATGACACAATAGACAAGATGGACTTAATTGATATTTACAGGACATTCCAACCAAAAACAACAGAATACACATTTTTCTCAAGTGCTCATGGAACATTCTCCAGGATAGATGATATCTTGGGTCACAAAACAAGCCTTGGTAAATTTAAGAAAATTGCAATTGTATCAAGTATCTTTTCTGATTACAATGCTATGAGACTAGATATCAATTACAGGAAAAAAATCTGTAAAAAATACAAACAGATGGAGGCTAAACAATACACTACTTAATAACAAAGAGAACACTGAAGAAATAAAAGGGGGAATCAAAAAATACCTAGAAACAAATGACAATGAAAACATGATGACCCAAACCCTATGGGATGCAGCAAAAGAAGTTCTAAGAGGGAAGTTTATACCAATACAATCCTACCTCAAGAAACAAGAAACATCTCAAATAAACAACCAAACCTTACACTGAAAGCAATTAGAGAAAGAAGAACAAAAAACCCCAAAGTTAGCAGAAGGAAAGAAATCATAAAGATCAGATCAGAAATAAATGAAAAAGAAATGAAGAAAACAACAGCAAAGATCAGTAAAACTAAAAGCTGGTTCTTTGAGCAGATAAACAGAATTGATAAACCATTAGCCAGACTCATCAAGAAAAAAAGTGAGAAGACTCAAATCAATAGAATTAGAAATGAAAAAGGAGAAGTAACAACTGACACTGCAGAAATAGAAAGGATCATGAGAGATTACTACAAGCAACTATATGCCAATAAAATGGACAACCTGGAAGAAATGGACAAATTCTTAGAAAAGCACAACCTTCTGAGACTGAACCAGGAAGAAATAAAAACATAAACAGACCAATCACAAGTACTGAAATTGAGACTGTGATTAAAAACCTTCCAACAAACAAAAGCCCAGGACCAGATGGCTTCACAGGTGAATTCTATCAAACACTTAGAGCAGAGCTAACACCTGTCCTTCTCAAACTCTTGCAAAATACAGCAGAAGGAGGAGCACTCCCAAACTCGTTCTATGAGGCCACCATCACCCTGATACCAAAACCAGACAAAGACATCACAAAGAAAGAAAACTACAGGCCAATATCACTGATGACCATAGATGCAAAAATCCGCAAGAAAATACTAGCAAACAGAATCCAACAGCACATTAAAAGGATCATACACCATGATCAAGTGGGGTTTATCCCAGGAATACAAGGATTCTTCAATATACGTAAAGCAACCAATGTGATACACCATAGTAACAAACAAAGGGGAAAAACCATATGATCATCTCAATAGATGCAGAAAAAGCTTTTGACAAAATTCAACACCATTTATGATAAAAACTCTCCAGGAAGTAGGCATAGCGGGAATTTACCTCAACATAATAAAGGCCATATATGACAAACCCAGAGCCAACATCGTTCTCAATACTGAAAAACTGAAAGCATTTCCACTAAGATCAGGGACAAGACAAGGTTGCCCACTCTCACTACTATTATTCAACATAATTTTGGAAGTTTTAGCCGCAGCAATCAGAAAGGAATCCAAATCAGAAAACATGAAATAAAGCTGTCACTGCTTGAAGATGACATGATTCTATACATAGAGAATCCTAAACATGCCACCAGAGAACTACTAGAGCTAATCAATGAATTTGGTAAAGTAGCAGGATACAAAATTCATGCACAGAAATCTCTTGCATTCCTATACACTAATGATGAAAAATATGAAAGAGAAATTAATGAAATGTTCCCATTTACCATTGCAACAAAAAGAATAAAATACCTAGGAATAAACTTACCTATGGAGACAAAAACCTTTATGCAGAAATCTATAAGACACTGATGAAAGAAATTAAAGATGACACAAACAGATGGAGAGATATACCATATTCTTGGATTGGAAGAATCAATACTGTGAAAATGACTCTACTACCCAAAGCAATCTACAGATTCAATGCAATCCCTATCAAACTACCAATGGCACTTTTCACAGAACTAGAACAAAAAATTTCACAATTTGTATGGAAACATAAAAGACTCTGAATAACCAAAGCAATCCTGAGAAAGAAAAGCATAGCTAGAGGAATCAGGCTCCAGACTTCAGAGTATACTACAAAACTACAGTAATCAAGACAGTATGGTACTCACACAAAAACGGAAATATAGATGAATAGAACAGGACAGAAAGCCCAGAGATAAACCCATGCACATATGGTCACCTTATTTTTGATAAAGGAGGCAAGAATATACAATGGAGAAGAGACAGCCTCTTCAACAAGTGGTGCTAGGAAAACTGGACAGCTACATGTAAAAGAATGAAATTAGAACATTCCCTTACACCATACACAAAAATAAACTCAAAATGGATTAAAGACCTACATGTAAGGCCAGACACTATCAAACTCTTAGAGGAAAACATAGGCAGAACACTCTATGACATTAATCACAGCAAGATCCTCTTTGACCCACCTCCTAGAGAAATGGAAATAAAAAGAAAAATAAATATATGGACCTAGTGAAACTTAAAAGCTTTTGCACAGCAAAGGAAACCATAAACAAGACAAAAAGGCAACCCTCAGAATGGGAGAATATATTTGCAAATGAAGCAACTGATGAAGGATTAATCTCCAAAATTTACAAGTAGCTCATGCAGCTCAATATCAAAAAAGCAAACAACCCAATCCACAAATGGGCAGAAGACCTAAATAGATATTTCTCCAAGGAAGATACATAGATTGCCAGCAAACACATTAAAGGATGCTCAACATCACTAATCATTAGAGAAATGCACATCAAAACTACAATGAGGTATCGCTTCACACCAGTCAGAATCGCCATCATCAAAAAATCTACAAATAGGGCTTCCCTGGTGGCGCAGTGGTTGAGAGTCCGCCTGCCGATGCAGGGGACACGGGTTCGTGCCCCGGTCTGGGAAGATCCCACACGCCGCGGAGCAGCTGGGCCCGTGAGCCATGGCAGCTCAGCCTGCGCGTCCAGAGCCTGTGCTCTGCAACGGGAGAGGCCACAACAGTGAGAGGCCCACATACCACAAAAAAAAAAAAAAAAAAAATCTACAAATAATAAATGCTGGAGAGGGTGTGGAGAAAAGGGAACCCTCTTGCAGTGTTGGTGGGAATGTAAATTGATAGAGCCACTATGGAGAACAGTATGGAAGTTCCTTAAAAAATTAAAAATAGAAATACCATACAACCCAGCCCTCTCGCTACTGGGCATATAACCTGAGAAAACCATAATTCAAAAAGAGTCATGTACCACTATGTTCATTGTAGCTCTATTTATAATAGCCAGGACGTGGAAGCAACCTAAGTGTCCACCGACAGATGAATGGATAAAGAAGATGTAGCACATATATACAATGGAATATTACTCAGCCATTAAAAGAAACGAAATTGAGTTATTTGTAGTGAGGTGGATGGACTTAGAGTCTGTCATACCGAGTGAAGTATGTCAGAAAGAGAAAAACAAATACCGTATGCTAACACATGTACATGGAATCTAAAAAAAAAAAAAAAAAAATTCTGAGGAACCTTGGGCCAGGACAGGAATAAAGACAGAGATATATAGAATGGACTTGAGGACACAGGGAGGGGGGAGGGTAAGCTGGGACGAAGTGAGAGAGTGGCATGGACTTATATCCACTACCAAACGTAAAATAGATAGGTAGCGGGAAGCAGATGCGTAGCACAGGGAGATCAGCTCGGTGCTTTGTGACCACCTAGAGGGGTGGGATAGGGAGGGTGGGAGGGAGGGAGATACAAGAGGGAGGAGATATGGGGATATATGTATATGTATAGCTGATTCACTTTGTTATAAAGCAGAAACTAACACACCATTGTAAAGCAATTATACTCCAATAAAGATGTTAAAAAAAAAAAACTAGGTGACCTCAGCATTCCTTTAAATTTCTATTATTTCTACCAAAGTCAATTGAATAATGAGATTAACTTCCACATGGTTGGAGAGAAGGAAACTAATGTCTCCCTGGCACCCATGCTGGGGTTTTCCCGACTTTGCCTCATGTGAACCTGCAACAACTCTAAGAGATTGGCACCACTCTCCCCACTTAACAGATGACATCGCCAAGTCTTAAATCAGTGAAGCAATGTGTCCCAGACTACGAGATGGAGGGTGGTAGGACGAAGACTCAGACTCTGTTTCCACAACTTCCCATTCCTCCATGGGGCTCGTGCTCCCTCACAAACCACATAAAGAAGGCCAGTGTCATTTCCTTGTAGTCCTGCCTTGTCAGTCCTCAGGAGAAAGCCCTGTGCCAGACAACACTATTTGCATTCCAAGCACCGAGCAGGACACAGAGGGGATGCCAACACATAGAATCTGTGCTCCTGCCCTCTGGCTTGGGTGACAGGCTTCTGGTAAATGACATCTACTGAAATTGGCTGTGGGGATCAGAGTGAGAGTTCACCCTGACATTTCCCATGTCCCATTCTTTATTCCTAAAGCAACCATCTTCATCCAGAACACGGGGGCTTTTCACTGCACCATTCAGATATTTGTGGCACTGCCATAACCCTCACTTTTCATCATCTCTTTTCTTTCATCCCTGTATATTCCAGTTCTGGCTGGGGGTAGGGTGTGGGTGGAATTAAAACCTTTCCATGTCTGCATGTGGAAGTCAATGCAAAAATAATCAAATCTCCAACCATTTACCTTTTATCTCCAATTCTAATCCATTGTTCTGAGAACGATTTGAATGGTGTGCTTCCCCTGCTGTGTAATTTAAAATTGAGTTCACACTTAGCTCACTTTTTACTGTTAGGAATGTTTCTGCAGCAGGCATTTCAGCCTCCGCACAAGAACAGTTCTAACTTGGAGCTCAAACAGAGAGAGGGAGCTGGTATTGCAGGAATGTCAGCCAAGCTCCTGGTTTAATGGCTGTGCGGTGGCTGAGTAGTTGCAGATGTGAGCACTTCAGGGCAAGCAGCAGTGCTAAGATGTGAAGGCCTCCAAGACCTGGTATTTCAAAGTGGGTAAATTTAAACAAAATTGTGGCATAGGATTTCTTTTTGATGCTATTTTTTGGTGTCAAAGCTGCTACTTGATACCCAAAATGGTAGTTCCTATTCAATCTACTCTTCATAATCATGGCATCTCTAAGGTAGAAAATTAATTGGATGAGGTTAAATATCCCCTTTTCATGTCAAAAAAATTGGTTTTTCTAGGGATTAAAGGATTAACGTGGTGTTAAGTCCCTAAAGAGGTTTAAATACTTTATTATTCATTACAAAACACAAAGATCGGGCTGTTATTTTTTTCTTATGTCACTGCCACTCATGTCATTAAAGGGAGCACCACGGCGAACTGATAATGACAATTTCAGAAGCTCAATGCTCTTCAAAACATATGTCTGCTCTGCTTACAAACTCTTCCTGGGTGAAATAGCCTGAAATATATCAAATTGCAGACTTTTACAGCCTAGTCTCAGTGCCAGCTGATCAGTGGGCAGGGATGAGCTTTCAGGAAAGTCATCGAGGCTGGAAAGTGGCATTTCATATTGACGTTCTCTCAGCTTCTGACCAAAGAGCACCACTTCCCATCAACAGCTGAGAAGATACTTCCAGTTTGGATCTAAGGATGGAGAAAGCTGGGCTCTGCCAGGTCACCACAGGAGCAGGCACTTTTCAAATTAGGGTTTATCCTCTTTCTCTACCCCATACAAAAACAGTGATTTCAGCTCTGTTTCCATCATATTTTGCCATTTTGAGTTGGAAAAATCCCTACATCCAATGCCGACTTTTTGCACCTGAGGAAACCAGGGCACAGATCTGGGACATGACTTGCTCTTAGTCCCTCAATTGTAAGTGACAAGGTGGCACTGGAACCCAGTTTCCTGACAATGATCCTTCCCTTCTCCATTAACTACTTCCCCAGCTTCTGCATTCTTGAAAGACGGATGTTGGAAGTTACAACTCAGACTGAGACCACAGCACATGTCCAAGGTCACCGGGCCACACAGTGACAATCCATGACCTCAGCCCAATGAGGCACAGGTTCTGAGCTAACTGGACACAGTCTTCACAGATTCGGGAAACCTAGTTTCACCATTCATTCAAATCCATCCTGCAAGGCTCCTGGCCCTCTCCTGGGGGACATAAAGGCAAAGCAATTAATTCAGACATCATCAGGACAGTCTATGCTGGGCAAAGAATAATGAGTCAAACATAGAATTGAGGGTTTAAGATAATAATGTCAAGTAACTTTCATAAAAGTAGAGTCAGACAAGATAAAGAGCCATGAGAGGTAACATACAAAACACCACCAGGGTCAAAAGAGAGAGGTCTGTTCAAGTTGGTAATTCCAGAAATGATTCATGGGTGAGGAAGTGGCTTTTGCGTGAGTCTTAAAGGAAGGATACACTTCAGGAGGTGTAGATAAGGCAAGGACATTCAAACTGAAAGAAAACACATACTGACACCTGAAACTAGCACAACACTGTAAATCAACTATACTTCAATAAAAATAAATAAAAGAAAACACATACATGAAGAGGAAGGCAGAGAACACTGTTCGGGAGGCCGTGAAGGATGATTTCTTCAAGGCCAACTGATATGTCTTCCCCTCCAGGAAGCACTCCCTGATTGTTCTGGGCTGGTTAAGTACGCCCTCCAGTGCTCCCTCAGCACCCCAGGCACACTCCCACCATCGCATTAGCCAGAACACTGTGTCACAGATTTGCCCTCATCAGACCCTAAACAACTTGAAGTCACTTCGGATCACTTTTTACATTGTTTTGTGTGTAACCCCAGCACAATGCCTGACCCATGGTAAGTTTCCCCCAAATATTTGTTAAGTGGGTCAAGGGCTCAGTTTGGATCGCTGAAAAGAAATCATCAAGAGAAGTCTTAAAAGGAAGTTTGGGGCCTATCTGGGGAGGGCCTTGGTGTCTGGGGTTAGGAGCTTGTGCCTTACGCAGCATGTGACGGGGGGCAGAAAGGTGATGGGGCAGGAAAGGATGGGAATGGAGCTGCCCTTGGAGAAAAGCACTCTGACTCGGGAGTGAAAGATGGATTGGAGCAGGGAGAACCAGGACCTGAGCACTAGGCTAGGCGGGCTCCACAGGACACCCTGAGCCTTCAGGGAGGCGGCCCTGACCTGCCCAGGGTCGATGAGGTGGGGGTCAGGGAGATGAGCACAAGCGGAGCTGCAAGGAAAGGTGGAGGCGGATGCATGTCCACCCAGAGCTGTGCGTTCCTTGGCTGGCAAGGGTGGGAAGAGGGAGCTTTCTAACATCTAATTCTTGGAGGTGTGGTCCACAAAATATCCACTGCCTATAAAGTGCTTTTAATTTTTCAGATGCAATAACCACAAGGGGAAAGAAATGTGACTTCTGCATCTCCACCGGAGAAAGCTAAGCTACACAGACAGGCAAGGTTTGGCCCAGAGAGACACAGGAAATCAAACTTAACTAAAACACTGGAAAGTCACTGTTGATACAAAATCCAAGTTTTAGGTGTTGTCCATATTCACACACACACACACGCCCCATCTCACCTGATTTTCAATTAGCATTCAGTTAGTAGGTCACAACAGGCAACGTTTTCAATTAGATGCGAACATGTATTTTACTGTTTTTCTTTAAATTCTGCATGTTCCATATTTGCCTTCAATAGAGCAAACTGCCAAACTTTGAAAAAGCTGCAGAAAGATCCAGAGGATCAGTGGGTAGGGCAACAGAGAGCTGAAGACTCAGGGTGGTCAGTGAATTTTACCGTGGCCGCTCCTGCAGGCTCCTTTACATTGTTTCATTGTGTACTGTCTACCCACATGTCCAGTTCAATGGTACACGCGTGGCCTTTAGGGAGTCCCCAATCTAATGTCCCGAGACTCAGTTCTTGCCTTTGAGAAAATGACAGATAATCAGCTTGAGAAGTCAATGCACGGGGACTTCCACTGGGGGTCCAGGGGTTAAGATTTCACCTTCCAATACCGGGGGTGCAGGTTCCATCCCTGGTCGGGGAGCTAAGGCCCCACATGCCTCACGGACAAAAAAACAAAACAAAACATAAAACAGAAGCAGTGCTGTAACAAATTCAATAAAGACTTTAAAAATGGTCCACAGCAAAGGAAAAAAATACCGTTAAAAAATAAAAAAAGAAGTCAACGCACGCACACCACATACGCAGTCCACATGCCTCACTCCAAGCATCTCACCACCAAACAGCAGCAATACCATTGCAAAAATATTACCACAGAAGTACATAATCTATGATTACAGAATTATGAGAATCAGTAGGAAAGCAGTAAAAAAGACAACGGCTAAAGGAGAAGTCTCCAAGTCAGTGTCATGGCTTCACAATTTACTAGACGAACAGCTTTGGACAAATTACTCAGACCACTTTGACCCTCAGTTTTTTCATCTACAAAATGAAGGTAATAGTAACAAATACTTACCTAAGCAGGGTTTTTGGCAAGCTGAATAAGAAATCATATTGTAATATATGGCATAGTATTTTGATATATAATATATATACTGGCATGTACATAGCTTACGTAGTACGTATATATAGTATGACATATAGTATAAATATAGCATATTATACTATATTATTAATATATTGTTATGATATAACTTTAGTTTGAGTATGAAGGGACTATCTTGTATACTGACACGAAGAGGAGGGCTGGGCAGAGCTGAGACAAGTGGGATTTCTCTGGCCGGCAGCCGCAGGGGCTGGGCGGCCTCCATGGGGCAGGAGGAGAAGGGAGGGAAGGAGCTTAACCTGCACAATACGTGCAGGAGCTGCAGTCACCTGGCAAGAAGGCAGGCAGGGGGGGAACCACTTGTCTGTACGTGCCTCAGCATCAGGGTCAGACAAACGGTGCATGGAAGTCTAGAGAAGCATGAGGTGGAAGGCAACAGCAGACAGGGATTGTCTGACGGAGCCTGCTGAGGAGGAAGGGTAGGTAAATGCTAGTATAATTCGGAGAGGCTTCCACGGTAAGCCTGACCAGGAAACCAAAGCGGGTTGATGTCACAGGCACTATTTTTTTTTCTTTTTTTTTGCGGTACGCGGGCCTCTCACTGTTGTGGCCTCTCCCGTTGCGGCGCACAGGCTCTGGACGCGCAGGCTCAACGGCCATGGCTCATGGGCCCAGCCGCTCCGCGGCATGTGGGATCTTCCCAGACCGGGGCACGATCCCGTGTCCCCTGCATCAGCAGGCGGACTCTCAACCACTGCGCCACCAGGGAAGCCCACAGGCACTATTCTAAATCAATAATTATTATGTTAATGCTAACATCGGCTTGCATCTTCACGTGGCCCTTCTCAACATTCTTCATGCACCCTGATGCCACGGTCTTCCTTGTTCCCTCACCTCAATGCAGGAAAGCTGCAGATGTATTACTTTTCCTACTTTATAAAGATGAGAAACCTGAGAGCAAATACTCTAGGGTCTGTGCAAAGCCACATAGACACCTGAGGCACACTGCTGTGCCCTCGTAATTAGGGAGTCTCCTTGTTGGGTTGTGCCATTTTGGATGGTATCTAGTCTTTCTCTAGACCCCTTTGAATAATCCTGAAGGCCCAGGTCCATCTCTTTTGTTTCTTTTGCAACTTTCAAGTCCCTTCTCCCCACTGTTCCCCTCCTTGAAACACACTGGAGCCCCTCTGGATGCTTGATCTTGCAGGTGCTCAGTGAATCCTCATGGAACCATGGACCGAATGGCCTTCCTGCTGGGGCACTTGCTTCACCATTCACAACTCCAGCTGGCCCTCAGGGCTGACTTCACATCCCCAAGGGTTTGTCCTGAGTGAGGGATGGATTCTCGGGACCAGCACAGCTAATGCTGTGACACACTGGACATGGTGGAGCTGCTGACCAAAATGAGGAAGATGCCACCCTGGTCAGTAGCTGTGCCCTGACTCAGCTCCACCGCAAACAAGCTACTGGTGGTGGGGAACATGTCAGCCCTGCACGCTGTATCTCGAGGCACCACTCTCCAAGGGGCTCCCAAGTTATTCTACGGTCAGGGTGTCCAAATTCTTTTAAAGCAGAGGTGGCCTCTTGCACAGTGTATCCGATCCTGGGTTTGGGAGAGAAAGGACAGCATGCTGGCCAAGCGTCCAGCTCTCTTACCCCTGGAACAGAGCAAGATCAGAGTTGATGACAATGCATTTTAGAAGAGACTTTTCTGGTATGGTGACAAGTCCCTAAGCCAAAGATTCTCTGGAGCCAAAGCAATTTGAAAGGCAGAGCCTCGCAGGCAGCTCCCTAGCCCTTCCTCTCAGTTCTCATGGCTCAGTCCCGGTCCTGAGTCTGATCATCAGAATGTAATGTAGTTGGACGTTACTCTCTTAGTTTCCCACAGAAAAGCCTGTGCTGAAATAAGATTTAATGTTATGCCCTTAGCCTTTATAGAGGGTTGACAGGAGCAACATTTGGGGAGCATATCTCTGTCTTTGTAGAACTGCAGTGGAATATGGCGTCCATTGTGCTACCTGGTGTCCAACGCAGCCCTGATCAATAAATCCTCCTTCCACACAATGCCAGGGAAAGTCTATCTCTCCCAACTTGTATCCCTTCTCTCTTCAGATATTACTGACTGTATAACCAAGTATGCATTCCTTTTCTCTTTTTCTTTTTTCCTTCATTTCTATTAAACTGGCACTGAACTCAAGCCTCAACTTCAGTAAATGATCCCATCCCTGTCTCTGCCCACGTCTGTTTCTCTCTCTTTTCTTTTTATTTGCTTTTATCTCTTAATGGTCATTTTATGTATGGTTAATTTTTTAGGCTGCTCAAATCCTGTCCTCCATTTAAGAAAAGAAGAAATAATAGATGATTGATAGACAGAGATACATGAAAAGGATTAGGTAAGTTGATTAAGCTTTGGGTGAACAGATGGAGATGAGGGGTGGGTGGAGAGACTGAACTGAGTTTCATCATTTCATCCACACAATTAACCCGAAATGGAATCAGGAGTCCAGAGTCATCCCTGTTATTGAACCAAGATTTCCATTCAATCGAACTTAGCAAAAGTATATTGAATATCTATAACATGAACGCAAATTTTTCCAGGATACGGTTTGTGTTTTATTCATATTTATATCCAGCACAAGGCTGCCGTTATAGTAGGTGCTCACAAAATGTTTGAGGCAAGTTGAATTCAATTAAACTGGAAACTTACTCTACCAGATGCAATACCCAACGCCCAGAGCCCACCACAGCCTTGGGGAGATATAATTCACAAACCTGAATAGATCGCAATGGCCATGTAATCAATACTCCCCTCCTAGACCACTCATGCTGATCGTCCCAGACATGCTCATTCCTGCTGCAGGCCTTTCTCATGCTACTTTCCCATCCACAACGCCCACTCCCTTCCCATCCATTTAACCAGCGCCTACCAGCCTTTGAGACTTAAATCAAGGCTCACCACCGTAAAACTTGTTTCCAATTCCAGTCAGCCCACATTAATTTCCCCTTCCCTGATCATCCACTGCACATGAGGCTCCTCAGGGACCTCTGACAGCCCATGACTCGCCCACCCAAACATCCCACAGGGCCCTCCATTTCAGCATGTACAGAGTGGAACCTCCCCCTCCAACTGCCAGGTAATCTGAGTGTGTGTGTGTGTGTGTGTGTGTGTGTGTGCACGTGTGCAGGTCCTGTGATGAAACTACCAGAGACAGAGATCAGATCCTGGCCCTGCCACTGTGTTGGCATTGATCATTGGTCAGGGTTCAATCAAAGAAGCAGATCCACTGGGATGAATCTATTGTGTTGGCCAAAATTTCTTTTGGATTGTTCCATAAGATGTTACAGGAAAACCGGAACGAATTTTTGGCCAACCCAGTGTGTGTGTGTCTGTGTGTGTCTGTGTGTGTCTGTGTGTGTCTGTGTGTATGTATGTGATATGTGTGTCCATATATGTATAGGCATCCCTATATTTATGTAAAGGAGTTTTTTTTTTTAAACAGAGATTTGACCTTATACAATTGTGGGAGCTGGTCTCTCTAAGATGTGTCTTTGTATCTGATGCTGGAGCTTAAAATCGGCAGAGCAGGCAGCTGGGAAGGGAAGATGAAGGGTGCCAACTAAAAACTGTCACCATCTGCCTCTACAAGGATGAGATCCCTAGCCACTGCCGCGGCTGACCTTCAACACACCCTGAAAGGAGTTCAGGGCGGAGATCGGAAATGAGGCCCTCTGTGCTCTGGGAAAAACTGGCAGAACAGGACTTCAGATAATCATTTTCAGGAGAAGGTTTTATGAACCCAATTTCTTGCATCTTCTCATATCTAGAAAAGCACTAAAATCATTAATGGAGACATCTGTTCCTCGGGACTGGCAGCAACCTTCTGCCAAAATGTGCAATTGATTACGCTTACCCCCTTCACCTAAATCACATCTATACTCACCTCCCCCCACCACCTCTTCGGAGCAGTTTCTCAGAGCTATCTGAGAGGCTGTCTCCAGGGCTACAGTCCTCATTTTACCCCCAATAGAACTTAACTCACAACTCTCACATGGTGCATCTTTTTCAGTCAACAAGAGCAATAAGGTGCATCTACAAGTATAGCTAGTGCCCACAGGACGGACTAAAGCCCATGTCAGTTCCCCTTTTAGTCCAGTCCTAGAGTGTGGGTGTCTCACAGAAGCCCGAGTCCTTTACGACAGACCTAAACACACACCTGCCCTGGAGTTTGGAAACTGAAAAAGGATTCAGGGGAAGGTTGCTGGTCCAACTACCTCCATACCAGTGAGGCGAACCAGCAGGTCAGTGACAATGTGTGTGAGCTACAGAAGGGCTGCTCCGTCTGCCCTCTAAGTCTCCCATAAGAATCTCTCTCATGACCCACCTGAACCCAAAATACCAGAGAAAGAGAATTTCGAGAAATTCCCTGAGCCTAGCCAAGTTGAAACATTTTGAAGTCACCACAACCATGTATAATCTTCGTGGTCTCGAACAAGTGACAATTTTCCGAGCTGCAGTTTTCCCATTTGTAAAATGGCAATAAGATAGCAAAGCATTCTCCTGAGAATTAAATATAATTATATCTATTGAGTTCTCAGTACAGTGTCTGGCATAGAGTTAGTGCTCGATAAGTGGTATCTATTAAGATTAATATGTCTTCTTCCTCCTATTTTCCTAGCTCGGTCGGTGGCCTTAAAACCTACCCCTTCACCCAAGCTTGGGCTTCACTCCTAGTGGTGGACGAATTGGATGAGATGTCATGAAGAGGTTCTGCCTTTGCCAAGCGACTTCTGGGACACCGGTCTATTTTCAAGGAGCTTGAGGGGTCCTCCATGTGCCAGGGTCTTGCAGCTGCTCAGTCATCTGCCTGTTCATCCATGGCTGGCACGACATACCCTACCTGTTCTCAGCCTGGTCCTCTTACAGCAGCATCTCTACCTTCTTCCCAGCTCCCCAGACCACAGACTCAGGCAAGGGCCTTCATGGTCCCCAGGACAACCTTGGGGACTGGGCTTCTTTCCAGGGCACACAGTGATGACTCTGGCTGGGACAGGCACCCCAGGCAGCCTCACCTGGGAGCAGACAGACTGCATCTGGGTCCTTGGCCTGGAGCACAAAGACCCTAAGCTTTCTTTTTCCATCAGGGGAAAGGCAGCTCTTCACGGCAGAAAAAAAAGCCCAAATCACCATAAAACCCTGGAGTTGGTGTAAAACAGGAAGTTCTGGTCTTTCCCCAGGGCTCTCAGTTACCCAGGAAGTCTTAAGTTCCTTACAGGAACTCAGGCCATATTAAAAGTGAAAATTCAGACATTTATGCTTTCCCTGCCCCCTAGAGAAATGAGATCTTTTTTGTCAACATTGTTTAAATAAAATTAGAGCCTTTATTTTTTAATAATTCCTACTAGGACAGTGAATAAAAATTCAAGGCACAATTAAAACAAACAAACAAACAAACAAACTAGAAGTCAGCCTTGAGCTCTACCCTCCCCTTGACCTCTCATATCCAATCAATTACAAACCCCAAACCTTGCCAGTAATCCCTGGGTTTAAGACTCAGTATGTCTCCCTCCTTCTATCCTTACTGTCACCACATTAGTTTAGAGCCTACTATGAAAGAAGAACAGGTAAATCCAACACGCCACCCCCCAGTTTACAATTGACTCCTCTATTCTTTTCAAGGCCATATTCCTTTATTTATCCCTAGGAGCTGGCTCTCCATGACCTAGACCCTGCCCCTTGTCCAGCCACGATACACAATAGGCCTATTATGTCACAGTCTCAGCCTTGTTTTACATGTGAACTTTTTCTGTTTTTATTTGTTTTCACAGTAACCTACACCTGTATAGGAACTGACACTGACAACACCATGCCTATCTGCTCCTCATCACTGCATCCTCAACCACACGTGATGACCCATAATGAGATTAGCTACATGATTCTACATCTATGCTAAGCCTCCCTGCTCACCCTACTTCCACGCTCTGAGTTTTGAGGAACAGCTGGCCAGAGGGAGAGTCTGGAACTGCAGAAGAGACACACACATTCAGAATTGTTGTCTCAAACTACCCAGTGTGAAGAGAGAAGAAGAGGTCAAATGCCCAATGCTTCCAGCCTTTGAGAAAAGTAGCTCCACTCAAGGAGAAATGTAGATCAGTGGGTGTCATCCATTGGTCAGGAACTCATTCCTCCTCCATGGGGCACAGCATGAGGCCAAGACTATCACTGTGGTACAGGGGTTTTGAACCATGGACAGTGGTCTCTGGAGAAGGCTCAACTGATGGGCTTCATGTGGATAAATCCTCTGACATTTCATTCAAGCTTATGTGTGAACATACCTATTTTGAAGGAAAGGGTCCAAAACTTTCATCAGATTCTCAAAAGGATTCCTGAGTCCAAAATATTGTAGATCCACCCTACATGGAAACGTGAGTGACTGGAAAGGCAGTGGGCCCTAAGATATGCCCAGGAGTTGGGGGGGGATGGGGAGGATGAAAGGCTAGAGACAGCTCTGCCTACTGAGGTTGCAGAAGACTGGATGAGGAGTGTGGCTGACGGCCAGCGTTTCGGGAGCCCAAACCGCATTCACATACCCCCGCTAGTGTGTACGGTGCACAGCTCTGGGAAAGGATTATGGGCTGAATTTCCACCTTCATTATCCCCTCAGCTGGACACTACGTGCAATAAACATAGTACACAGTAGCCCTCGGAAGCTTCAGTTCACTTCCAACTTAACCGAAGAGAGGATGAATCTCCTCTTCCGGGATGACACGGCCTGGAAGGTACTACCAGTATCTTCTTTTTTTGTTTTTTAATTTATTTATTTGTTTATCTTTTTGGCTACGTTGGGTCTTTGTTGGTGCACGGGGGCTTTCTCTAGTTGCGGCGAGCGAGGGCTACTCTTTGTTGTGGCGCACGGGTTTCTCATTGCCATGGCTTCTCTTGTTGTGGAGCACGGGCTCTAGGCATGTGGGCTTCAGTAGTTGTGGCTCGCGGGCTCTAGAGAACAGGCTCAGTAGTTGTGGAACAGAGGCTTATTTGCTCTGCAGCATGTGGGATCTTCCCGGACCAGGGCTTGAACCCGTGTCCCCGGCATTGGCAGGCAGATTCTTAACCACTGTGCCACCATGGAAGTTCCTGCCAGTATCTTCTGTCTCAGACCCTTCCATCTCAGATCCTCTGCATTCCTAATTATTTATGCTCTGCCAAAGGCACCTCTTGTGCTGTTGCTTTCTATGATAGAGGGCTCTTCTAGTGCATTTCACTGTTTGTGCCTGAATTCTTTACGAAGAGAAGGTATGTAACGCTTTGCTGTCCCCTGCCTCAGGGTTCCTAGTACATCAGCAGATGTGTTCGTTGAGTGATTGTGTGGCACCTTCATCCAGCCACAACCCACCAGTGGGCATGCAAGACACACCCAGCGGACCACCCCACCATGTTCTTCCATCAGCCTCCCCGTAACTGGCGGAAACCCACACAGCTCTCCTCTTGCCTCCCATACCCCATGCTTCTCTCATTCCCAAAGCAATCACACCCTCAGTGGAGAGAATGGGAGAGAGAAGGTGTGTTTTGAATGAAGGGTTAAGAAGAAAGAAGGGGAGTTACTGAGGAAAGGGTGAAGCAACAGTACTAGTGACTGGGAGAGACCATCCTCCAAGGGGAAGAGCGGGTGGCCCAAGAACACCCCTGCACCTGGCTCCCTTTGGCACTCTAAATGTTCAAAGTGCTGGGCACTGTGCTTCCTGCTCTGGATAAAATTCAGTCCTTGCCTTGTAGAGTTTGCTGTCTCAGCTCAGAGGTTAAGACATTTGTTCCAAATTATGAGGTTAGCAAGAGACAAGTCAGACTCGTGTCCTCGTCTTCTAAATCCTTGCTCTGTTTACTTTAAGCATCAGCCACTGTAGAACATGATCAAAAACCTAATCATTCACCACCACCCATCCACAGCCTCAGGATCCACATCACCTAGTCAGGAGTGTGCCTTCTTTGTTTGAGGCCCAGAAGCTTGTCAGCTCCACCATTATCTCAGATCCTTTGGTGGCCATGTTCATTGTCAACCTAGCATTCCAGGATCTTGGATTGTGGTACCTGAGAGAATTCCTTGCTGAGTGAGCTTGGGTTCCTGTGATGCTTAGGGAACCTCTGTTAAATGTCCTGTCCTCATAGGAAGACAACCATAAAGAATTTCATGACTATTTCTCCAGGAAGCAAAAGCATAGGATTTTTACAATTTGGGTACCAGGTTGAGGATATGGTGACTCACAAGCATATTCAGACCAGGGATCCTTCCCTCTTTCACGCTCGTGTCTGCAGAGCCTGAGCGGTGCCCTCTCTGGGTCATTCTGGGGTGGAACTGAGGCTCCACAGAACTGCAGCTAGAGCCGCATCGGACCTGGGTTCCCTGCAGACTCAGGCAGCAGAAGCTGAACGGCTCCTCCTCTGAGTCTCACCGTGCCTATTTCCAACAGGAAGGGGTTCAATGAGATCAGAACCTATCAAACTGTTCTTTTAGTTCCAGAACCCTTTCTTCAAAAGAAAACAATGCCAAAGGGAAGGTGGGAGGGAGACGCAAGAGGGAAGAGATATGGGGATATATGTATATATATATCTGATTCACTTTGTTATAAAGGAGAAACTAACACACCATTGTAAAGCAATTAGACTCTAATAAAGATGTTTTTAAAAAAAACTGATTAGAAACAAATGGGTCCAAGATGGCAGACAAGAAAAAAAAAAAGAAAAAACAGTGCCAAGAAGGATAAACAAATACAGCAAATAACAGCAGAGCTCCACTGGTTGAAAGGATCCCCGGGCTCCAAGGGAGGCCTGAAATTCTACCCTGCTCAGCCAGATAAGCCTTAAGGCAGCTCCAAGGGACCCCCCCAGGTCCCACAGAACAGAGCTTCGAGAACAGTGGGCTAGATGATCCCTAGCAATCCTTGACATTTCTAAAGTCATGTCATAAGACCTCTATTATTAAATCTTGATTCTCACTTGGCTTTCATTAACTTGTTACCCATCTTCTTAACTCCAGTGACAGAAATGGAGGACCACTTGTTCAGGAAGTGGTAGGAAACATCCTGCACCTATCTCTTCCCTTCAGGATTTTAATCCAAAGGTGTTTGGTGTCCTCAATTACAACATACCTTTCTATGGTGCACACTACATCCAGCACAGGCCACATCACTGCCCTCTCCAAGTATGGCTTCTGTACATTGAATATGCCAGCTACCCTGCTATGGGTATCATTGGGCTCCCTGGATGTTAGCCTTGAACACGAGCCTCTTGCACCTTCTCAGTGCCTAGAGAAATGGTGGTTGAGCATCCTTCTCTGGCAGGAGTCATATTCTTTGTCTTAGTTTTCATGCTTGGCTTCTGAATGTGCCAGATCATATTCTCTACATGTATGTCTGTGGTCACTAATCTCTCATACAACATGTCAAAAACTCTTACAGAAGTTTAATTCCTAATTTAAATTTGCCAAATATTTTTAAATAATGAGATGAGCTTGCTAAAACCAGTAATTTGTTCTCTAACAAGTAATGTTGTAGACTGAATGTTTGCGTCTCCCCAAAATTCACCTGCTGAAACCCTACCCTCTGAAGTGATGGTGTTAGGAGGTGGGGCCTTTGGGGAGCAACTGGGATTAAATGAGGTCCTGAGGGTGGAGCCCTCATATGAGTCACAAGAGCACCTTCTTCCTTCTCCACTCTCTGCCGTGTGATGACACAGCTGGAAGTTGGCGGTCTGCAGCCCAGAAGAGCCTGCCCCAGAATGTGACTGTGCTGGTACCTGATCTTGCACTTCCAGCCTCCAGAACTGAGAGAAATAAATGTCTATAAGCATCCCAGTCTATGATACATTGTTATGGTAGCCCCAACTAATTAAGTATCAAAACAAAATTTGGTATTCCCTGCTAGCCTCAAAAACATAAATACCTGTAAGAGTCAGAGAAGCTCAAAAAACAAACCAAAAAAACCCAAAAAACAAAAACAGATGATTGGGTCCCATCCCCGTACACTCGGTCAGTCAGTTGGGGCAGGGCCTGACGTCTATATTGTTAACAAGTTCCCCAGGTGATTGATGCTGGGAGAGTGATGAGTTCTGAAGATGTGGAATTTTCACATTTGGAAGCCTCCTAGACCCTGCTGATTTTGATTGTATCTTTTCCCTGTAATAAACAGTAGCCATGAATATAATAGGTTCTGTGAGTTCTGTGAGTCTCTTTAGTGAAACAAACCTGAGATGGTTTTGGGAAATCGCTGAGTTTGCAGTTGGTGTCAGAAGTGAGGGTGGGCTTATGATTCAGAAAGACACATGCACCCCAATGTTCATTGCAGCACTATTTACAATAGCCTGGTCATGGAAGCAACCTAAATACCCATCAACAGACGAATGGATAAAGAAGATGTGGTACATATATACAATGGAATATTACTCAGTCAAAAAAGGAAAGAAATTAGCTCTTTTGTAGAGACGTGGATGGATCTAGAGACTGTCATAACAGAGTGAAGTAAGTCAGAAAGAGAAAAACAAATATCATACATTAATGCATATATGTGGAACCTGGAAAAATGGTACAGATGAACCGGTTTGCAGAGCAGAAATAGACACAAATGTAGAGAACAAACATATGGACACCAAGGGGGGAAAGTGGCGGGGGTTGTGTGTGTGATGAATTGGGAGATTAGGATTGACATGTATACACTGTTGTGTATAAAATCGATGACTAGTAAGAATCTGCTGTATAAAAAAATAAATAAAATAAAATTCAAATATTCAAAAAAAAAGAAGTAAGGGTGGTCTTGTGTGTAATTTTCCTTCTAAATTTGTAGGTTGAATCCTTGCATTTGGGATCAGAAGTCTTGGGCAGACTTGGCAGTCTGGAGGACTGAGTCTATAACCTTGCAGTTTGGCTAACTCCAGGTAGGAGGTATAAGGAAAACCATCCAAGCCCCAACTTAGTACTTCCATAGAGAAGGGGGCCTCCTCACCCATCAAAATCCCAGTCAGCTGGGTCTGTGAGAGTTCTCCAGCACTGACTGTGGGGCTTAGGGCTGGTGCTAATGATAACACTACTGACAATGTCCGTTGAGATCATAAATACCTGCATTTGTACATTTCCCTTCCCAGCACAGTTGTCATGTTATTAAAATATCACTTTGTGTTATTAAATCCTTTTTACTTCTCAGAACATTCTTCTACCTGTGACCTCATTTTACCTTCACTATGTGCCTAAGAAAGAAGAGGCAGGCTTATTATACTGACTGTTCAGATGGGAGGCATAACGTGACTTGCGCAGGGTGACACCCACCACAAGAGTGACAGCCAGCACCGGACCCAGAACTCTCAGCCCCGGGTTCCTTTGAAGATTCCAGCCAGCCAGGAAGAAAGTCTGAAATTCCTCTCTCCATTTCTTTAAGACTGTCTATACCTCTTAGAAATATTACAAAGAAGCTGAACATTGATAGAGCAAAAGCAAAATTAGCCAATGTCTGACCTAAGCCGTATTTGCAATAACTCTCTGTATTCTCTGATGGCCCAGGAAGCTTCTCTGTCTTTGTGGTGGACACTGTCCGTGCTCTGCCCAGATCACCTTGAGTTCCTTTTCTGTGCACACCTCCCCTGAGCTTCAGTGTGCTTCTCAAACAGGCTGTACTGTTGGGACTATCCCAGGGAACAGAGCCATGTTGCATGAATACCCAGAAAGCTGGAAGCGTTCCCCACCTGGGGTAACCCTGAGCCACTGACTGATAAGTGTGTTATATGAAAGCCCAGCACTCCTGCCTCTGTTTGAAAGTCATAACACACTCCAGAGGTCTCCTGTGGGATACGGATACAGCTGTCATGTGCAGAACTTTTCCTGAAACCATATTCTTACTTAAGTCTTCCCTTTCCAGATTCTCCTGGGAGCACCTCCTTAGCAAATTACTAATATACAAATGCTCATCTCAGGGACTGCTTCTTGGGGACCCAACCCAAGACACTTGCTAACTCCTGTCTGCCATAGAAAGACTCCGAATCTTGGGTCATTGGAACCAGGAGAGCACCCAAGTTTGTCCCTGCAGGGAGAATATCGCCAAATACTGAGGGGTCTGATGGAAAAAGACCTCTGAGCCCAATAGATTTGGGTGTGAAATGGGGGCTTAGACACTTGCTAGCCATGTCACCTTAGGAAGATTACCAAACTTCTCTGAGATTCAACTGTCCAATCTACAATTTTGGGGAACAGGGTAGTGTTATGAGCTGAACTGGGTCCCCCTAAAATTCCTGTGTTGCAGCCCTAACCCCCAGTGCCTCAGGATGTGACTAAATTTGGAAAGAGAGCCTGAAAAGAGGTAATTAAAGTGAAAAGAGGTAATTAAAATAAAATGAGGTCATATGGGTGGGCCCTAATCCAATAAGACTGGTGTCCTTATAAGAAGAGGAGATTAGGACACAGACACGCATACAGGCAGAAGACCACAGGAAGCCACAGGGAGAAAGAGGCCATCTGCAAGCCAAGGAGAGACACCTCAGGGGAAAAAAAAACCTGCCAACACCTTGATCTTGGACTTCTAGCCTCCAAACTCTGAAGAAACAAATTTCTGTTGCTTAACCCACCCAGTCTGTGGCACTTTGTTATGGCAGCCCTAGCAGACTAATACGGTTGGGAATAACGAGATCTCCCTGGCAGGTTCACTGTGAAGCTTCAGTAAGAACAATGAGTTGAAGAGTATCTGGGAAAGTCAGAGCTGGTACACAGTGAGAGCTCAGCAAATGGTATGAGCTCCCTCCCGACCCCTCCAATATGCTGTATTTCTCCTGCAGGATTTACCGCATATGAGTCTTGTAATAGAGAGTGTGTGTGTGTGTGTGTGTGTGTGTGTGTGTGTGTGTGTGTGTAAACTCCCTATACTAGAATGTA
Organism: Hyperoodon ampullatus; assembly: GCF_949752795.1. Lineage (NCBI taxonomy): Eukaryota > Metazoa > Chordata > Mammalia > Artiodactyla > Ziphiidae > Hyperoodon > Hyperoodon ampullatus. The sequence continues at coordinate 108,448,165 of NC_136921.1, forward strand.
AGCTCCTTGAGGGCTGAGATTGTCTTTTTTTGTGTGTGTGTGGTACGTGGGCCTCTCATTGTTGTGGCCTCTCCCGTTGCGGATCACAGGCTCTGGACACACAGGCTCAGCGGCCATGGCTCACGGGCCCAGCCACTCCACGGCATGTGGGATCTTCCTGGACTGGGCAAAAACCCGTGTCCCCTGCATCGGCAGGCAGACTCTCAACCACTGCACCACCAGGGAAGCCCGAGATTGTCTTTTAAAGAATTTTTTAATCTTCATATCCACAGTGCCAAGCTCAGTACATACGTACCATATAAGAAATGCTTGTGGAATGAATGAATGAGTGAGTGAATGAATGAAAACCCCAACACTTTCACAAACGATAAAACTAAGGCTGGAGGAGTGATATGACTTGGCCAGGGACTCCCAGCTAGTCAGTGACTGAGCCAGGGAAGAGTGTCCCGGGAATCCTGACTCCCTGCCCAGGGCGCTTCTTTCTCTTTGCCATCTCCCTCAGCACCGACAGTGGGACTGTTCAGAAATCAACTCCCTTGGCACACAGAAAGCGCTTTTACCCTCCTGTTCTCCCTTGCTCTGCTGAGGCTCAGAGTCACTTCTCCTCTGGTTTCTGCAAACACAGAGCCTCTCGTGGGTTTCCCTGAAGACAGCTAGACTAAGAGCAGGTCCAGCTCCTGCCCTTGGACAGCTCACAATCAAGCCAAAGAAGCCCATGTCATGCACACTAACAACCACTGCAGTCATTCTGGCAAAACAGATATCCTGTTAGAAATCAGTGCCAGGCTGCATGGCCCTGGCTCCATCAATATGCTCTCTTACCCTCCCCTTAGGCCCAAATCCTCGAGGTAGTGATGTTGGCAGGGGGAGGGTCTGGCACAGCAGCCAGTCAACCGAGACTCATCATTTGGAAAATGATTCCTGGCACGGGGCTAGGGTGGAGGTTGCAGACTGGCAGCTTGAACTCCAGATCATTTTTGAAGAGTTCTTATCACTTAGAGATACCTACTGAAGTCTTCCAGATGGAATACGATATCTGGGATTTGCTTCAAAATAATTCAGGGCACGGGGCTTCCCTGGTGGCGCAGTGGTTGAGAGTCCGCCTGCCGATGCAGGGGACACGGGTTCGTGCCCCGGTCCGGGAAGATCCCACATGCCGCAGAGTGGCTGGGCCCGTGAGCCATGGCCACTGAGCCTGCGAGTCCGGAGCCTGTGCTCCGCAACGGGAGAGGCCAAAACAGTGAGAGGCCCGCGTACCACACACACACAAAAAATAATAACAATAATTCAGGGCATGATGGGAAGTGGGTAGAGAGATGAATCAACATAGGTCTGAGTTAATGGCTGCAGCGGGGTATGGGTACATGGAGGTTTATTATATGATTTTCTTTTTGTGCCTATGTGTTTGGAAGGTTCCAAAATCAAAAGCTTAACATTTTTTACTTAGTAATTGTGCAAGAGTTAACTTAGCAGGTCTGAAACTGGTATTCTTAGAGAGACCCTTGACTGGCATCTGGGAACCTTGCTGGTAAACAGTTCCCTACATGGACAGAAAACATTCCCCAACTGAGAAGAGCCACTCGCTATACCTAGACTGGGAAACCACGTGGTTTATGCTGGGCACTTGCTTTCCCCCTGGAGTCTGGAATTTTAGTACGTGATCAGCAGAGTGACCAGCTCCCAGTAAAAACTTGGGTGCCGCGTCCCTAATGGGCTTCCCTGCACAGGAGCATCACACACACATCACTGCCTGTTGGTGCTGGGGGAAGAGTGGGCTCCGTGTGACCCCTCCTGGGAAGGAGGAAGCAGAAGGAAGCCAGAGCAAAAGAAGCCTGGGTGCCACCTCTGTCTTTTGCCGTTATGATCCATCTGCATCTCCTGCAACCTGACTGCAGTGAAACTTAGCTGTGAGCACAACTATCTACTGAGTCCTATGAGTCCGTCCAGTGAGTCTCCAAAGGGTAGTCTTGGGAACTCCCGACACAGTTTATTTCATTAGTCTTTTTTAAACATTTTTATTGAAATATAATTGATGTACAATGTTAATCTGAAACTGCTATACTTAGAAAGGCCCTTGACTGGCATCCGGGAACTTGGCTGTTTACACTTCAGGTATAAGTAACTATCATTTTAAAATCAGGAGATTTTACATAAAAGTTTGGGTTTCCAGTTTCTCTTGAAACTGCACAAAACCCGACAACCCTGGATCTTTGCCAGGAGTTGAGCATGGCCTCTCCGATTCTACGGCTCCCACCAAGACAGCCTCACGTGTTTAGTGTTGATATTTTCTGGCCGGCCTCTGCAAGCATTTGAGTTTTACACTCTAGAGTAGAAGGAGGGGGTTTTTACAGGTGCCTCAGAAACACAGGTTCCTGAGGTGTGTTCATTAAAAGGCACTGACTTGCTGTCCATTAAATTTCCTTCAGGCTCTTGGAGTCCAACAGATTCAGCAAATATTTACAAAGAACTTAGAGTTACTAGATTTGTGCTAATAATATTAACAAACAGTGGTAATACTTACCATTTACTTGCTCTGTTCCAGGCTTTACCTACATCATGCCTAGTACTGATAACACCTGCAAGGTAGATCTTATAATTGCCATTTCCAAGGTCATTTGTTCTGTGACTGCCGGGTGTCTAGACCACATGCAGGCAAAGTCCTAAGCAGTGGAAACCTAGGGGCAAATAAGACAAGGCTCCTGCTTGCATCACCTTACATTTTTATCAGTACAGACAGACAACAAATTAGTCAACAGATGAATAAATATTGTATGTATCAGGCAATAATAAGTACTGTGAAATAAAATCAAGCCAGAGGAAGGGCCAGAGAGGGAGGGACTTGAAGATGTGTAACCAGAAAGGACTTCTCTGAGGACATAATATTTGAGCAGGTGGCTGAGCGAGGTACAAGTGGGAGCTTGCAGGCTTGGGGCTGGGGAATAGCTTCCCAGGATCAGAAGGAGCATGTGCAAAAGTCCTGAGGCAGAAGTGAGCTTGGTTTGTCTGAGTTGTTAGAGCTTGGTGAGCAAGAGGTCAAAAAGCTCAGCAGTACCTGCATTATGAGGGTCGACAGAAGGACCTTTGGATGTTATGCTGGGTGAGGTAGGAAAATCCTTGAGTGTTTTAACCAGGATGTAGACCCAGAGGTGGAAATTGAGGGTCAGAGACAATAAATAACATTGCCCATAAATAGCAGAGGCAGATTTCAATCCCATGTGTATCTGATTCCAGATGGAGTCCAGGGTCCATGCTATTGCAAAGGGAATGTTTCTTTCTTTGAAAGCTCTCAGAGAACTGAAAACCCAACAAAGCTCTCAGTTTCCCTTTGCTCTGGGACCCACCCTCATAAACTCACAGTTCATGGAAGCTTCCTAGTCTGAGAAAGGGGCATCTGTTACATTCGGCTTCTTGGCCAAGATCAAGTGTAGGTAGATATTGCTTAATGCTCATTAAAAATTAGCAACACACTATTAACGATAGCTCAGACACTGAAGCAACCTGTGTCCATCGACAGATGAATGGATAAAGAAGGTGTGAGATACACACACACACACACACTGGAATACTACTCAGCCATAAAAACGAATGAAATAATGCCATTTGCAGCAACATAGATGGACCTAGAGATTATCATACTAAGTGAAGTAAGTCAGACAGAGAAAGACAAATATCATGTGATATCACTTATATGTGGAATCTAAAAAGTAGCACAAATGAACTTATTTACAAAACAAATAACTCACAGACATAGAAAACAATCTTATGGTTATCAAAGGGGAAGGGAGGGATAAATTGGGAGTATGGGATTAACAGATGCACACTACCGTATATAAAATAGATAAGGAGCAAGAATTTACTGTATAGCACAGGGAACTATGTTCAATATCTTGCAATAAACTATAATGGAAAAGAATCAAACATAAAATATAGATATATACATATATATGTGTATAACCAAATCACTTTGCCGTACACCTGAACTAACACAATATTGTAAATCAACTATACATCAATTTTAAAAAATTACTAACACAGGAGCGTGTTCACATGAAGTCATTCATGACAACTCATGGGTAAGTACAGATTTTGTCCATTAAACCGCTTGAAAACCACTGATATGCTTGCTATTTAAAAGAATTTGAGAAAAAGCCTTATTTAAGAAAAAGAGAATCATCTTGTAATACAAATTATGACTTCCTATCTCCTTTCTTCCCTGAATTATGGTTTCTGTCCATGGGGTTTTCTTAAAGCAGTTATTAACTCAGATGGCTGATTTATTAGTGCCAGTACCACTGCACTGTATCACCGTTACTAAGATCTATAACATTAGACACAGCGTGCTGAAGTTTACGTGTGATTAAACCCCCTCTTCTCCTGGTGGAGAATGCTCTACACCCACGGGAACTGGCCCATCAAGTCTAGGGAATTTACACCTCCCCTTTAGAATTCTAATCCTCTCCTCACTGTCATATTAAAACAGTCGCCCTGAGACACTGGGACACTGGATTCTTTTAGTTCTATATCTGAATTTTATTTGGCCAAACAGAAGCAGCCTTTAATTCTCAAGAGGACTCCCACAGGAAGAAAATGTAGGTGTGCTCTGAGCCTGCTGATGATCAAAGAGAGAAACCAACTTTTGTGCCAGCAACTCTTGATTATTCAGGGGTGGTTGATCCAATTTGTGGATTAGCTGGGCCTCTTGGCCTTTCCTGATTTCACTGATCATTAGCCCATGGCCCCCCTCAGGCCAGGAAGATAAAAGGAGTGCCAGGCAAAGCGGTCCAGTGGCTTCTTGGCGGGTCCTCTAAAAGGGGGCAGGGCAGAGAGGCAGTCATAGGCAATGGGGAAAATGAGGTTTAGGGATTATCCGGATTTCAATGAGCTGGTTTCTCCGTGGCTCCCTGGCCCCCCACCTGAGTGCCTAACTCTGGATAATGGATAGTTTACCTTGGATGGGGTGGAGCATAGAAATGGCCCAGTGGATTCTGAAAGTGATATTTCAAGTGCCCTGGGGGGCAGGGCTGTGAAGCTGCCCTTTACAAGGCAGGAGATCATCAGAGCATCAGGTTCCTCCCCATTTCAGGGCAGGCATGGGGAGATGGGGCTGTTGGCTTTTATACAGGACATTTCTGCACCAGAACAACACTGCTTTTAACCCTAGAAGGGAGAGAGTTCATCCTCTTACAAAACACTTTCTAGGATTCCAAAAGTTCCCAAGGAGAGTGGGAGGGGAGAGAGAAAGAGAAGGAGGGAGGAAAAAAAGGAGGAGGGAGGAGGAAGAAGAGAAAGAAATAAAGAGAGAAGGATGGAGGTAAGGGAAGAAGGCCTGGGATGGAGGGGAGGGGTAGAAGAAACTGCAGTCCAGCCTGAAGGGGTTTTGATTCCAAAAGTCCTAGAACAAAACCTTCTCAATGATCAGACCAGACTGATGAACAAGAGCCATGGGGATCATAAATCCAGCCCCTCCACAACGTCGAGCCAGGAAAGAGAGCTAGAGGGATTTGGCAGAAACAGAGAGGTAGGTGTTCAGAGGCCAGATCTGCCACTTAGCCACTGTCTTTGGGTGAGTTACCCTTGAAGCGTCAATTTCCACATGTGAACATTAAGGATAATATGAGTGTAATTCCTTCATACTGCTGGGAGAGAAACTGAGATGCCCAAGTACAAGTACAAGCCCAATGGGGGACACATGGAAAGCACTGGATGGATGAACAGAGTTCCAGAAGGGGCGTGAGCCTCAGTCCTTGCAGAGATGCCCACATCCTCATCACTCACACCCTGTTCCTGGCACCTGAGTGTGCGGCCAGCTCCATCACCCCGTGGCGTTTCAGCTGTTGATGGTAGGAAGGCATCCAGGACACCACTGGGCTCATTTATGGATTGTCCTAGACCCACAGTCTTGGGACAAGGAGTCTGGTCTGGGCATTTGAGATCCAAGTCTTGGATGATACTGGCTTGTTCTGTGATATTGAAAAGTCATATGCTTTCTCTTAAATCTGTGTTGCTTTTCTTTAAATGGGAACAAGAATTCCTCCTGACTCTATGAGGAGTTGAATAGTGTGAGCTAAAGAGTGAAAAGTGCCATAAATGAAAGAATGATGCAGGAGAGTTAGAAAAAAATTTTTTTTAGTTACTCAAAATGACTTCCTATTTTTCAAAGTTTTTAGCAAATATTTATAGTCTAACCAAGGAACTCTATGGAGCCAGATGCCCAGAGAGTAACCTCAGGCCTTCCTCCTTGCCCCGAAGACAAGGAATTACAGGCAGTCTTCACAGGACACTCACTAACCCAGTGCCAGCAGCGAGCTCAACTCAATGCCAGAAGCTGGAGATGCAGAGGTAAAGTCGACACTTTTCTTATCCAGAGACAGAAGGACCAAGAGCTGCATGAACTTCTCATACTTTCTGGTCTCAGGCTCCCTTTACATGCTTAAAAATTATAATGTACTTACGTCTATTTATATTTATCACATCATAAGTTAAAACAAGTATTTAAAACACAAGAACACACAAGCACACATTCCAACACCCATCAAAGGGATTCCATCCTCACACGTCATGGAGCTTCTGGAAAATTCCCCCATACACTAGTGGGAGAATGGGAGTGAAAAAGGAAATACAGTTTTAGTATTAGTATGGAAATCGTTTTAACTTCTCAGACCCCCTGGAGGAATTTGGAGGATCTCCAAATTCCCTGGACCACACTGTAAGGGCCACTGCTCTGGGGGTGGTGCAGCTCAAACTTTAATGTGCCTACATACCACCTTGGGATCATGTTAAATTGCAGATTCTGCAATTATACATACATACATATATGTACTTTTCCTTTATAATTTATTACAAGAGTGTGAAAGTATTGGGTTGGCCAAAAAGTTCCTTCGGGCTTTTGGCCAACCCAATCGTTTCCTGTGCTCTACAGTAGGTCCTTGTTGGTTATCTATTTTATATATAGTAGTGTTTATATGTTAATCCCAAACTCCTCATTTATCCCTCCTTCGCCTTTCCCCTTTGGTAACCATGAGATTGTTTTCTATGTCTGTGAGTCTGTTTCTGTTTTGTAAATAAGTTCATTTGTATCATTTTTTTAAGATTCCACAAGGAAGTGATATCATATGATATTTGTCTTTCCCTGTCTGACTTACTTCACTTAATATGATAATCTCTAGGTCCATCCATGTTGCTGTAAATGGCATTATTTCATTCTTTTTTATGACTAATATTCCAATGTATGTATATATACCACATCTTCTTTATCCGTTCTTCTGTTGATGGACCCTTAGGTTGTTTCCATGTCTTGGCTATTGTAAACAGTGCTACCCTGAACACTGGGATATAAACTGCAGATTCTGATGGATAGGTCTGAGGTGGAGACCAAGACTCTGCATCATTGCTGACAAGTCCCAAGATGACACTGATGCTGCAGCACTTGGACGACACTTTGAGCAGCAAGGCCATAAAAATCAGAGGAAGAAAAGTTCACCTTTGACTGAAGTGACCCTAAATTAGATCTTCCAAATTGGGCAATATCATTCCAAATAGTGGGATTGGGTAGGAATGCCATTCCAAGTGAAAGAAACGAAGTAAGTAAGTAAAGGCACAGATGTAGGAAGATGTAAGTTTGGCCAAAACATAGGGTCCATAAAACCTTTAAGTTGCCGTACACTCCACCTCAAGGCCACAGCACTGTGTGTAGCTTCTGGTCCAGGCAGAGAAGCACCGGCCTGGGCACCTCAGTGTAGGAGTGTTAGACCTACCCCCACCCATCATTATCACCAATACATGTCTACTGAGCACCAGTGAGAAGCAAGGAACTCCAGTGGACATTGATAGCCTTGCTTTTCCATCATCTAGCCCCATTTCAACTTTCCCTTGAGATCCATAATTTTTCCACACTCAGTTTCAGCCGCTTGGGTGGGGCTGACCCAGGAGAAGCACATAATCCACATCTGGCTAATGAAAGCACAGCCTCCCTCTGGCCACAGTGATTGGTTGAAGAATAGGCACTGGTTGAAGCAGGCCACTGATAGCTCCCCCCAGGCTTCTGCTAGTTTTAGAAAAAGAACATGTGGGGAGACCACCTAGACAGAGATGCCCAAGGAGCCCCAGCCCTTAGTCTTCCCAGCCCAGACTCCAGACGCATGAGTGAAGATGACCCCAGCCCCAGAACCTTCTGACAACAATCATCTAAGGAACCCCAAGCAAGAAATACCTAGCTAAACCCAGTCAACCCGCAGATTCATAAGCAAAATGAATGAGTGTTGCTTTAAGCCACAGTTTTTGGTAGTTTATTATATAATAATAGGCAGACAGAACTGGTCTGCTTGGCTTACCTATTAATTCCAGGGCTAAAACCCCGGGAAATGAATCAAAACTCAGGACAAATAACAAATTCTCCAACTGTCTTCACTTTGAACCAACATGGTATTTGTAGGTTTTGTCAACGGGCTCTCAGCCTTGGGCAACTGTCATTTTCTTAAGCATCTGCCATGGGGCCAGTCATGTCAGGCAATTCAAATGCTGTAAATGAAGTCTGAACAGAGACATATCATTACCCTCTTCAGAGAGAAGAAAACTGAGGTGTAAAGAGATTAAGCACAGCTGGTAAATAATGGAGCCAAGACTTGAACCCAACGCCCACCTTCCCAGAATTCCAAGCTGTCTGTCCAGTGATTTCTTCTCTTTCCTGGGTACTTTAAACATTCCCCACATTATCAGCACTTTCCACTGTGAGGCAAAACTAAAAAACAATGAGACTCCTTTTCTGTTCAGCATGTCACAGGAGGTCTCAGCACACCTGCAGACGCTGCGCTTTCCTATTTTCAGAAGTCTGTGTGTCCCACTCTGACCCATGCATCATGCTGTTAAACACAGGAAGCTGTGTGGTACAGGGAAGAAGATCAAGGCCTTGTGATCAGACGCCCTGATTAAAATCCTGGCTTTGCCACTTGCCAGCTGTGGGACTTCCAGGCAGTGACCGCAGCACTGTTTCTGAATCAACATCCTCCTCCCTAAAAAGGTACAGAGAGTGCCCCTTGCGCAGGCTGGTCATGAGAGTTAAGCCCAATAGTCCAGGCTGCAGAAGGAATAAAGTGAACATCCTATAAAGTTGGGCTGTTTCCATTATGTTATAGAACACTGCCCGCTCACGGATGATTTACTGGTTTAGTTGGTTTCTTCATCTCAGATTGTGAAATCCTCATAGAATGAGACATTTCTAATCTTTCTTCAGGGTCCCAAAGCCTGTGGTAGTGTATGAGACATGTGCTGGGTGCGTGGTTAACATTGAAACCTGGTAAGTCGACAGCTTGCCTGGTTTAAACCTCAGCCTTTATATTTCACATGGCAAGACCATGGAAGGCCACAAAGACTATGGAAGGCCACACAGGCCAAAGTGTCCTTCGAGGGCTTCCCTGGTGGCGCTGGGGTTGAGAGACAGCCTGCCGATGCAGGGGACACGGGTTCGTGCCCCGGTCCGGGAAGATCCCACATGCCGCGGAGCGGCTGGGCCCGTGAGCCATGGCCGCTGAGCCTGCGCGTCCGGAGCCTGTGCTCTGCAATGGAAGAGGCCACAATAGTGAGAGGCCCGCGTACCGCAAAAAAAAAAAAAAAAAAAAGTGTCCTTTGACAATATAGATGGTAAAAGCATACAAGGGATGTGCAGGGAGGGCAGACAGTGGACAACGTTTGTATGACTTCCCCAGGCCTTAGAGAACATGGACTTGGAGCTGACAGACATGGATTCAAATCCTGACTCGGCCATCAACGAGCAGGAAGCATTCAGGGAGTCTCCAGCCCTGCTAGTCTCAGCTTTCTGATCTGTAAAGTGGGTCTAACAATACCTACAAGGCGCTGTGGTGATTAAATGAGACATTTCATGTAAGGCATATGTTGGCATGTGTAGGCTCCATGAAAATAAATGATTATCATTAGCTGTACGCTTGGGGATAAAATCCCTGGCTTACTCACTTGACATGGCAGTTTTGTGGATCAAGGGAGACTAGATGGCATGATGCTTTCAACATATTTATAAAGTTCAATGCAAATGAAGTTATTAAAATCCAGAATAAAGTCTAAATCATCCAATATAAATATCCTTTCTGTTTGCACATGCAAAGCAGAGTACAGAATATAAGCAAGAAAGTGCTGGAGAAGGAGTCGCATCCATTGGTCTGGAGCTGAAAAGGACCTTCGAGATCATTCTACGTACCACATTTTTCAGGTTGGGAAACCAGGCCCAGAGAGTGCCACCATGCGGCCGAGCTCACACAACCTTCTTGGCATAACCAGGAAGGGAACTCTGGACCCAAATGTCTAGTCCGGTGCCCTTTCACTATTTTCCATCCGTCTGGCTTGCATTGGCTACGTGATTATCCTGGTATCTGCCCTCTGGAACATTTTGAAGCAAACATTGGATGCAACTGAAAAATAAGTAAATAAATGCAGATCAGTTTTAACACCAGTTTTAACTCCTCCTGCCGGGGAGTTGCAGAGAATATACCTCTGGGATATTGTTCTCTAACTTCCTTTCTCAGTAATGGTATAAAAATTGAAATGAGTGCTAAAAAAGAATAATGCGTCCTGGGGAAAATATGCTTTCTACAAGCTGCTTCTCTGTCCGCCCCACAAAGGCGCTGAGCCCTGAGATCCTGGCTTTAGGTCGCACTGACATTCAGCCATGAGGCCAAGTGCTTGGCTTTGACAAAGAGAGTTCTTCAATGTTGGAAAAAACTCATCAGTGTCCGCGTCTGATTTCCTCTGTTGTCCTGAAGCTCTCAATATTTTAAACACTCTGTGTGTAATGCTGGATTTCAATGTTATTTTAATTCCTTGCACATAACGAGGCTGCCTTTTTTCCCTGGTCATCCAGGCTTGAAGGTCCCGTCACCTCTGACCTGTCTCCCTGCTTTGAGCTCTACATCCGTCCAATTCTTACACAGTCATTTCTTCTTTCCATGCTCATGCCACTGGCCGGCAGCAGCCCTCACCCCTCACGCCTCCCACAGCGCGCCCACCGGGATCTCAGAGCCCACGCCTTCCCACAATCCCAAACCCTACCTGCCTCAGCCCTAGATTCACCCCTGGATCTGTCACTTCAGAGCTCCCCTTGTCCACAGGCTCAAGTCCAAAAGTCTCAGCCAGGCAGCAGCTGTCTCCTCTTTCGTTCCTGCCTTATCTCCTTCCATCCCTTGGAAAACTAACCGGCTGTTGCCTTGTGATGGCAAAAGCCTGCTGTGCTCTGCATCTTCTGTGTCCTCTCCCACCTCTACTTACCAAAATCTCACTCAGCCTCCAGCTCCTAGGAATCCCAGTGCTACTTCCTCCAGGAAGTCTCTGCTGGTTACTCTGGCCAGACATCCCACGTTCCCTTGTCAGAGCTGCTCTTCCTGCAGCCTCAGCCCAAGCCACCATGCCCCCACACCCACGCCCTTGGTTGTCAAAGTGCCTGGAGAATAAGAGACGTATTCTCTCAGACCTAGGACCACATTTCATTGTTGACCCCTCACAACGCAAAGCACTTTGTCTTCCACATCCTAGGTGCTCAATAATTATCTTTCGATTGAACAAAAGGGAAAACAAACAATAAAAACCCTCACTCTTTAAACTCATTGCCTTCTAAGACACCCAGCAGAATTCAATAGGCTGAGAATTAAATTCACCAATTCCGATTTCTTCTCTGGATATTAACTTGAAAGTTCATTGGCTGCCCTGTGCCTCAGTTTCCCCATCTGTGACCACATGACAAAAACATTTCTTCCTAACCTACTTCAACCAGGCTATTTATTTTCACCCAAAAGGTGGCAATGTCATGCTTGTTTTGTGTTGTGTTATGTTTTCTTTTTAAACAGGCTTAGTACACAGAGACCTGGAGGGCACTGTGTGGAAGAGAAAGACCCTGGGCCCATTGCCTGGAGTTCAGTGCCAGCCCACAGAGGTTCTCTCACCAACCAGAAAGGAAACAGCTGTGGTGACAGATGTTGGTGGTGCTGATTATTCCAGGGTTGTTTGCGTTCAGATTTCCCGGGCAGTCTCAGTTTTTTGAAGTCAGTCTCTTTGACGGGTTTCCCCAAACCATCTCTTTGCCCCATGTGTTGCATTTGTTTCCTCTCTCTACTCCACAAGCACACAGATAAGGGACATCCACCCACCATGAGCGCGCCCCGTGCCCACGTGACTTCGTTTGGAACACGAGCAGTGGCCTGGGGGAGAGAAACCTTTTCACTCTTCCTTAGGTCGCTTTGTGTTTTGGTAGGTGTTTGGGTTGGAGGGGGATAGTGTGGGGGTGGGCATGTCTGGCTAACCCTCACCCAAGGCCAGTTTCTCCAAAGATGTGCAAACTTCTGATCCCACTAGGGACTTCAACTGAATACCAAAAAGGGGTGTCTTTGTTCCCTTGAAACGGAGTATTTACTTTGAGCTGGTAAAATGAATTAATGAAAGGAAATGACACCTTCAGCTTCTGGGGGACGGGTGGTAAGTGAAATCGGGAAGGAGGGGAGAGGTCCTGCCCTCCCCTCACATAAAGGGGGCGATGGACAGATGAGGATGGGGGCTGGTGAGGGAGGGTGGATCCCATAGGGGTCTCTAGGACAGCCTCGGCTAGAAAACAGGTTACTCGTTTCTGGGATTAAAAATTGCCTCATAATACTGTAAGGCCCATGTATATGCAAGCAGTTGGCAGTTATTACAGGCCTAAAATAGGAAACCATTCGCTTGATCTTTTGCTTCAATCCTATTAAGGGCCCCCTGGAGCTCCAGAGAGATACCAGCCTGTCATGTCCCTGTTGCTGTGACGACCCCTTCTTTATAGAACAAGAAAGAGAAATGGTAGTGATTGGCAGACCTTGCTTGCCCCCGTATGTAACACAAAGGGCGACAAAATGAAGAGGAAGCGAGGCCCTTCTCCGAGGTCCGCGGCTTCTTAACCCTACACCACCTTCCACCTGGACCGAGGCGCCCCCCACGCCAGCCCGCCTCCTCCACAGGGAAGGGGGGCAGAGGGTGGGGGGACCACCGGCCTAATGTCGAGTGCTGAGGACCAAAGATCACGAGTTAACGTTTTTGTGTAATCGCCAGTAATGCCGTAAGGTACAAACATATATACAGAAAAGCCCGTCTTCTACCAACTTCTTCTGGAAGCGAGGAAAGCAGCGGATGAGGCGTTCCCAGCCCAGGGCTAGGCCGGTGACATTGTCAGCCGGGCACTCTTTGCCCTACTTTGGGGGGCGGGGGTTCGGCGGCTAGGGGGCTGGAGGCAACCCGGGCCTGATAAATCTCACCATATGGTGCCAGACTCCGGCTCGCCGGCCATAAATCACGGCCTCCCTTTTCGGGGTTTCTAGCCCGGCTCCTCCGTCCGATTCCCGCTCAAGTGGAGGAGAAGTGCAAAAGGCCGTCTGCGCCCGTTTTCTCCGCGGCCTGCGGCTGGAGGGGGCGGGCGTCCGGCCCGTGGCCCCGAGACCGCGCGGACAAAGGCCCTGCCCGCCGCCCGGTCCCATCGGGGCCCGCGGTGGCAGAAGGGAAGCCAGCTGACCCCAGAAGCGAAGGCATCGGCGCCCGGCCTGTCCCGCCCTATAGGTCCGGGTGCCCGGGCCCGACGCGGCCCGGCCGGGGTCCGGCCCGTGCGCCCCCGTAGCCCAGGCGCCGGCTCCGCGGCCGCGTCCCGCCGTCACGCCCGCCTCGCTCGGCTCCTCCGCCCGCCTCGGGTCCGCTCGGCCGCTCCCTCCAGCCGCAACCAGTTTGCAGCCTCATCCAGGAAAACTAAACCCAGAACCGTCGCCGAGGCCCCGGGTTGCCCTGAAATGTACACCGATTAGGAGTCCGAGATGATTTCCGTGGGGGGTGGGGTGGGGAGAAGCTGTGTGCCCAGCGCTCGTCTCCCTGACTCTCTGATGGGGGAGAGGAGGGAGAAAAGGAAAAGAGAAAAAAAGAAACAGAAAAGTTTCTTTCGGGGGAAGCAGTGCAATAGGAAATGAAGATCCGCTCTGTAGTTTAGCTGAAAGGAAACGCTGTCTAATCCTGACACGTATCGCATTTAAAATAAAACTCTTTTATCTTCAGGCGTGCCGAGCCCCCCAAACATTGTTCGGACTCCTAGAGAGGGAAGGACGTCATAAAATGAAAATTTGTTTCATTGTGGGTCTCTCTGCCAACAAGAGGCTTTTAAAGGAACGCCAAACAAAGCGGGTGCCAGGAGGGGGCCTTCCCAGGTGAGACGGAGAAGGGCTCGCGGCTCCCGTCCGGTCCAGGCGAACGCCCGGGAAGAAGTTGGGGAATAAACCCGACTCTTCCTCCTCGTAAATCCCCCAGTTTCCTTTCCAAGACCCCTACCCTCTCCCAAATAAATTACAAGCGACCGTCTTCCTACGCCAAGCGCCCTTGACTTCACAATAAGCCCCGAAGATTTTTAAGAAAAGATGTTGAGGTTTGGACATGGGGAAAGCGGGACGTGGGACACGCCGCTGCCCTGGGTTCAGTGTTGTCGGTTCCTTTTCCGCCAGGCGGGATAAAGGAAAATATTTTAACTGCATCCAAGAAGCTTGTTTTTAATTCTTTGTCCCCCCGACCCACCCTTTTTCTACTATTTTTTTTTTTTTCCTTCCAAGAAACAGATCAAGAAAAACTAATTACAAGGCCCGGCACCGAAGTTAAATGAAAATGTAATCCGGCAATACGGAGAGCAAATTAATTTTTTAAAAGATAGATTTTAGTTAGGAAAAGGAAAATACATTGTTCTCCCTGGTAACATTTGTTAAAACTAGACTCGATTTGGGGATGAAAAATCAGTACTAACCCAGAACTCTGAGGTCATTCTCTGAGTACGTTGTCTTTAGAAATTCTAAATTGAAAATGTTCAAGATTTCTTTTGGGTCTTTGTTTTGGTTTCTATATGGAAAGGTTTGGGGGTTTTTTGTTTTGTTTGTTTTGATTCAAAATACTCCCTTTCTGTTTAGAACGAGTGGTCTTGGAACCTGGGAAGATTTAGGAAAGGATTTTTTGAAAGTGCCCCAATTGATACTTTACTGAAATAAAAAAATTAAAAAAAACAACCCCCGTCCAACTTTTTCCCTTCCAGGTGGATGTCACATCTCTAAAAATGCTCTTGACTACTGGAAACGTGGGCAGCAGCCATACATCTGATAAGTTGCTCTAAACCAGAGCTGGCTTCCAGCGGCTCCCCTCACAACAAATGAGGAGGGTTTTATTATTTCTGCCGTTAATGATGGATTTTTTGTTTTCATTTCTGTTTTTGTTAAACACTCTTTTTGTGTTTTCTTCATCCTATGTTATCTTCCCAGGGGAAAGTTTAATTTTCATTTCAAAAATGCACAAGCTGCCACACAAAGAGGAAATCACGGTGCTTCTTCCTAAAGATATTTTAAGTGTCCAAATATTAAAATATGATAAGGAATATTTTCAAACGGAATGAAATGTATGCCCGACTTCTTGGCTGTTTGTTAGAATCTCCTAAACGTTTCCTTCACGTAGTGTTTGTCTGAAGCCATTACAAACTCCATCTTGTTAATTTGCTTACATTAAGATATTAAAAATTATCCTCCTCAAATCTTCATCCCATGTTTGTTTTGTTTTGTTTCGTAGTTTGACTCACATCAAACTGAGTTTGGCAACAAATTAGTTGACAGATGTTATACGAGTTATTTGCTTTTTTAAGGATGAAATTTTAAGTCTGTTTAATTTATTTTTAAATATGGGGCTCCCCCCCCCCGGTTTTACTGTACTTGTACAGAGCAAGGCTGTAAAAGAAAAGAAAGCCACGTCCGCCTTTACTGTATTGGCAGTGAATCTGCGCCACCTTCTGGTAGGTTAGAGAAAGACGAAAACACTGCTGCTTCCATAAGAGAATTCTTTTATTCCCCATGCTTCTGTGAACATTGTCCTTTTTGTATCTGGACTCAGAGCACCAGTGAGCTTCTGTGAGAACTCGCAGCAGATCTCCTACAGCCTGATTTTATAAATATTCTTTGAACCAGGAAACCATTTCTTTATCACGCTCTTAAAAGAGCTCACAAATTCCCTTACTGGCCCCTGCATGTTAATTTACTGAAATGCCTGGCAGGGAAGTAAAGGATGGCTATAGAAGAGTCCTATTCTATTTTGGATTTCCTCAGTAGAGTGCTTGAAAACAAATCGGAGGCTATAACTGTAACAGCAGAGAAACAAACGCTTCTCTTTCTTGGGTTCATAAGACCCTCATTACCCACAATTAATCATAATGACATGCCGTATTCAGGCTTCTTGCTGGGGTCTGGCGAGGAGCACACAGATGTGGCTTGCTGTTGATTTCAATCCCTTCTCAATATGGATTTCAGGATAAAAAGCTTGTTAGTACACATTACCAGCTCCCGGGGTCTGCTCTTTCTCTCAAAAGTGCTGGTCAGCCCTAGCGTGCCAAGGGTTTTGTGGCCTTCATATAGGGAGCATTTCTTTCATGGCCTTCCTGCCTGGTGATAATGGCCACACAGTCCAAAGGTTGATACTCTTTCCTCAAATCTAAGCTGGATTTTTTAAAATAGAATGCCTGTTCAGTTCTATGCATATGGGTATATCTGTGTGTTACATGCATCTTCTCATGTGAGAGTCTCTTATTCAAAAAGAAAATGAATTTTATGATGAGCTTTAAAGAGTGTTGAGAAAATTAAGACTCTGTTCCAGTAGGGAAGAACTGAAATGTTTTGCCTGCATAACTGAGTTCATGGAGAGAGAGCTGTGCAATTGGATGAAATTAGCGAAATCATTGTTGAATGGTTCATCTTATGTTAACCTGTAAGTATTTCTGAGCCCCTGGCATGTGCCAGGTCTGTGAGCTGAAACAGCCATGGCTGGCTGTCACAGGCTAGTTGACGAGCAGGTAATATTGTCTTCACCTGGATTAGCAGGAGCTTTCCAGCAGAACTGTGTTTGAGGCATCTACCCAGACAAGGCTGTTTTGTTATTTGCACAGCATAAAGACAACCTCATCAAGGAAGACTAACAATTTTTTTGTCATCAGCATAATCTCTTTATTACAAAGTTAACAAGTTTTCAAAGAAGGTATACATAGGAAACTACAAACTTTCTTGAGGGATATTCCAAAATAGGATTGTTGTTGGGAAAATATGCTATCCATTTGTCAAAAAGGTTTAGCAAAAAATGAATTGCATATTGCTAAAGATTTATATGCAAAGATTAAGTCATAAAAAGAAAATGAGAAAAAGACACAAATAGCCAACTTACAGCAGAGAAAACACACGAGCCAATAAATACAAGAACAGAACAGGCCATGCAGAGCAATTACATAATGAGATACCGTTTTTTTTTTTTTTTTTTTTTTTTGCGGTACACGGGCCTCTCACTCTTGTGGCCTCTCCCGTTGTGGAGCACAGGCTCCGGATGCGCAGGCTCAGCAGCCATGGCTCATGGGCCTAGCTGCTCTGCGGCATGTGGGATCTTCCCAGACTGGGGCACGAACCCGTGTCCCCTGCATCGGCAGGCGGACGCTCAACCACTGTGCCACCAGGGAAGCCCTGAGATACCGTTTTATATCCAATACCCATGCTGATGCTATATTATAGATACCATAACACTATTCATTTGACAAAAAAAAAAATTAAAAGTCTAGTGACACCAAGTGCTGGAGAAGATGTAGTTTCACAACCTCTTAAACAATACTTCTTGAAGGAAAAGATATATAACCACATTGGAAAACAGTTTGGCACATAATACGTATAACTCAACAATTCTACTTCTTGGTGTATATCCAACAGAAACCTTTTAACCTGTACGCTAGGGAAAAAAAAAATGTATAAGTGGAAGGCAGACAGCAGAAGCAAGAAGAACTGCAATCCTGCAGCCTGTGGAACAAAACTCACATTCACAGAAAGATAGACAAGATGAAAAGGCAGAGGGCTATGTACCAGATGAAGGAACAAGATAAAACCCAAGAAAAACAACTAAATGAAATGGAGATAGGCAATCTTCCAGAAAAAGAATTCAGAATAATGACAATGAAGATGATCCAGGACCTCGGAAAAAGAATGGAGGAAAAGACCGAGAAGTTGCAAGAAATGTTTTTGTTTTGTTTTGTTTTGTTTTGCAGTACATGGGCCTCTCACTGTTGTGGCCTCTCTCGTTGCAGAGCACAGGCTCAGCGGCCATGGCTCACTGGCCTAGCTGCTCCGCGGCATGTGGGATCCTCCTGGACCGGGGCACAAACCCGCGTCCCCCGCACTGGCAGGCAGACTCTCAACCACTGCGCCACCAGGGAAGCCCGCAAGAAATGTTTAACAAAGGTCTACAAGAATTAAAGAACAAAAACACAGAGATGAACAATACAATAACTGAAATGAAAACTACACTAGAAGGAATCAATAGCAGAATAACTGAGACAGAAGAACGGATAAGTGACCTGGAAGACAGAACGGGGGAATTCACTGCTGTGGAACAGAATAAAGAAAAAAGGATGAAAAGAAATGAAGACAGCCTAAGAGACCTCTGGGACAACATTAAATGGAACAACATTCGCATTATAGGGGTCCCAGGAGGAGAAGAGAGAGAGAGAAAGGACCAGAGAAAATATTTGAAGAGATTGTAGCCTAAGACTTCCTTAACATGGGAAAGGAAATAGCCATCCAAGTCCAGGAAGTGCAGAGAGTCCGATGCAGGATGAACTCAAGGAAAAACATGCCGAGACACATGGTAATCAAATTGGCAAAAATTAAAGACAAAGAAAACTCATTGAAAGTGCAAGGGAAAAATGACAAGTAACATACAGGGGAACTTCCATAAGGTTAAGAGCTGATTTCTCAGCAGAAACTCTACAAGCCAGAAGGGAGTGGCATGATATACTTAAAGTGACAAAAGGGAAGAATGTACAACCAAGATTAATCTACCCAGGGCTTCCCTGGTGGCGCAGTGGTTGAGAGTCCTTCTGCCAATGCAGGGGACATGGGTTTGTGCCCCGGTCCGGGAAGATCCCACATGCCATAGAGCATCTGGGCCTGTGAGCCATGGCCGCTGAGCCTGTGCTCCGCAACGGGAGAGGCCACAACAGTGAGAGGCCAGCGTACTGAAAAAAAAAAAAAAAATTAATCTACCCAACAAGGAACTCATTCAGATTCGATGGAGAAATCAAAAGCTTTACAGACAAGCAAAAGCTAAGAGAATTCAGCACCACCAAACCAGCTCTACAACAAATGATAAAGGAACTTCTCTAAGTGGGAAACACAAGAGAAGAAAAGGACCTACAAAAACAAACCAAAAACAATTAAGAAAATGGTCATAGGAACATACATATCGATAATTACCTTAAACGTGAATGGATTAAATGCTCCAACCAAAAGACACAGGCTTGCTGAATGGATACAAAAACAAGCCCATATATATGCTGTCTAAAAGAAACACACTTCGGACCTAGGGACACATACAGACTGAAAGTGAGGGGATGGAAAAAGATATTCCATGAAAATGGAAATCAAAAGAAAGTGGGAGTAGCAATACTCATATCAGATAAAATAGACTTTAAAATAAAGAATGTTACAATAGAGAAAGAAGAACACTATATAATGATCAAGGGATCAATCCAAGAGGAAGATATAACAATTATAAATATATATGCACCCAGCATAGGAGCACCTCAGTACATAAGGCAACTGCTAGCAGCTCTAAAAGAGGAAATAGACAGTAACACAGTAATAGTGGGGGACTTTAACACCTCACTTACACCAATGGACAGATCATCCAAACAGAAAATTAATAAGGGAACACAAGCTTTAAATGACACAATAGACCAGATAGATTTAATTGATATGTATAGGACCTTTCAACCAAAAACAGCAGACTACACTTTCTTCTCAAGTGGGCACAGAACATTCTCCAGGATAGATCCCATCTTGGGTCACAAATCAATCCTCAGTAAATTTAAGAAAATTGAAATCATATCAAGCATCTTTTCTGACCACAACACAATGAAACTAGAAATCAATTACAGGGAAGAAAAACATAAAAAACTCAAACACATAGAAGCTAAACAATACATTACTAAATAACAAAAAGATCACTGAAGAAATCAAAGAGGAAATCAAAAAATACCGAGAGACAAATGACAATGAAAACACGATGATCCAAAACCTATGGGATACAGCAAAAACAGTTCTAAGAGGGAAGTTTATAGCTATACAAGCCTACCTCAAGAAACAAGAAAAATCTCAAATAAACAATCTAACCTTACACCTAAAGGAATGAGAGAAAGAAGAACAAACAAAACCCAAAGTTAGCAGAAGGAAAGAAATCATAAAGATCAGAGCAGAAATAGATGAAATAGAGACAAAGAAAACAATAGCAAAGAGCAATAAAACTAAAAGCTGGTTCTTTCAGAAGATAAACAAAATTGATAAGCCATTAGCCAGACTCATCAAGAAAACAGGGAGAGGACTCAAACCAATAAAATTAGAAACGAAAAAAGAGAAGTTACAACAGACACCGCAGAAATACAAAGAAACCTAAGAGCCTACTACAAGCAACTGTATGCCAATAAAATGGACAACCTGGAAGAAATGGAGAAATTCTTAGAAAGGTATAACTTTCCAAGACTGAACCAGAAAGACATAGAAAATATTAACAGACCAATCACAAGTAATGAAATTGAAACTGTGCTTAAAAATCTTCCAACAAACAAAAGTCCAGGACCAGATGGCTTCACAGGTGAATTCTATCAAACATCTAGAGAAGAGCTAACACCCATCCTTCTCAAACTCTTCCAAAAAATTGCAGGGGAAGGAAAACTCTCAAACTCATTCTATGAGGCCACCATCACTGTGATATCAAAATGAAAGATACTACAAAAAAAGAAAGTTACAGACCAATATCACTGATGAATATAGATGCAAAAATCCTCAACAAAATACTAGCAAACAGAAAACAACAGCACATTAAAAGGATCATACACCATGATCAAATGGGATTTATCCCAGGGATGCAAGGATTCTTCAATATACATGAATCAATCAATGTGATATACCATATTAACAAATTGAAGAATAAAAAGCATATGATCATCTCAATAGATGCAGAAAAACCTCCTGACAAAATTCAACACTGACTTATGATAAAAACTCTCCAGAAAGTGGTCATAGAGGGAACCTACTTCAACATAATAAAGGTCATATACAACAAAGCCCACAGAGAACATCATTTTCAATGGTGAAAAGCTGAAAGCATTTCCTCTAATATCAGGAACAAGACAAGGATGTCCACTCTCACCACTATTATTCAACATAGTTTTGGAAGTCCTAGCCATGGCAATCAGAGAAGACAAAGAATTAAAAGGAATACAAATTGGAAAAGAAGAAGTAAAACTGTCACTCTTTGCAGATGGCATGATACTTTACATAGAGAATCCTAAAGATGCCACCAGAAAACTACTAGAGCTAATCAATGAATTTGGTAAAGTTGCAGGACACAAAATTAATGCACAGAAATCTCTTGCATTCCTATACACAAATGATGAAAAATCTGAAAGAGAAATTAAGGAAACACTCCCATTTACCATTGCAACAAAAAGAATAAAATACCTAGGGATAAACCAACCTAGGGAGAGAAAAGACCTGTATGCAGAAAACTATAAGACACTGATGAAAGAAATTAAAGATGACACCAACAGATGGAGAGATATACCAACTTCTTGGATTGGAAGAATCAATATTGTGAAAATGACTATATTACCCAAAGCAATCTACAGACTCAATGCAATGCCTATCAAATTACCAATGGCATTTTTTTACAGAGCTAGAAAAAAAATCTTAAAATTTGTATGGAGACACAAAAGACCTGAATAGCCAAAGCAGTCTTGAGGGAAAAAAAGGAGCTGGAGGGATCAGACTCCCTGACTTCAGACTACACTACAAAGCTACAGTAATCAAGACAATATGGTACTGGCACAAAAACAGAAATATAGATCAATGGAACAGGACAGAAAGCCCAGAGATAAACCCATGCACCTATGGTCAACTAATCTATGACAAAAGAGGCAAGGATATACAATGGAGAAAAGACAGTCTCTTCAATAAGTGGTGCTGGGAAATCTGGACAGCTACATGTAAAAGAATGAAATTAGAACACTCCCTAACACCATACACAAAAATAAACTCAAAATGTATTAGAGACCTAAATTTAAGACCGGGCACTATAAAACTCTTAGAGGAAAACATAGGAAGAACATTCTTTGACATAAATCACAGCAAGACCTTTTTTGATCCACCTCATCGAGTAATGGAAATAAAAACAAAAATAAACAAATGGGGCCTAATGAAACTTAAAAGCTTTTGCGCAGCAAAGGAAACCATAGACAAGATGAAAAGACAACCCTCAGAATGGGAGAAAATATTTGCAAAGGAATCATCGGACAAAGGATTAATCTCCAAAATATATAAACAGCTCATGCAGCTCAATACTACAAAAAAAACCAGCCCAATCCAAAAATGGCCAGAAGACCTTAATAGACATTTCTCCAAAGAAGACATACAGATGGCCAAGAAGCACATGAAAAGCTGCTCGACATCACTAATTATTAGAGAAATGCAAGTCAAAACTACAATGAGGCATCACCCCACAGCAGTTAGAATGGGCATCATCAGAAAATCTACAAACAACAAATGCTGGAAAGGGTGTGGAGGAAAGGGAACCCTCTTGCACTGTTGGTGTGAATGTAAATTGATACAGACCCAGCAATCCCACTACTGGGCATACACCCAGAGAAAACCATAATTCAAAAAGACACATGCACCCCAATGTTCATTGCAGCACTATTTACAATAGCTAAGTCATGGAAGCAACCTAAATGCCCATCGACAGATGAATGGATAAAGAAGATGTGGTACATATATACAATGGAATATTACTCAGCCATAAAAAGGAACGAACTTGGGTCATTTGTAGAGACATGGATGCATCTAGAAACTGTCATACAGAGTGAAGTAAGTCAGAAAGAGAAAAACAAGTATCGTATATTAATGCATATATGTGGAACCTAGTAAATGGTACAGATGAACTGGTTTGCAGAGCAGAGATTGAGACACAGAAGTATAGAACAAACGTATGGATACCAATGGGGGAAAGCGGCAGGGGGATGGGGGTGGTGGTGTGAAGAATTGGGACATTGGGATTGATATGTATAAAATGGATGACTAATAAGAAAAAATAAATAAATAAAAAGTAAACATTAAGAAAACTGACAAAAAAATACATAAGTGTATTCAGAACACCGCTAGGCATAATAGTGACCTAAATGTTTATAAATGGAGGAGTGTAGGAAAAACACAATGGTGTAGGAACACAACTGACTGTGTACAGCCGTCAAAGTGTATCCAGGGAGACACAGTAACAACGATTACTTTGAGTAGTGTAATATTAAAAGGGAAAAAAATAGTGCCAGAAGATTACATGTGGAATAATACTCTTTTTTATTGGAATTAAAACACTTCAAATACGATATATATGTCTTCTGAAGTCATGTAAATAAGATGAAGTTACGAAAAAGGAAAGGCTCAGCACAGCTTCTAGATTTTCTAAAGCAGAAGGAGGAAGGAGGATAGAGTGAAGGCAGATCACAAAGAAGAATGTAAATTATTTCAATATCCCAGTTATAATATTGTGTGGTGGGCTCATGGGTGCTTCTTACAGTCTTAAAATCAAAGGAATGAATGCATATTAGAGGATCACGCACTCGGCCATGATAAGAGTGTATCATGAACAAGCAATTATTTGCACTCAAGGTTCAATAAAAATTAAAGAAAGTAAAACAGGAAAAAATAAAGGTGTTTGTACAATTTTCTTATGAGAAAAGTTCTTCCAGACATAACACTGACACCAAAAACCATAAAGAAATTGCTGGTAAATATGACTACCTTTTAAAATTTTGTATCGGGAAACAAACAAATTCATAGAAAAGAAATTAGATTTGTGGTTACCAGAGGTGGGGATATGGAAAAGGGAATTGGACGAAGGTGGCTAAAAGGCATAAACTTCCAGTTATAAGATAAGTACTAGGAATGTAATGTACAACATGAGAAGTCTAATTAACACTGCTGAATGTTATACATGAAAGTTAAGAGAGTAAATCTTAAGAATTCTCATCACAAGAATTTTTTTCTTTAATCTTGTATCTATATGAGATGATGGATGTTCACTAAACTTACTGTGGTAATCACTTCATGATGTATATAAATCAAATCATTGTGCTATATATCTTAAAGTTCATGTTGTAGTTATTTATATCTCAATAAAACCGGAAGAAAAAAATACAAAAAAGAAACATAATTTAGAGTGGTAAAAGCTGAACAAGTTGGTAAAAATATTTCACCACATATGAAAATGAGTTAATGACCTTACTATATGAAAATTCCTTCAAAGCAACAAAGAAATATCCAAACTGAGAAAAGGACAAGGGATATAAACAGTCAAAACACAAAAGAATATATACAAATGGCCAATAAATTCACAAAAAGTGTGTTCCAGATCATTAGTAATCTAAGAAATGCAAATTAAAATAACAACGAAACATGGCAAAGATGAAAATGGTTGGTAATGCCTGGTGCTGGCAAGGTTTGAGGTAATAGGCTTCTCATACAGGCAGGTGTAAATCGTTGCATCGTTTGTGGATTCCAGACATCATCATAATCAAAATGGCAGCTAACATTTATTGAGCTTTTATTATGTGCCAAACACTCTATCAAGTGCTTTCCATGTGTTTAATTCCCACAACCATCCCAGAAGATAAGTACTATTATAATCCACATTTTTTTAAAGAAAAAATCTTTTTTTTTTTTTTTGCGGTACGCGGGCCTCTCACTGTTGTGGCCTCTCCCGTTGCGGAGCACAGGCTCCGGACGCGCAGGCTCAGCGGCCATGGCTCACGGGCCCAGCCACTCTGCTGCATGTGGGATCTTCCCGGACCGGGGCACGAACCCGTGTCCCCTGCATTGGCAGGCGGACTCTCAACCACTGCGCCACCAGGGAAAGCCCAAGAAAAAATCTTGAAATGTGTATCAAAAGTCTTTAAAATGTGCTTAGTGTGCTGTATTAGCAACCTCCTAAGCTTAAATCGCTCAAGATTAAAATAGAGAGGACTGGTCTCTTTTTAACATTTTTTTTTTTCTGTTCACATCTTGAATGCTCACATAAGTTCAGTGCTTCCCAATATTGAATCTTTCTATACTTTGGATGCAATGAGGTTTTGAAGGTGTGAAAGAAAAGACATAGCCTTTGACCAGCAGTTCCTTTCTAGGGATATACTATAAGAAAATACATAAAGATAAGTGCTAAAATTTAGCTGCAAGGGCATTCATACCAGTGCTTTCTGAAATAAGAAAATTATAATAACCTGAATGTAAGATACTAAGAAATTGGCTGAATAAATTGCAGTATATTCATAGGATGCAATATTCTGCAGTTTTTTTAACCTATCAAATTGTATTTTTAATTAATTTTTTTATTTTGAGATAATTGTAGATTCACAAGAGTTGTAAAAAGTAATACAGAGGGGCTTCCCTGGTGGCGCAGTGGTTGAGAGTCCGCCTGCCGATGCAGCGGACACGGGTTCGTGCCCCGGTCCGGGAAGATCCCACATGCCGCGGAGCGGCTGGGCCTGTGAGCCATGGCCGCTGGGCCTGCACGTCCGGAGCCTGTGCTCTGCAGCGGGAGAGGCCACAGCAGTGAGGGGTCCGCGTAGCGCAAAAAAAAAAAAAAGTAATACAGAGAGAACCCATACACCCTTTATCCAGTTTCTCTCCATGGCACATCTTGTAAAACCGTAGAACAATGTCACAAGACAGAACATTTACAACACCACAAGGATGTTCATGTTGCCCTTTGACAGCCACACCTGCTACCCTCCCACACTTTTTCCTCCTTAACCTTTGGCAACCACTAACCACTCCATTTCTGTAATTTTGTCATTTCAAGAATGTTATATGAATGAAACTATACAGTATACAATCTATTCGGCTTTACTGGCTTTTTTTTCACTCAGCTTAATACTCTGGAGGTTCATCTAAGCTGTTGCACATATCAGGAGTTTGTTCTTTTTTATTGCTGAATAGTATTCCATGGTACAGATGTACCACAATTTATTTACCCACTCACCCACTGAAGGAGTTGTAACCAGTTAGGGACTATTAGAAGTAAAGCTGCTATAAATCATTTTTCTATGGGATTTTGTATGAACATATAAGTCTTCATTTCTCTGGAATAAATGCCCAGGAGTGAATTGTTGTACTATATGGTAGTTTCATGTTTAGTTTTTAAAGAACTGCCACCCTGTTTTCCAAAGTGTCTCTACCATTTTATGTTCCCACCAGCAATGGACTTCCGATAGGAGTATAGTGATACGTCATTGTAGTTTTAATTTGCATTCCCCAATGGCTAATTTAGATGTTGAATATATATTATTTAACTTTAAAGAGTCTTTATTTTTTAGAGCATTTTAGGTTCACAGAAAAATTGAGAAGAAAGTACAGTTTCTATATGCCCCCTGCCCCCAGGCATATGGCATCTTACACCAGAATGGTACATTTGTTACAATCTATGGACCTACCTTGACACATCACCACCTAAAGCCCATAGTTTACATGACTTACACCCAAAGCCCATAGATCATGCTTAGTATTGTACATTCTATGGGTTTTGACGAGTATATAATGACATGTAGCCACCATTAGAGCAGCATACAGAGTAGTTCCACTGCCCTCAACATTCTCTGTGCTCTGCCTGTTCTCCCTCTCCCCACTAAGTCCTGGAAAACATAGATCTTTTGACTGTCTCCATAGTTTTGCATTTTCCAGGTCATTGAGTTGGAATCATACGTATATACATACGTATATAGCCTTTTCAGATTGGCTTCTTTCACTTAGCAACACGCATTTCAGGTTCCTCCATATCTTTTCATGGCTTAATAGCTCTTTTTTAAAGCACTGAATATTATTCTATTGTCTGGATATATCACAGTTTATTTATCCATTCACTTACTGAAGGACACCCTGGTTGCTTCCAATTTTGGGCAGTTAGAATAAAGCTGCTCTAAACATATGTGTTCAGGCTTTTTTGTGGGATAAGTTTTCAACTCCTTTGGGTAAACACCGAGGAGCTTGATTACTGAGTCATATATTAAGAGTCTGTTTAGTCTTGTAAGAAACTGGCAAACTGTCTTCCAAAGTAGCTGTACCATTTTGCATTCCCACCAGCAATGAGAGTGCTTGTTGCTCCACATCTTCACCAGCATTTGATGTTGTCAGTGTTTTAGATTTTGGCCATTCTAATTGGTGTGAAGGGGTATCTCACTGTTGTTTTAAATTGCATTTCCTCAATGACATAGGATGTGGAGCAACTTTTTATATGCTTATTTGCCATCTGTATATTTTCTTTGGTGAGATGCCTTTTCAGGTCTTTTGCCCATTTTCTAATTGGATTATTTGTGTTTTTACTGTTGAGTTTTGAGAATCCTTTATAGATCCTACATACTTTTGGATTTGTGGTTTGCAAATATTTTCTCTTACTCTGTAGCCTGTCTTTTCATTCTCTTAAGATCTTGCAGAGAACAGAAGTTTTAAATTTTGATGAAGTACAATTTACCTACTTTTTCAGGTATCATGCTTTTGATATCAAGTCTAAGAACACTTTGCCTAACCATAGATCCAGAAGAATCTGTCCTGCTTCTTTAAAAAAGTTTATTACTCCATCTTCCCAAAAGTAGAAGAGCTCTGCAGTCCTTTCAAATAATATAAGAATGTAATTACTGATGGAAATTTCCTCATAATATGTTGTTGAGTCAATTAAAAAGCAAGTTGAAAACATGATCATTATATTTTTACAAATAGAATATGTATGCAAAAGTCTAGCAGAGTGTCTCAATTTGTCATCAATGATTTATCTCCAGATGTAGGTATCATCACTGAGTTTTTCTTTTTATCTGATTTTTAACATGATAATTACTTAAATTGATAAAGAATTTGAAAGCATAAATAGGAATTTTGAGGCATTTGAATGTATTAGGAATAATTATTATAATATTAGCTACTATTAATTGAGCAGCAGCTATTGTGTGTCAGATAAAACACTAGGTGCTTTATATGCACTATCATACTTAATCCTGACCTCTGTGAGGTAGGCTTTACCTGCACCCATCTTAAAGGTCAGGAGACAGGTTCAGAGAGGTTAAGTCACTTGACTGTGTTTACAAAGCTAGTAAGAGCTAGGATGCTAATTTAGGATTAACCAGTTTCCTATCACCTCACAACAATCACTGACATATTTATCATGCTTTATGGTTTACAAAGCACTTTTCACATGTGTTCCCATTTAATCTTTTCTTTTTAACTTTATTGAAGTATAGTTGATTTACAATGTTGTGTTAATTTCTTCTGTACAGCAAAGTGACTCAGTGATACATATATTTATATATTCTTTTCCATTATGGTTTGTTACAGTATATTGAATATAGTTCCCTGTGCTATACAGTAGGGCCTTGTTGTTTATCCATCCTATATATAATAGTTTGTCTCTGCTAATCACAGACTCCCATTCCTTTCCTCCCCTACCCCCCTCAATGGAATATTACTCAGCCATCAAAAAGAATGAAATAATGCCATATGCAGCAACGTGGTTGGACCTAGAGATTATCATACTAATCAAAGTAAGTCAGAAAGAGAAAGACAACTACCATATGATATCACTTATATGTGGAATCTAAAATACGACACAAATGAACATATCTACAAAACAGAAACAGACTCACATTTAATCTTTTCAGTAACCCAGAGGTGAAGTTGAAAAGGGCACTGAAACTTGACTTTGCAAGATTTGATTTTAGTCTGTGCCATCCAAGAGATGTGAGATGTCACAAAATGAGAATTTGAACCAGATAGTGTCTCTCCAACTTATTTTGTCCAACTCTGCTCGGGGATGCCCTCTGGAAACTTTCCATCCAAAAGGCTATACACAGGGACTGGGGTAACCTGTGGCCCCTCCCTGAGTGAAGACAAAGCAAATTCAGCAGATAGATATAGAAAACATCCTCAAAGGATCACTGGATAGCTATTAGGAGGAAGAGAGGGGTCTGGGGTCTGGGACCCCTCCCCACCTATGAGTGAAAACATGTCACTCGGGATTCAGATTCAGCCATGAGCCCCCTTACTCTCCATTTTTCCCCATCCCAAGCTTCAGCAGGAGAAATTCTGCAGTCAGTCTTAAAAGGAAGAGCTGGAATAAGTACATACATCTTTGGAAGTAGTCAAGTTGGTCTCCTGAGTTCTCCCACTTCCTTCTTTTTACCCACTCAATTTTGTGTCCTCTTTTTCCTCACTGATTAGACTCAGGCAGGCTTTTGATTGCCTGGTGTCCTCTCCCTACTCTGCCTCCCCACCCAGAACCTAAGACAGATTTCTTCCCCCTTCCTCAACTTGTCTTCGCACAGACCATTTGGTCTCCACCCATGCTTTGTTTGGCTTACATGGTCTTCGTTAAATAGTTGGGCTTTAGTAGGCTAGCTAGTTTAATATCAACTAATTTAACTGACAACATTTGAAAATCAAAAGATTTCAAAGAACTCAGTTTCTGGACTCTCTTAAAAAGTTGGAAAATCTGGCAATATTGGGCCACATTGCTCCATAGACCAACAGGCTAGAGCTGAGTCTAATTTTAATGGGGACACATTTTCTCCAGTTTATGACTAGTTACAGTTCACTGATTACATTCCCTACCAAACATCATGATTTTGTGTACCCTGCTATAAATTATTCTCCCTCTATTCCCTGCCTCTATAAAGCACCATTTCTTTTTCAGACTGACTCCAGGTCTTCAGAGGTAAGCAATCTGATTAAATGTACTGACGCTACAGAAACTTGCTATTGAACTGTGTTCCCCAGACCAGCAGCATGAGCATTACCTGGAAGCATGCTATAAATGCAGAATCCCAGGATCCACCCCAGACTTACTTAATCAGAATTTGCATTTTTGATAACATCCCTGGGTCATTCAACTGCACATTGAAGTTTAAGATGTGTTGCTATAAAGTAATTGTCCCATGGTGCCATTTGCCCGTCCATCTCACCCAGGAGTTATGGATTATAGACCTAAATGTAGGACCAGACACTATAAAACTCTTAGAGGAAAACATAGGAAGAACACTCTTTGATATAAATCACAGCAAGATCTCTTTTGACCCACCTGCTAAAGTAATGGAAATAAAAACAAAAATAAACAAATGGGACCTAATGAAACCTAAAAGCTTCTGCAGAGCAGAAAACCGTAAACAAGACAAAAAGACAACCCTCAGAATGGGAGAAAATATTTGCAAACAAATCAATGGACAAAGGATTAATCTCCAAAATATACAAACAGCTCATGCAGCTCAATTTCAAAAAAACAAAAGACCCAAACAAAAAATGGGCAGAAGACCTAAACAGACATTTCTCCAAAGAAGACATGCAGATAGCCAAGATGCACATGAAAAGCTGCTCAACATCACTAATTATTAGAGAAATGCAAGTCAAAACTACAATGAGGTATCACCTCACACAGGTCAGAATGGCTGTCATCAAAAAAATCTACAAACAGTAAACGCTGGAAAGAGTGTGGAGAAAAGGGAACCCTCCCACTCTGCTGGTGGGAATGTAAATTGGTGCAGCCACTATGGAGAACAGTATGGAGGTTCCTTAAAAAATTAAAAATAGAATTACCATATGATCCAGCAATCCCACTACTGGGCATATACCCAGAGAAAACCATAACTCACAAAGACGCATGCACCCCAATGTTCACTGCAGCACTATTTACAATAGCCAGGTCATAGAAGCAACCTAAATGCCCATCAACAGATGAATGGATAAAGAAAATGTGGTAATATATACAACAGAATATTACTAAGCCATAAAAAGGAACGAAATGGGGGTCATTTGTTGGGACGTAGATGGACCTAGAGACTGTCATACAGAGTGAAGTTAAGTCAGAAAGAGAAAAACAAATATCGTATATTAACGCATGTATGTGGAATCTAGAAAAATGGTATAGATGAACCTGTTTGAAAGGCAGAAATAGAGACACAGACATAGAGAACAAATGTATGGATACCAAGGGGGAAGAGGGGGTGGGATGAATTGGGAGATGGAAATTGACATATATACAATAATATGTATAAAATAGATAACTGATGAGAACCTGCTATATAGCACAGGGAACTCCACTTCGCTGTACAGTAGAAACTAACATAACATTGTAAAACAACTATAGCCCAATAAAAATAAAATAAATAAAGAGAAAGGTTCACAAAACTGATCAATGAGATTTTAATGTGAATAAATGAAACTGAAGATATTTCAGATATTTTAAGAGAGTTATTTTCAGATTCACTCTGTTTTAGATCTAGAAGATCTAAATTCTCTTATTTTGTGGCTAAATCTTGGAAGCTGAGATGGGGGAACTACCTTGTCCAAAATCAAAAGCTAGTGGTCCAGCTAAGACGAAAAGAGAGAGGAGGCTTCCTCACAATGTTGCCAGAGGGAGAGGAATGACATGGGCCCTGGGTTGTGTTCTAGTGTAATTTTGGAGGATTTCCAAGCAGCTTGGATTTGCCTTGGTCCTGCTTCATCTAGAGCAGTGATTCTCAGCCTAAGTGTGTAGAAGAATCACTTGAAGGGCTTGGCAGACAGATCGCTGGACCACATGCCCATGTATGTGGATACCCCAGGCCTCATGTCAGTTCCTTCTGCACTTCCCATAATCACCTCAACCAAGGTTCAAGGCCTGGAGGCGAATATCTGGGTGGCACAGTCTACCCTTGGGAGGATGATTTAGAAAAGAGGGCAATGCAGGTCTTGAATGAGGGCTTAGAGCCATTCAAGAAGGGAATCTCTGGGTCTGAGCACCTAGAGTATGGCCAAGAAGATGGGCGGCATGGCCTTTACACGGTCTAAGGACCCCCCAAGACTCCTCACCAGTTGGGAGAGGTATAGCCAAAAAGCCAGCGCAGGATCTCTAAGATTTGCTACTCAAAAAGTAGGCCAACCCAGTAGTCTCAGCATCACTCTGGAGCTTGTCAGAAATGCAGGATCTCAGGCCTTACCCCAGACCTCCTGAATCAGAGTCAGCACCTTAGCAAGATTACCTGGGACATCTGTGAGCACATAAAGTCTAAGCAATGCTGGTCTAAGCACGGGACCAGGGCAGGGTCCCCTTCCCTGATTCTGAGGGCAAGACTCATCCTAGATGAGAACGATGCTCTAACTCATCTTTGGGTCTGGTGTAGAATCCACTAACCATTTAGAAAGTGATTAACATTTGTGCAATATGACAAAGTTAATTGCAAATCAATACAAGTTCTTTCTAATTCCATTTTAATTTAGTCTCCCACATGATCATTGCACAAGAAAGTGAATCATTCTGGAGTTACTCATAAATGTAGCACAACAGAAGGTAAGTATTTGATAATGTAATATTCCTAGAACAAAATAAACTGTTTTTTAAGGAGAGGGACAGAGAGACAAAGATAGAGAGCAATCCAGCTGCCTGTTGCCCTAGCCTATTCCACGTACGAACTTGACCCTGGTTAGTCAGAGAGTAGCTCTAGACAAGAAAGTTAAGCTGGTGGCCTGCAGACTGAATCCATTCACACAGTTTCACATTAAAATTGGTATTTTCCAGCTTGTTTTGAAAAAATGGAAAGATCTAGAAATACTGACTCCATATTCACAAACGTCTGCAATTGACTGGAACTGAGTAGCACTGCCCGTGACCTTGATGAGCGTGCTTTGTGCCCCCAAGCCTAATGCTCCCAGCTGTCTGCCCTCACTGAGGTCCAACTGCCACCTTACTGGCTGTTGTGGATATTTATTTAGCATTTTCCACTACAGAAAGCCCCCATATTTGGCTAATGTAAAAGATAAAACATAAAAAAACCTCAGAATAGGAAAATCCCATCCAAAGTATGCATTTAGCAAGCATTAGTTGAGTGCTGGTTGCCGGGTGCTCCGACTGGAGAAATAGATGGAAGGCAGGGGTGGAGCTTCTGGTTTAGAAGGAAAGAAAAGTTAAGTGCGTAAATAATCACCATAAGTGTTCAAAGTGATCAGGGTTACAAGAGAGATACACAAAGGAATAACCACACCATTGCAGGCATGACTGTCCTGCTTCTGTGGGAATGTAGCCCAAACATCTTAAGTCCTCCTTCGGGTGACACATCAATAGGAGGCCTGGCCACCTGTTTAAACCCATAGCTCTTGGTGAGGATGTTCACTTTCCTGTCCAGACTTTTTGCAGGCAATGTATGCAGCCTTCATCTGCCTTGACAATGGATGGACCTAAGAATAAGAATCATAAAGGTAAGCAAGGACAGTTCCCTGCATCCAGACTATTACAACGAACTCTTCCCACTTGCATCACTGTCCTTTGAGTATTGGAAACCAGTATCGTTAAATTCTACTTTACACAGTAGTGATTAGGGTAAAGTTATGTAATGCATTATTCTAAAAGGGTCATACAAGAACACACACATGTACACACACATGCACATCTGTATACATATGTGTGTATTTATATAATGTACATATGTAGGTATAAAGAGTCCTATCTATTGATGCATCTGTCTATCTACCTAAATAAATTGACAGAGCCATGTTGGTTTTGTAAGAGTAGATTCATATACTGGGGCATGTTCAGAAACACCAATTAGAGAGGACCTGCCCCTCACTAATATCCAGGGACACACTGGGTTGGGGGTCCCATGGGACTGACCAATCACATCTTCCCTGGTGCTTTTCCCCAAGTTAGTTCTTATATTTCTTTTCTGACACTGGCTCAACTTAGAAGAAAAATGTTAAACTTCTTACTCTCTCCCTATGCAGAACAGAAGGGATTTGGGCTCCCTGAACATAAGGGCTGTTACCTTCTTTGGATTTATTGAACTGCATGATTACAACCAGGGGGAAATAAGTGTATGGAGTACTTGGGAGATGAATAGTTTGAATGGAAAGTAAGGCATGGATAATTAATGGGATTAAGCAAAAGGAGTACCTACATTTATTTCAAGGTGCCTCTGGGAGCTCCTGGGGGCTTTAAAAATCCTCAAGACTTTAAGGATGCACCACCTCTGTGGAAAGTAACACCAGCTTTTCATGTATTAGTTCAACTCCAAAAGTCCCGACATAACTGACAACATGTCTGACTTTTAGGGTGGAAAATACAAGTGCTGAATCTTTGGCATTTTAGATACCACTGTTAAGGACATATTGCAGAAAAATACATCAGAGCTGCAGGGCACCTCAGAGAAGCAGCTGTTGTGGAAATGGCAGAGCCTTGAAATGCAATCAATCCTGACCTTGCTCTTAACCAGCCGGTGCCATAGGCAAGTCACTTCCTCTCTGTGGACTTCATGTACTGTGTCTACAGTAAGAAGATTGGACCAGAAGAATCTTGGGTTCCTCCTAATTCAAACCTCCCTCTGACTCTGCCCAATCATAGGATGGTAGACTGGAGAAGGATCCCCAAAATATCCTGGTCTAAAACCCAGAACCAGAGTGTTACTTTATATAGCAAAAAGGGCTTTGAAGACATAATTAGGGATACTGAGATGGGGCAATGATCCTGGGCCCTAACTGTAATCACAAGGGTCATTATAGAGGGAGACTAAGAGAGATTTGACACCAAAGAGGAGAAGGCTGTGTGATCACAAGCCAGAGATGGGAGTGATGGGGCCACAAGCCTACAGGCTGGAAGAGGGAAGGAACACATTCTACACCAGAGCCTCAAGGAGAAGCCAGCCCTGCCGACACTCTGATGTTAGTCCTGAAGTCTCTGCTCAGACATCTGGCTGCCCAAACTCTAAGAGGATAAATTTCTGTTGTTTAAAGCCACTAAGTTTGTGGTCATCTGCTACAGTGGCAACAGGAAAGGAGTGCACCGTAGACACGCGCCTTCCAAGGGTTTCACGGGAATGGTGCCTGTTGCTTCCCACATGGTCTGCTCCACGCAGTAACGTTACCTGACTGATTCCTGAGGGCAGCTGAGGTGGCAACCCCTGGAGCCTCTCACTCAGCAGGACTCTGATGCCATTGCCAGCCATTCATTTATTCACTCTTCATTCAGCTGCTGTTCATGGAGTACCTGTAGCCGGGCACTCTGCAAGTACTGGGGCTGTGAGACTGCACAGAGCACATCCCTCCCCTCCACAGTCTTGGGTGACAGACAGGTACAATAGCCCTGGGAGAGTGGAAGAAGTGACACAGAGGTGGAGGGATAGAGAGGAAGGGCCTTGCCATTGTTGTCATCACAAGGGGGCTCCCAGGAGGCAGCAGGAGGGTCCTGGGTGCCAGACAGGGAACAGAATGGGAGGTGGAAATATTCCAGGGCATTTGCCCACGTCACTGCCCATGGCCACAGCAGGGCAACAAATCTGACTCCAGGCCCAGACACCTTCTCACGGATCCCGGCCTCCACCACTATTATCTACCCAAGGACAGAACCCTCAGGTTAAGACACTGGCCTGCGCTTTCTCAGAATCCTGCCTCTTGGGGGTTCCAATTCGTGTTTTTCAAACTGGGGCCATGACCTATTAGTGGGTTGTGAAATCAATTTAATAGGTCACAACCAGCGTTTTATGAAGCAGGATAGAATTGAAGAGGAAACAGTAGAGTTTACTGCACACTGTCAGTGGAGACGCTAATTTGGAAAAGTTTAGTTTCAGAAAAAAATATTATATATCTGTATACAGGATCATGATGCAAAATGGATTTGTTACCATGGGGCTTGTATGAAATAGTTTGAAAGTCACTGATTTAATTACTTCAAAATGAGATTCACTGCCTTAACGCTTTTCTGGAAAAAGGTGGGTGAGCGGTGGTAATACATACTTAACTGAAATAACTCGTGAACCTAACTGAGCTTACACAAACAGCCCAGTAAGTCCATGCTGTGCATCTTGCTGTGTAGATGGCACTGTCCTCGGTGGTCCAAAAGACACAATAACAAACAAAACTCAGAACTCAGTGCTTCCAGCTCTCAGAAGAGGCGAGACAGGAGCACACTTACTACTGATTCTGGGCAAGAAATGCAGTACAAACACTGAACAGGTGTCTTGAAGACTTTCCAGCCCAGAACTTGTAGATGCCCTAACGGGGAGAATGGTACTTGAGCTGTCCCTTACACTTGAGTTTGTTTTTAATTAAGTGAGATGTGTGAAAGGCATTCAGGAGGAGGGCAGGAAAGTACAGGGCTTCTCCAAGAATCAGGAAGTAATCTTTCTTGATTGAGCACGTTATGAATCAGGGTAGGTAGGGCTTCTGCAGGAGGTAACACTGCAAAATAGATTGGGACCTCCGTCGGGCACTGACACTCCTTAACCATCAGTTTCTTCACTACCCAGTGAAGTTAATGGTACTTACCCTACTCACCTCTCTAGGGCACAAAATACTGAAAGAGAGAAGAAATGGGAAGATGCATTGAAGAACATTGCCCAATTCACCCACTCATGCAACAGACTTTCCTGAGCCCTGCTGGGTGGCCAGGGCCCGTCTGGAATATGTTGATGGATGAGCAGTGCCCAGTCCTGTGGTGCACGCAGGAACTCAAAGAACAGCTCAGCCCCTCTGCCTCGGAAAGTCAGAAAGTGTCACCAATGGCAGGACACTGGCTGAGTCGAGAGAGATGAGTTGGAATTTGCAAAGGAGACAGGAACTCTAGGCAGGTGAAACAACACGTGTCAAGGTTATAGAGCTGTGAAAGGGGTTGATATGTCCATAGAATGGGGCTGGGGCTCAGGGGGCGTAGATAAGGCTGCCCTGTATAATTTTGCTCCTTAAACAGCCCGCTCTCCGCTCCCCCAACCCCCGCCTGGAACAAGGGCGCTCTGCTGA
Organism: Hyperoodon ampullatus; assembly: GCF_949752795.1. Taxonomy (NCBI): domain Eukaryota; kingdom Metazoa; phylum Chordata; class Mammalia; order Artiodactyla; family Ziphiidae; genus Hyperoodon; species Hyperoodon ampullatus. The sequence goes on from NC_136921.1 coordinate 108,485,052, forward strand.
AGTCACGAAGGGAATGTAATTCAGTCAGTGCTGGGCTGACCAAGCCTTCTGCCATGGCTTTCCCAATTCGCACAGAGGCGCCATCTGCTGGCCAAACTGTGTGCCTGCAGGGCAGGGCATGTATTTTTCTCATTTGCACCAAGGTTCTACACAGGTTAGAGAAGGCTTTCATTGATTGGCTGGATTCATGTGGAAGGCAGATGAGATTTAGAGGATAAAGGAAATTCACTTGGGCAGCAAAGTGCATGAGAGCAGCTTCATCGTCAGTTCTCCTTGGTGTGGGCTTCAGGACTCTTCTCCACATCCCCACCTTTGGCTCCCTAATAAGGCTTTTAGCTCTAGCACATATACTTAACTTCCTTCTCGGACCACTCCGGACCATCCTCTTCTCCAGACTATGGTATGCCCCTCTGCCACCTCCTCCAGACAGTCTTTCCAGATTCTCCCAGCAGGACTAATTGTTGCCTTTTATTCCGTCCTTCTCCTGCCCCCACAAGTCTGTGCTTGAGCGCGTCTCCTGAATGCAGATGGCGTATGCATCCCTTCATTTCAATCACTTGTGTTCCTCCTGTCTGCTCAGTCCATCAATCTCATGGGCACACCTTGAGGTCAGGGACCACATCGTTTGCCCCTTTACAATTCCACATGGCTGGAATAGCAAATAGTGGCTCAAAGGACCGTTTCTGATTTACTAAGGGAAAGGAAATAAATCTCAGGATGAGCAGTTGTCGGGTAGGTGTCACGAGCTGGATGTGGAGGCGTGCTCTTCAGGGAGGGCTTTCAGCTGCACAGAGTAGACACCTCTGCCTCCTACTACAGTTCCTCACCTCAGATACTCCCAAAGGAAAAAAGCCTTCCAGTGCCTAATCAGAGGCCAGACCGAGGAGTAGAATCCTGTGACTTCTCTTCGCATTAAGGGGTAGAGAACTGATAGCGTCTTCTTTCTCTAGAGAGGCTTAGATACAGGTCAGGGAGCATGAAGACATGAAGTACCTAAAAGGAGAAAGGGGCACCACGAAAAGGAAAAGGGATTAAGAATATAAATAAAGAATGCATAGAGCCTAAAGCAGCACACGAGGAGGGGAATTGGAACAGCAGCCTGGAGGTGCAGTGGATCCAGCTCGTCCCACAGGCTGTCCCCGCAGCATGGAGCTTCAGGTTCCCCACTTGCAGACATCAGCTACCCCTGCCAGTTCACTTCTTCACTAGGTACAAACAACTTCAGACTTTGGCTGGGGGAGAAGGAGGTTCCAGGAGAAGATGGGATGGGAAGTAGCTGGGTCCAGGGTTGAGAAAGGAGCCCGGGAGAGGAGGCCAGTGTGACCAAGGTCAACTTGCTGGATAGGGAGCAGAGGTGGGTGTAATGGAAAGAACAAAGCTTTACAGAGCAGAAGCCATGGGCTGAATGTTTGTGTCTCCCCATTTCACATGTTGAAGCCCTAATGCCCAATAGGATGGTATTTGGAGGTGGAGCCTTTGGGAGATGATTAGGTCATGGGAGTGGGGCCCTCATGAATGGGATTAGTGTCCTTTGTAAGAAGAGCCACAAGAGGGATGATCTCTCTCTCCCTACCATGTGAGGATACAGCAAGAAGGCAGCCATCTACAAGAGAGCTCTCACTAAGAACTCAATCGGCTGGCACTTGATCTTCGACCTCCCAGCCTCCAGATCTGTGAGAAATAAATGCTTGTTGTTTAAGCCATCCAGTCTATGGTCATTTGTTACAGCAGCTCAAACTGACTAAGGCAGCAGACAGAGCTGGACTCTCTTACCACATGCTGCTGCCCCTCCCAGGAGAATGTCTAGGCAGAAATACATGCATGCTTGTGCACCCCCCCACACACACACACCAACAAGGAGCACTGGTCAGCCCCACACAGAATCCAGGGGAAGCCTGGCGCTGTTGTGGACCTGAGAACTACAAAAATGAATGCGGATAGATCTACATTCGAGAATCAATTAAACAATAATGTCCTTGCCTTAAAGAGCTCACTTGGGAGGCTGTTAGCCTTCACAGTAAATCATAGTGCAGAGGAGATTATAAATTATAGGACAAAGCTATAAATAATGTAATGTGGGAATCTGGAGAAAAGCTGGATTCGTTTGTGCAAGATTATATAGAAGCGTGAATGCACGGTAAGGCCTGTGGTCTGAGCAGGGACATGCTGAAGAAAGATCTATCATCTCAGCAACTGGAAGGCAGAGATCAGAGCTGGAAGACCAGTTAGAAAGGAATCGCAATTAAAAAGAACAGTTCCTAAGCCTGAGCACATCCTGTGTGCCAGGCCCTGATCTAAGGGCTTTATGCACATCACACATTTGCGCCCACAATGATGTGTGGTGGTATGAGTTGAATTGTGTCCCCCAGATATTCATATGTTGAAGCCCCAAACCCCAAAACCTCAGAATGTGACCTTATTTGGAAATAAGGTCCTTGCAGATGTAATTAAGACGAGGTCATGGTGGAATAGAAAGGACCCCTAATTCAATGTGACTGGCATCCTTTTAAAAAGGGGAAATTTGGACAGACACACATACAGGGAGAACACCATGTGAAGATAAAGGCAGAGACAGAAGTTATGCATCTGCAAGCCAAGGAACTCCAAAGATTACCAGCAAACAACCTGAAGCTAGGAGAGAGGCCTGGAACAGATTGTCTCTCATGGTCCTTAGAAGGAACCAACCCTGGTGACAACGATGACCTCAGACTCTGGCCTCCAGAACTAAGAGACAATGCATTTCTGTTGCTTAAGCATCCAGTTTGTGGTACTTTGTTCCAGAAGCCCTGGAAATGAATACAGTCTCTTATCAGCCCATGTTGAAAGGAGGAAGCTGAGGCACAGAGGTCAAGTAACCCCCAAGTCACACTGAACCAGAAAGTGGTAGGGCCCGGAGTTGGCGCAGGTGGCCTCCTTCCTGAGCCCACACACTCAACCTCGTATTTTATATGTAGGAAGTCACACAGGCCTGAACCAGACCAACAGTGGCGAGAGGTGAGAGGGGAAATTCATGTGAGAGCCGTGCCCGAGGAAGAAGTCCAGGACCCCTGTTCAGATATGGCAGATGAGAAGGAAGCAGGTGTTCAAAATGGTGCTTTGGTTATTAAGGGCGGTTAAGTCTAGATATTTTATTGTAATTAAAGAATGATTTGGGCAATCGTGTGTTTAATATCTGTCTTCCCAACTACTGGAAGCTCATGAGGTCAGGGGCAATGAGTTGTACCCCCCAGTGTGTCTATGCCCACACTTATGCCTTGCCCACTGCCTGGCAGAGCACACTGGGTAAATATTGGTAAAAACAAATCACTACTACCTTCCTTTAGGCGCCAGAACACAAAAGAGGGAGGGGTGAGGGGTATCATGTAAACATGGTTTCTTCCTGAAAGAAGTGCAGGCTGGGATCAGCCCCCTCTTCAGTGTGATAGGCCTGTTCCGCCCACAGCATCCCTCCTGGCACACAGAGGCAGCTGTGTAAGTCACTGAACAGCTTGTGACTTTGTAGGAAACATGCACTAGTCCAGGTGGCTTATGAGCAAGAAACCAACCCTCATCAAACACTCACCGGCTCCTTTGCAAGGCGGCTACAAAAGGAATTTTTCCTGCCATAAATTCTCCAGGTGGTAAATTTAGGAAAAAGTACCTGGAGTGGCATGTGCAGGCAGCAACCAGACTGAAATGGAAAGCCACATCCACACTGTTCTCAGCACGTGCATGGCAATGAGTAGAAAGAAGGAGGGATTTATCACTTAGCCAAGCACAGTTCTCAGTGCCTCATAAAGTCAGGTAGAGATTGCTTGGCCCCCAAAATCGATTCTCCCCCTTCTTCCATAAATAAGGAATGTTCAGCAGGTCACATGACCACCTGGATAAATACTATATTTCCCAGGCTCCCTTGTAGCTGAAGTGGCCATGTGACTCAGTTCTGTCCAATAGGATATAAGCAGAAGAGTGTGAAAAGGTCAGGGGACGCTCCTTAAAGGATGGTTTGTCCATGTCTCTTGTCCTTGCTTTTTCACACCTTTCTCCAGCCTTCTGCTGGAACATGGATGTGGATGCAATCATAGTAGACCATGAGGACAAGGAAAAACTTTAGGAATGGTGGAGAAGTGAACAGAAAGAAAGTGGATTCTGAGAACCTTACAGAGAGGAGTTTCCAGGCCAGCCCAGGCCACACAACTATAGACTTTTAAGCGGGAGAATTATCTGCTATCTGTTTAAGCACTGCCATTTGGGGTCTCAGTTACCCATAGCAAACCTAATACTACTGTCACACATATATTGGCTCACATACATTGGCCAACAAATGAGGTAGGATATATATCCCAGTTTATGAATGAAGTAACTAAGGCCAAGGGAGCAACTCACCCAGCGTCACACTGCTTATAAGATATGAACTCAGATCTGTCTGCATTCAAATCGTTTGTCTTTTCTCCTGTATCAATGACGCCTCTGCACTTGGGAATTTCCAGGACACTGTGAACATTGTGAAGTTGTACAGCTTTGGGCAATTTCCTGATGTGGTTCACATACCAGGTCAGTAAGGCCTCAGACTGGTTTACAAAAGCCAGATGCCTTAACTCCAATCCAGGGTCAAGGCTGGACAGCTGCCAGCAGCCAGGAGCCTCTCAGAGGTATGCTTGTGGTCACAAAGGGAAACCAGGCTCAGAGAGTGTGTATGGATCTGTGAAAGTCATCCCACTTCCAGCAAAGTAAACCTCGGCCTTCCTCCTACTATTGACGGTTTTCAAAGAGTACTGCCGCCTTGCCTTAATATGCACAGACCAGGGGCAACCACTTGTCATGGTCATCTTATCCTGTACATGCAGCATTACTCACGATGTCCTCTTCTCGAAAGGCAGACTGACTCAGTGGTTTCCTGCTGGGGGTGAAGAGAAGCAGGGGCTTTGGACAGAAGGCAGGGCTAGATCAGAGGCTTCCAGAAGTCAGGGCTGGATCAGGAAGTGGGGGCCATGGCAAGTGCAATGCAGAAGGTTTTCTATGTACAAATTCTATAAAATTGGGGATTTTTTCCAGAGAAAATATATAAATCCAATGGTCAAATCAGGAGGATTCAGGAGAAGAAAACCTTCCGAAGTTTCCCTTAGAAGATACTTTAAACACAGCTACCTTTGGAAAGTCTAAGCTTCTTTTGATGCTAGGGATTCTTAAGGGGGAAGAAAGATTGGTGTTTTGTTCGTTTGTTTGTTTGTTGGATGGAATGTTTTCTGTTTGTGGTTTTGGTTGGTTAGTGGATGAGTTTTTTTTTATCTTATCTCTAGTGCTAATATCTCATCATTGCACTAACTAGTGCACATGAGCTTTTAGGGTTGTGAGTCACGAATATAAACATTCTCAAGGTCCAGAACTTGTTTTTGGAGAAAGATGCACAGGTCTGGAGCAACCACTCGTCTCTTCTCACATCCCTGGCAGACATTGCTAATCAATCACTGTGTGCTTTCTCAAGGCTTATGATGGAACCTCAGATCTCTGAGCCAACCAAGTGGAGTTTCATTCTTATCTTGAAAACCTTCTCCACACCTGCTCTTTGAAGACAGGGGCTGCAGGTTACCCTCAGTTCTGCATTTCCAACATTTAACGAGACCTTGCATACAGTAGGTCCTTGGGACACATTTGAGGAAGAGAGGGACAGAAGAGACAGGAGGAGCCATTAAGAGAGTCAGGTTGCAGGGGACCCAGTGGATTGTGACAGATGTTGGATCTCATGCCTGATCATCCTCAGAGCCCAGTGCCCTTTTCTATCCACCTTGTGCATGTAACCCCACCCCTCCACCCTGGGAACTGGGGAGCTCCTTATATGCTGGGGGTTATATGCAGACACAAAATTGCTGAGGTGGAAAGAGCACTAACTCAGGTGCCGGAGCACTGGGCTCCTGTCCCAGCACAACCACTCACCTGCTGAGGGATCTTGAGCAAGAAGTAGCTGGTACCACCCTCTGGACTTCTCCCTTTGTGGACAATGAGAGCCTTATGCCAAAAGCCTGCTGTCAATCAATCCTTCTCTCCCCAAATCTGCAGGCATCCACTGCTGTTGTCCTACTTCCAGTGGGACTGGAGGGAGCTTCTGCCCTCTCACTTACGCTCCTGCCTCAACAGCAGCTCTCCTCAGAAGCCTTTCCTGGGTATCCCAGCCCATAGAGTGCACCTTCCTTCCTCAGAGCCCCTCACACTGATGGCCTGCCCCACTATGGGCCTGAGCCTATATTTAGTTTCTGTTGTTGGTGATCCATCTCCCATGAGTGTATACTCTTTCTCCAACTAGGTAGGAGATTTCTTGAGAGCTGAGAATGTGTGCTTTGCATTTCTGTGGTATCTCTCACAAGAGTAAAAGCAAAGTGAGAGATAATATAACAACAAAGATGATGAAGATGATAGTGATGATGATGGTGGTGATGATGATGACGGTGATGGTGATGATGATGCTGGTGATGGTGATGGCGATGGTGATGATAGTGATGGTGATGATGATTATGGTGGTGGTGGTGGTGATGATGATGGTGACGGTGATGGTGATGATGATGATGGTGATGGTGATGATGGTGATGATGATAATGGTGATGGTGATGATGGTCATGATGATGATGATGATCGTGATGGTGATGATGATGATGGTGATGGTGATGATGATTATGGTGGTGGTGATGATGATGATGATCGTGACAGTGATGATGATGGTGACGGTGATGATGCTGATGATGGTGATGGTGATGGTGATGATGATGGTGGTGATGATTATGGTGATGGTGATGGTGATGATGATGATAATGGTGGTGATGATTATCGTGATGATGATGGTGACGATGATGATGGTGATGGTGATGATGATAATGATGGTGATGGTGATGATAATGATGATGATGGTGATGGTGATGGTGATGATGGTGATGGTGATGATGATGATGGTGATGATGATGATCGTGATGGTGATGATGGTGATGATGATGATGGTAGTGATGGTGATGGTGATGATGGTGATGGTGATGATGATTATGGTGGTGGTGATGGTGATGATGATAATGATGATGGTGGTGGTGATTATGATGATGGTGATGCTGATGATGGTTGATACCCTTTGCTGAGCATTTTACACACACATGCTCATCTTTTCCTGATAACTACTCTGAGGAGTGTTATCTTTCTAATTTTGCAATGTGAAAGCTTAGGCACAAAGAGTTTACAGCATTTGCCCAAGGACGCCAAGAAGAAAAGTTTGGAGTGTGGGTGTCTCTGGCCCAGAACCCATGTGTTTAAGAACGTGTGCCAAGCCTGCAAACCTTGGCAAGGTGCTGTTCTTGCTGTACACCCATGTCCACAAAAGTGGCTGTTCAAACACCTTCAGTTTGTGACACTTCTGTCTAGTTCATCTCTATATTCCCAGTGTCTGGCACAATATTCAGTATGTGAATGTCTGAATGAATGGAGATGTTCTAAAAGAAAGGTCACCCCCAACCTCAGGCCTTGTCAACCATTCACTGGTTCAATATTGCTTATCCATCCATGGCCCCAATCTCCTACCCCCAAGCACATTACATACCCATAAGCCTATTAGAACAAGCTAAGGAAGACCCACTCATTTAAAATTATCTCCTCAAATGGTATTTACCTAGCACTCTTTCTAGCCCTGCATAAGCAAATCATCTTTCGCATTTCCTTTTAGCACATTTTAGGACTTCTTAATAAACTCTGGGAAGTTAACGAACTTACATATCTGATGTCCCAAAATGCACATTTACACAGCAGCTTCTAGAGATAACTTACCCCCAAATTCTTCAGTTACTACCTGCTAAATCATTTCACTTTTTCAGTGGAAACAGAGACTTAGACAGGATTTAAATCCATCCCCTTCTATCTGCAATGCCACTGCCCCATGCTAGTTCAGTCCCGACCTTTCCAAGAGTCTCCCAATGCAGTGTGGTTACACATCACCCAGGGACCTTGTTAAAATGCTGACTCTGATTCAGTTGGTCTATAGTGGAGATAAAGAATCTGTATTTCTAACAAGCTCCCAGGTTACATAGATGCTGCTTGTCCCTGGACCACATGTGAGAAGCAATTTTCTACCTTTCTCCAAGCTTCAGCAGAACCCCTCCCCACACTCCCAAGTCCATCCTCTATCCTCCCAGTAATCGAACACACAAAGGTGACTTCATCACTTTCCTCTTGGCAACTCATGGGGCCCTGTCCACACTCCTTGGCCTGACTCTGGTCCTGGTGATCATCTCGGAGTTCAACCTGTATCTCTGCCTCACCTCCCTTCATTTGCTCCATTATACTACTTACTCTTCCCCAATACACCCAGGGTGTTTCTCCCTCCTCTCTGTGGCTCAGTTATCTCTGTTCTTCAACAAAGCCTTGCCTGACCTCCCTTTTCTTCTTCTACCACTCCTCAAGCCTGATACAAAGCCCCTTCCCTCTGACTCCATAACACCCTCTGTGTACTTCTACCGGAGCAAAAGTATATTGATCCCGGTTGGCATCCCCACCCGACCAAGACTTTTTGGAGGGCAGGGACTAACTGTATCTTGCTAATCTCCACAAACTCTGTGGCTCAGCAAATATTTATGATAGAATGAACAGATGAGAACCTCTCTGAAGAATTCTTAGACACATGAAGGTGGACAGTAATAGAATTTCTGGAAGGAAGAATAGCTCCTTTGCTGTTAATACAAATCATTGGTACGTGTATAAACTAACTTTTCAAGGCTAATAAGATGTTTGTTTATATTAATATATTTGGCTGTGTCATTTGCTTTGCAAAGTTCAGGTAAAAATTCTAAATGCTGACTGGCCTTAAACACTTCTTTAAAGATGCAGTGAGCAAATTAAATGTATTTCATTCATAATCTGCACAGGGGAAAATGCTCCTTGAAGTGGCTGTGGCACATTATTATTCTGTCTTGGAACCATTGTTTTGTGAAGAATGGTTTATTCAGAAATTATAATGGAAATCACTAGGAATATTTCACTAGAGATAGGTAGATAGATAGATAGACAGATAGATAATGCTGATAATTTCACACAGCATTAAGAATAAAAATAACAACCACAAAAATAATAGCTATAGTTTATTAGAGATTTACTCAGTACCAGGCATAGGGCTCACTCTTTACATCTGTGATTTCCCCACACTAACCCTGGGAGATAGTCTCCATTATCCCCATTGAACCAATGGGAATACTGAGGCTCAGAGGGATTCATCAGTGGGTTCCCGTTCAGTGTCAGAGGCTTCTTTCTGTGCTCATAACCACTAAGTAAGACTGCCTCTGTCAAATGTTTACAGTGGTCAGATGTTCAAAGACAAGTGTCAAGTGGCCACATGGCATGAGATGCAAAGAAAGTGTAACAGAGCCTCCATTCTCTGTGAGCTGCCAGCTTAAAACCAATGCAGCTCCCTCCCTCCCACCCTCCCTATCCCACCCCTTAGGTGGTCACAAAGCACCGAGCTGATCTCCCTGTGCTATGCGGCTGCTTCCCACTAGCTATCTATTTTACGTTTGGTAGTGTATATATGTCCATACCACTCATATGTATATGTATAACTGATTCACTTTGTTATGCAGCAGAAACTAACACACCATTGTAAAGCAATTATACTCCAATAAAGATGTTAAAAAAAAAGTATTTGCTATAAAAAGGGAAAATGGAGTACGACGGGGTTAAAAAAATGTATAGACCAACTTTATATTTAATATTTTAGCTCTGCAAATGATCAACTTTGTTAATGATTAAATGCATGCAAAATAAAGCCTCTTAAAAATCTGCTAACACATATTGTATTATCAGAAGTGAACCAAAACAATAAAACTCAATGTTGGCAAAAAAAAAACAAAAAGCAAAAAAAACACAATGCAACACCCAAGATGGCCACATTAGCAGAAGAGATGCATAGCAAATTTATCCTTGATGGAACCCCACTTGTAGTGGGGAGTATGAGATGAACTAATTATTTGTATGAGAGGAACTAGATTATTTTCACTAATCTAAGTGAAATTGTAGTAATTAGGCATGAAACCCATAACAGCTGCATGGAGTTAAATCAAACAAGCATCACACGGGAGCAGCCTTTTTCGGGGATCGAGGTGGCAAGAATGACTGGGAGGGAGAGAGGTAAACATCTAGGAGAGCCCAAAGTGGGCCAGATCTTTTCCCACTCCTTCACACATGTCATTTCATTCATTCCCCAAGGTGTCCCTCTGATGCCTTTATAGTTGCCACCATTTTACAGATGCAAAAACTGAGGCTCACGGAGATTCAGGAATTGGGTGGACGGTCTTTTGAACTCAGGTCTGTCTGTGTTTTCTATGTAGATTTGTAGAGGTATGCTCACCTCCCCCCAACCCCAGTCCCTACAATGCTGCCATTCTTAATGGATTTTTTTTTAAGTTATCTAAAAAGTCACTTGCTGGTAGATTCAGCCTGAGGCTATGGCAAACACCAGCCCTCAGCAGAGGAAAGCGACTTGAAATTTCAGGAAATCATGGAAAAATTAGTAACTTGAGAGCATTGAGACTTACTGAAAGGGCAGGAGATTAAGAAAAAAGCAATTTCATTTTATTATTGGAAACCTGAAGAGATGAAAATATGACCTTTTTCTGCCTCACCCGCTTCTAAAAAGTGACAAAAGTGTTTCATATTCCTACAAGCTATATTAGGAAAAGTACCTCCAAGTGTGTGCTGCCTCCTGGGAGCTCAAAGTTTCAATCTCTTTTTTCTTCTTTGGCAAGAAGAAAAGAGATGCTGTTTTAGGACAGGAGTGTCCATATGGTTTTGATCTGGGCCAGGCCTTGGCTAAACAAAGCTGTAACCCAGCCTGTTCCTCAAACCATATCTGCCCCCCGACTTAGAGATGCACTTTCCCACCTAACCGCTAGGTCCTACCCAGACATCTGCCAAACACTAAAGAGAATCCTCAGATCAGAGACCCCAGAGCTCGGGGCCCCATCCCCAAGGACAGCAGACCACAGGGTGCTAGGAGGTGTCTTTCACTCACTCTTACTTCTCTGAGCCTTAACTTCCATATCTGTGAAATGGGGAGACATTTGCTCCTCCATGGAGCTTTATGGGGAGCAAAAAACATTGCACAGTGTTTTAACCAGGCATTAGTTTTAATTAGTATTAACCAGGCACTTAATGAAAGAAGCTACACGTATGATTGCCATCCTCTGCAATAATATTAAAGCAGAAATGTCGTCCAATGAGGGTAGCCTTCAAGGGGCATGAGGTTAGGAGGTACTCTTTCCTCCCACTACTGTGAAGGTGGAGGCCACTGTCAGAGGACAGCATGTCTACTGGGGTGCAGGTGGCACTGTCACACTGCAGAGGAGCTTCGCATGCCTCACTGCAGCTCTACGGCCATGGAGCAGGCCAAGGGCAAGGACTTCTTTAACAGGAGAAGCCTGGGTGACGTCAACAGGCAAAGTGAGTCAGGCCAGTGCCCGGGCAGCCTGCACTGCATCCTGCCCTCCTTTTACAGCATAACACACACGCTGTGCAGTGTGCCCTGCACCAGAGCCAAGGAGACAAATGAGGTCTGAAAGGCAGCCCTGCGCTCCACTAGGCAAGCCCGTCCCCTGGCTGGAGGAAGGGAGCACTTCTGAATTTGCATCCAGCTGTGTAGGGGCCAGTGGTGGCCACCTGCATCCAGTGGCGTTCATAAGACCAACTTCGTCTCATAAAGAGTCCTTCCTGCTCTCCTTCCTTTCACCAACCCTTTCCAAGTCTCCCCTATTTGCTCGCTCACTGAGTCCCTGCCTCAAGGGGCCCAGGATCTGATGGGGGACAGACACGGAGGTGAATGACTACAGAACAGGACGACATGGCCGGGAAAGCTTCTCCTGACCAGAGAGAAGGGGCACCTGCCCAAAGAGGTAAGGAACTGACCCCAGATCACACGACTCGTTGTCATCGGGCAGAACCCACATGAGAAAACTTCATGAAAAGGGCAGAACACACAGCTAAATGCAGAGAGGACGTGGGAAAGAGAGCGCAGGAGGAAGGAAATTAAAGGCATATTAGAAAATCGTGAGATGGAAGTGAATAAACAAAGAGCCTGGCTGGGAGGCAGAAGCCTGTGACCGTGCGTGTGCATACATGTGTCTGCCTTTGTGTGTGTTTACACCAGAGAGAAACGCATAAGGGTTTGGTGCACTCTGTATGAGACATTGAGATGGTCACTTTACAGACACTGTCTCCTTGAATTCTTGTGGCAATCTTCTAAGGTGGTCTTTGTTATTCTCATTTGACAGATAAGGAACTCGGAACTCACAGAGATGAACCCCAAGTAACCCCGGATGATATACACAGAGCCCATGCTGTCTGCAGGGCAGCACAGGAGAAGCAGGGCTGTGCTTCACTGCTGGGGTCGCAGCCCCTCCCGGGATCCTCTTCACCTACCCCCCATGGCAGCTATAGACTCAAGGCGGCAGCAGCCCGGGGTCCCAGAAGCTCTGGCCACACAGCCGGGACCTCAAACGCCACAAGCAGCTGAGGTTAAGGTGTCTAGCATGGAACCAAAGCTGCCATCAGCACAGTGTCCAGAAAGCATCTGGGGAGCTCCGTCCCTCACAGCCCAGGCACATGGGACCACCTAGTTATATTAATTAAGTCAATCATGGAAATGAACTGACCCTGGTGAGGCACAGCACTCAGCCTCAAGTTCCTGGTGACTGTCAGAAAATCCAATTAAAGCTGAGCCAACCATTCTCCAGAAAGATCACTGGGGGCAAGGGTAGGAGCTAAGGAGAAGCTAAGAAAAGAAATCATATCTTCACATCCATTAAATCAACCTCCCTCTTAAGCAATACCTCTTGTGCCAGGGAGAGTCCAGGAGGAATCTGAAAGAGAATTAAATGGAAAGAAGGGATCAGCCTTTTCCCCCTTTCACCATTTTCCTGGGATTATGGTTGGGAGGCACGTGGTGGGCACATGAGACACGCGGGCCTGTGTGTCACCTAGAGAGCGCTGGTCTAGGAGTGCAGGGGCCCAGGGTCAAGTCTGGGCTGGGCTCCATCAGTAGTGAGCCATTTGACCTTCAGCATTGAACTCACTGAGCCTTAATAAAATGGAACGCTAGAAATGGACCAAAGCCACCTCATAGGGTGGCTTCAGAGACCCAGGGGGATCATGGATATACAGGAGCTTGAAAAAGTAAAATCTGCCAAGAAGTTTGTCACAGTGCGCTTGTGTTTTGCATAATGAAACAGCAAACAGAAAATACTGGTGAAGCTGCTTAAGAGGGCAAGGAGAGGATGTATTCTTCCTTTCATCCATCCATTCCAAATGTACTGAGCCTCTGTATGTCCCAGGTTACAGAATAGAACACAGTAGGCTGACGCAGAGAACCTTTTATACATATGCCAGGAGAGGAGGTGCTGTGTCTGTTTTTCTCCCCATTATATCCCAATAATACTTAACAGTAGTTAATACTTAGAGTACATACTCAACAAATATTTGTTGATTGAATTAGTGAACTACCAAGTTTGTAGGGCTTCAAAACAAATAAACAGATATTTCAATAAAGCATGATAAAGCTAGGGGAGTGAGAAAGGGGCCCTGGAAATTCCATGAAAGGTACCTCAGCCGCTGGGGAGGGGAAGGAGGGAGCGTTAGGATGGGCCCTGGGAACAGTGGGCTGGGAGGGAGAAGTTAGGGAAAACAGACCAAAGCAGGGCTGGTGGGCCAGAGACACTCCCGGGGCCCTCCATCCGCCTTCTGGAAGGAGGACCCAAGGATGGGGAAATCAGACCGTAGCCTTACAAAGATACTCTGGACGTGTTCAGCCAGGTGAGAGAGAAGCCGGCAGGAAGTGAAGCTGGAAACGTGAGTGAGATTTGGTTTAAGCCAGAAGAATGGGCTGCGCCAGGGACCAGAAACTAAAGTGGAGAGCTCCGGAGGGCACGGCTGGAGAGGAAGGGCGATGACTCGAGAATGACGGTGGGTGTGACTTATGGGGATGGAGGCAGGGAAATTGGCGGGGTGGCTGGGCGGGGGAGGTGGGGCGGGGAATGAGCGCAGGCGTGTGTGTGCGTGTGTGTGTGCGCGCGCGCGCGCACAGAGATGCGCGCACATAAAACTCCAGCTGATAGAACTGACAAAGGCGACGGCGCCTCGCGTCCCCCGCGGCCACCGAGCTGGCGCAGCCAATGGTGCCCGAGGCGAGGGGGAGGGACCAATGGAGCGCCGGGCAGAGCCAGACTCAAGCGAAAACAAAGCCGTCTCTCTGAAACAAAAACGAAACAGACGTGGCCGGGAAAAGCCAAATGTTTGTGAGATGATGTGAACAAAGGGGAAAAGTCAATCCAGGCAAGTTTGAGTGTCTGCTTGGAGCCTTCGGCGGCTCTGATCGCTGAATACTTTATGAGAACGTCCTTTGCCCCTTCTCTCCCTCTCCCCCGGAAGGAAAATAAATCCTTGGCCAAATGAGACTTGACAGCACGAAAAGAAGACCGTCTCCAGCCTGTCCCAGCTGGCTCTGGCGAGACCGGGCCAGAGGTGCCGCGTGGATAACATTGTCGCCGGTGGCTCAATACTGTCACCCCCCAAACGCCCACCACCTCCCGGGGTGCAGAGAACGTGGCCCTCCGCACAGCTGGGACAGGCTCAGCGCCAAGGAAACCTTTGTTTTTCTCTCTAGCCCCTCTTGCCAACCGGCGATGTACCTCCTTGGTATTTCTACCGTATAAAATTGCTCTACGGACTCCGATTCGCTGCACTGCAGCCTCTCACTGGGAGTCACCGCCCCTTTCCCTTCCTTAAACCACAGCAGCATCGCATCGCACAGCGAGGCCCTTTTGCGGTTACCCATAAATGCAAAGGCAAGGAGCCACCAATACCTGTTTGAGGAGCTGGCATTTTAATTAACATACTCCAGCTGCCATAAACCCCCCGACTAGTGTCCCACCTCTCCTCCTCCCAGGGCCCTCTCCCGACCTCCCTGCTCACCCCCATCTATGTAAAAAAGCCATAAAGCCTTTCTCCAATCGCCTTCTTGGAGTTTATGCAACCCCCAGAACACAGGTTGACTGGAAAGGTCTCTCTCCTGGATAACAACAATTCAATGTGCCTTGACATTTTAATAGCCTGCCATCCTGGTGAATACAATCGAGCAAGGCAGTGAAGCAAAAATCATTAGGTAAGCAAGATAATCTAAGCAGGATCTGCCTCCTGCACGCTGGCATCTGGGGGGTAGGCTGCACAGCTGGGGCAGTCCGCAAAGCTGGCCTCATCCTGCTCTGCAGAGCTCTGTATGTGTGCTCCAACATATACACTCATTCAGCTAGAGACACTCACCCCTGCAAACAGGTTTTGGGAGATAAACATACTCAGGCAAGTACAGGCTCAAGGCTCATTGAAGCCCCAATATGAGATAGCTTGAGAGTATACGTACTTACAAAGGAACCAGAATACCTGCCACGCCTCCAAACAACCACCAAATTACTCACTGCTCTCAGTTCAGGTTTTGTTGTACCACTGAGAATGAGGCAAACATTGGCTGGGATTCCTAATGTCAACCATCTAAAGGCTGATTATGTCCATGCATATATACATATTTATATAAAGATTTTGAATGTAATGCCATGGCTAAATATATAATTTAAACATCAATATGTAATATAAAACATTTATGCTTACTGTATGCACGGTAATATTATAAATGTTTCGCATCTATTAAGCCATTTAATCCTTGACACATATGTACTTATTATCCCCATTTCAGAGATGTGGTAACTGAGGCACACGTAGTTGAAGCAACTTGTCCAAAGTCATCTTCTAGTAAGTGGCACAGAACCAGGATTTGAATTCAAGCAGTCTGGCCCTAGAGTACAGGCTGTCATCTTGCACTATGCTGTCTCCTAGAAAGTAAATCACACAAATAAATGAAACATGTGTTACACGTCTTTCTAAGGTCAGTGCATTCCTTCATGAATGTGTATATTTGCACACACAACACATACGTTTAGATGGACACTCAAAAGGTGCAAAGCAGTATGACTGACTGCCTTTCAACACAAACACCTGCATGTATGTATTCAGCCATAGTCACATATAGAACATCTTGTGAGTCCCAGGATCGTATGTTAGTACCGATGATACAACAATTCATTAGACACAACTGCCACCTCCTGTAGCTCGTAGCCTACGGGAAAGTCAAACCAGCGAACAGATGCTTGGCCTTGCAGGCGACAGGCTAGAGATCGGCACAGAGCTGCAGAGGCTCAGAGGACCTGCCCCCGCTGCCCCAATCTGCCTCACACGACCCTGTCCCAGGTTCTTCTTGGGAAGCCACACACCGATTGCCAAGAGGTTGCCATCGCTCCAAACACGTGGAGTTCGCCATTTGGGGATCGCCTTTAAGACATTTTTATAAGCTGCCCAAGAAAATGCGTCTTGTTACTTAATAATTACATGTAACACACATGCTCACACCCCTTTCTTGGGAAGGAGGTGGAATTGACATCACAAAACCCGGGAGGGCCACAGATAACAAAATTCTCCTGTTGGATCCCAACCCTCCCAGATGGCCCATGCTCTTCCCTCTCTCCCCACACGGGATTCCCCGGCACAGACCTGTTTCCCTGGGTGCTGACTTGGCAAGCTCTTCACTTTATGAATATGACCCTCAGAGGGGAGAGCCCCTCTCAGCAGCCCCCGCTATTAAGGAGCTTAAAGAGGAGCTGGGAGGAGAGACACCACTGGAATTGCAGCCTGATTGTGACTGATGTGTTCCTATTAGCGTCTCAGTGTTATCTCTCTGGATGGCAAGAACAGCCAGTGGCTTGTAACACAACAGATTACCTGAGTTCTCAGCCTTAGAAGGATGTTTAAGTAAAATATAGTCCCTCTTAGCTAGAGGCTCATTTTCTCCATGAGGCTCCCAGACTATTTCACGTCAGCTCTGATTCGCTGCGACTCTCCTCAGTAAACATGTCTTATCATTAATAATTCTTTACAAGCACAATCTCCAAGAGTCCTCTCTCTCTCTCTGTCTCTCTCTCTTTCTCTCTCTCTCTTTCTCTAGGTGGCTGGATTCAGACACATCACACACCAGTTTGGGTTCCAAGGTGCTTCCCTCTGAATTTTCACCTGCCTTGCCAAAAATGATTGATTACGCCGGGCCGACTGGGTGTCCAGCAATACCCAACAAATGACTTTGGCCCCTAACAGCAGGCCTTGGCCAGATAGAAATCAATATTTCACCATTAAAATCTATCAAAGAAGAGTTAAGGCACCATCTGTCCCTGCCGCCTCTCTATGGTGTGTGAACATTAAATCCGACACTTGTACTACATGGGTAATCAATATATAGTGGTTCACAGATCATTTGTGGTTCCCTTTTAGCAGTGATGGATGTCTGGAATCATTGTGATTCATTTTGTCAGACCATTAAACAAGATTCTGTCCAGTTCCTTCCTGATTTCATTTAGAGGATCATTCTTCACAGTTCATAAGAGGGAAACGTTTTTACCAATCTGCTTCTATTTCAATAAGTCACTTTATAGAGATTTTGTGTCCTCTAGACTGTAAAAATTCTGGAGAGATAGTACAAACAGACCTCCAAAACTATTCACTGCATGACATATGCATAAAGTGTGAAGAGAGGAATGTAAATATGTTTACCTCTTTATCTGCAAATGTTGATTTTAACCCCCTCCTGGCTGGAGCGCTGGCCTGCGGGCACTCTGGCAATAGGGCCCACCACAGAGGGAGGAGGGTGGAGCTGGTGTCTGGAAGCTGATTTACAGAGGCGAGGGAAACCCCCATACCCTCCCTGGCATGGCTAAAAGTAATGGAAATGGCTTTTCCAGAGGTCGCATTTCAGACACTTTCATTTCTACAGTCTGATGATCTGCCTTTGACCCACATGATTGGCAAGGGCCCCTCTGCCACCCAGTGGAGCATGCAACCCAAGAGAAGAACCACTTGAGGTCTGGGTGTGGACAAACGGTATTTTATTATTATTTTAAGTAAATCTGTAGCAGGATCACTAAATAATGCACTCTAAAGCCAAACAGTTGATATTAAACTATTTTCCGGTTTTAGATTATTAGATAATTATATCACGGTAGCTGATACTAGTGTAGATAAACATGTTGATTTAAATATTAACAGATGTATATATACATATGTATACGTACAGATATGTACACATATATCTTACATTTAATTATATATTACATGACAAATGTATATCATTTTAAAGACTTTACAGATAATTGAACTTTTCCTTCTTTTCTTTCCTTTTAATATAAAGTAACAGAGTCTCAAAAGGGATAAAAGCTGGCCCTGGGACAGGAAGCTTGTTTCTTGACTTCCAAGTCAAAATACGATATCAAAAAATTATAAGTAATAGAGTGTCGCTCAGTTATAATTTTTTGGTGATATATTTGTTGAGGGGACGACTGGGGAGAGAGTGTGGTACCTATTTTGCAGTTGAGCAGCAGGGAGAACTTCTAACTGCTCAATGCACTAGCCACTCTGCCCTCCTGCCTCGAGGTGATGACATCAGAAGGTCAGGCAGGTCGCATCACTTCAGACCCCAGACCACATGGCTAGAGCCATGTGGACAACATCACCCGGGGAATTTCCAGGCAAGTGCACTTTTTTTTTTTTTTTCTGCAGTACGTGGTCCTCTCACTGCTGTGGCCTCTCCCGTTGCGGAGCACAGGCTCCGGACTCACAGGCTCCGGATGCACAGGCTCAGCGGCCATGGCTCATGGGCCCAGCCGCTCCGCGGCACGTGGGATCTTCCCAGACCGGGGCACGAACCCGTGTCCCCTGCATCGGCAGGCGGACTCTTAACCACTGCGCCACCAGGGAAGCCCGCAAGTGCACTTTTAGGAGGCGCTTGGCACGGCAGAGAGAGCTTGGATTTAGGCTTCAGAAAGACTAGGCAAAAAACCCATCTGTGATGCTAATTAACTGCATCACCTCAGATAAGTCTCTTCACCTCTCTAGGCATCTGTTTCCTCATCTGAGAGCGCCACCCAATCACCTACCTCCCAGGGTAATCATGGGGATTGAATGAGACCACGTAAGCTCCAGCAGAGGTCCCAGCACAGGATATGTTAGTTACCGGCCTTTTATTCCTTTCTTCTCCCTTCCTTCCTCCTTGATGTCACTCCATAAATTTGTACTACACTATATTTCAGCCTCTAGTAAGAACTTATAATGGGATCTGCCACATAAGAATTTATCTAAGTCCTTCCTGATTCTAGAAACATAAAACCTAGGAATTAAAATGAGAACTGAGAGGTCTTTGGTCCAACCATTGACCCAGTGCAGGAATCACTCTCACCACCTGCCTGACAATTCGTTTTCAATGACCAGGAGTTCAGGCAGTCACCCGGAAGTCTACCTCATCACGGGACAGTCTTTTTTTTTTTTTCTTTTTCTTTTTTTTGCGATACGCGGGCCTCTCATTGTTGTGGCCTCTCCCATTGTGGAACACAGGCTCCAGACCCACAGGCTCAGCGGTCATGGCTCACGGGCCCAGGCGCTCTGCGGCACGTGGGATCTTCCCAGACCGGGGCACGAACCCGTGTCCCCTGCCTCGGCAGGTGGACTCCCAACCACTGCGCCACCAGGGAAGCCCTGGACAGTCTTTTAATGATAAATTTCCTGCTAAACCTGCCTCCATGTACATCCCACCCATTAGTCCCAGTAATAATTCCAATCCATAATGACCTCATGTTCCATATAATAATTTAATAGAATGAAAAGAAATGTTCCCGTTAATCTGTGTTAAAATGACCCTCTTGAAGCAATTTCTCAGACTGAAATGCAGGAGGTTTGTGACTGTGCTAAAGCTGGCTTTATGCGTGTCTTTCAGTGTTAGCTCTGAGTACATCCCAGCTCATACTGAGTGTAGTCAAGGGTTGGCATTTTTTTTCTTTTTTTTTAATGAATCTTCCTTGGTAGCTTGTCACTCTCCGGGTTCTCCCTGTCTCTGCAGTTCCGTTCTTGAGCACGAAACCCTGAACTGCACAGAACACTCCAATTCAGTTTTATACTTCAGGTTTCATCCATCCATTTCTTCCTTCGTTCCACCCACTTTTCCTCCATCTACCTGTCCTTCCGTCTCCAATATCCCAGTCAAAGCAGGAATGGGTCTGAACAATACCCCTTAATAATGGGACACAGTGGGGCTTCCCTAGTGGTGCAGTGGTTGAGAATCTGCCTGCTAATGCAGGGGACACGGGTTCGAGCCCTGGTCTGGGAGGATCCCACATGCCGTGGAGCAACTAGGCCCGTGAGCCACAACTACTGAGCCTGCGCGTCTGGAGCCTGTGCTCCGCAGCGAGAGGTCGCGATGGTGAGAGGCCCGCGCACCACGATGAAGAGCGGCCCCCACTTGCCATGGCTGGAGAAAGCCCTCGCACAGAAACGAAGACCCAACACAGCAAAAATAAATTAATTAATTAAAAACAAAAG
This sequence comes from Hyperoodon ampullatus, assembly GCF_949752795.1. Classification (NCBI taxonomy): domain Eukaryota; kingdom Metazoa; phylum Chordata; class Mammalia; order Artiodactyla; family Ziphiidae; genus Hyperoodon; species Hyperoodon ampullatus. The sequence continues at coordinate 108,505,500 of NC_136921.1, forward strand.
TACCAATGCCACCGTGGATGTGAGGATTAAATTAGTCAATGCTTTAAGAAAATAAAAATAAAAAAATAATGGGACACAGGAAACTCCAGCCCTAATAGCAGTGCCAGCCTCAGGAGCTGTTGCCGCAGCAGCTGATGCCCACATTCACCAATGCTAGCAGGCATCGGCCTAAGCCCCAGGTGGTCAGGCTACCGTCCCTGCCAGGGCCTCAGGGCACGTCACTGTCTCTCAACTCTTCCCACCATTTGCACACAGCAAAATCACAGAATTAAATTCAATGATTCTATACTGCACATTTCTAAGAAAGCCACGCTGAGCTCTCAGGGTCTGTCCGGCTCATTCAAGCCAGAGCAGACCTCACGTAGGCCACCAGCGCTTTGCTCGGCCAGGTCTCCCAGTTCTATGATTACTCGGATTACTGTGGTTAATCCTGCGGTTCCCACTCAGGTCCCACTGCTTGCTAATGTATCGTGCTCCAACTGGTAACATCTTGAAATGCCAGTATTGCTGCCAGGTTCTTGGTCAGTCTGCAGACCTCGGAATCCAGCATCTCTTGTCTCCTAAATCATGTCCTGGTATCTAAACGTCAATAATCTATTTTTCTGATTTCACTTTCAACTCTGCTCAAAGGGGCCCACGAAACTCTAAGGCCCCAGATAGATGGGACACAAGACTTCAATCGCTCCTTTCAACTCGGAGCCACGTAGGGACAGAGTATCAAGGAGAGGTCAGGGCATTTCATCTCTTCCCAACCGTAAGACTCCTCAGCCAGCATGTGTCAGGTGAGGATTGGGGAGCCAGGCTGATAACGGCCGCCAGTGGTGAGAAAGCAAGGCGGTGGCTGGACCAGTCCTAGAAGCTTGCACCTGCCAAGGGACTGTCAGCTCCACAGCAGAGCCTCAGTCTTAGAGGCTGTTTGCAGGCAGGCAGTCTGACTCCTGGTGCTCCATGCTGGGGAAAGGGCTACAGGGAGCCATGAGCGATATTAGAACCAGGAACCCAACAGGGGTCCTCAACCGGAGTGGCAGCACAGCGTCTCCTGGGTGCACTCAGAAGGGTGACAGTGAGTTGTTGCAATGGCTGAGGGTGCTGTGGGCAATTAGTGGGCAGGACAAGCTATCCTAAATGTGCTCTAACAGATGAGACAGTCCCAAGTGATGAGAAATTGCCCATTCAAAATGCCAGTGGTACTCCACCGACTGAGGCCAACTTCCTCACTTTCGTGTGAGGAAGGATTTGAATGATTTCCCTCCAAAGAGACCTAGAGAGAATTTTTGTTTCTGCCCATTGGTGTCAGTGTATATTCAGCTTCCCCAGGAGAAAACTTTCATGTAGGTAGTTGCTTCTCCTTGAACTCATCAGTAGGGCCACCGTCCTCAGAAATGGGAAGGGAAATGATATTCATTGAATGTGCCATTCCTGCATGAAGTGCAATACTTAGCACAGATTATCTCATTTCCTCTCTGAGAAAAAAAAAAAAAAACCTGGAAATCAGGTGGTATTGAAGGAAAGGAGACTCAGGCTCAATTAGTAATCAGCTCATTGAGTAAGCTGACCAAGGTCACACGGGTCATCTGTAGCAGAGGCAAGATTCCAATTTAACACTTCCAGGCAGCAGAGTCCTTCCCTAGAGCCACGGGAGACCAGCAAGCTGGGTGCCCCAAATCATTCCTCTCTCTGGTACCTCAGGGCTTCTGGAGCTTCCACCAGCCTGGAGCAAAAGTGGAGAAAAGCCAAATTCATCTTGGCGCCTTTCTCCTCCGCGTATGGTTCCCTTAACCAAATCCCTTCATTACGGGAGTTAGCCAGGAGAAGCTGGTTATGAGTTACTGTTGCCAGGGAACTTTGCTTTTTATAAGAGTACCTATGCAATGAGAAAAACGTGCAAATATAAGGAAGGAAGCTTCCATTGCAGAATGGGGATGGAGGGGGCATTCGTGCTAAGGAGAAGTAGAGCTTCTCTCTGGAACTGTTACCCTTTCACAACTTTGCCATACACAAACCAGCCTTTGAGACCCATTAAAGAAGTGAATGGGCTTTGTCCTGGAGCTTCTGACTAACTGGGGGTCTGCCTTTTCTTTCTCATTGGCCTTGAACCATTCCATACAGGGAAGGGGGTGAGTAATAGTGAAGAGAGACACAGAGAAGGTGAGGGAGCTGTTGCTTCAGTTCAGGCTCGAAGACCTTCAGAGAAACGAGAAAACAGAAAAAGAGCAACAGTGCCAATAGCATAACGGCCCATCTCAGCAATTTTTTAAATCCTTATGTATCTACTCAGAGAATGAACCCACTGGGATCCCTATTCTATCACCAACTTTTAGCTTGTGATCTGGACAAATGCCTTAACTTGGCTGAACCTCCAGATCCTCATTTGTATAAACAGGGGGGTCATTTCCACCTCACACTGTTGTCATTAGGAATGAACCTGTAAATAAAGCACCTAGCACACAGTAGGCGCTCAGCCAGTAGAAGCAGTGAGGGCTGATCCACTCAGAACTGGAGCAAATGGGGAGGGTTTGAGTGAAAGGGTGCAGAATTGCTCATCACCCCCAAAGCTCCGACTCTGCTAACGTCAATCTCATTTTCTCCTAAAGAGTGGGCAGGGGTGGGAGTAGCGAGGAGGGGAGTTTTCAGGGTAAGAAGACTAATCAGGATTTCACCATCAAAGCAAATATATCCAATTAACAGCTATTAAAGAAGCATTTTCTGGCACTGTGCACAATGAAGGCCATTCCATCTAGTGGAAATTAATCTTAATTATTGGTACCTGCGTATATACATGCAAAGGGAAGCAACTCACATTAATCTACATTAAACTTAATAGCAGTCTGTGTATTATCTATTCTGAGTCAAAATTGACTGCTGGCCCCTGCATAGATATCTGCAGTGCTAACTCAAGTAATTACAGTGCAGTGGGTCTCAAAGACACAATTTGTTCCCTATATAATAAATCAGCTGCTAGAAGCTTTTTATAATTAAAAACCTAAAGGAAAAAAATAGAACTGTATAAGCAAATGTCATTCTCTTCTAAGGGAAATTAGGAAAAAGGAAAGTGTGTCATCTTGTTGCCTCGTCTGGAAAGAGAGGGAAGCCGCCATCTCTGCTGGAATCCCACACAGAGAAAGGAATACAGTGTTAGGTTTCAGAACTGTGGGAAAGAATGTTCTTCGAGCCTCAGATTTAAGGTTTCTAAGAGGCCTTAACTTTATTTCCAAGGAGACTGGTAAGGCCATCTGAGAGAGATGCCTTACATGAACCGGAATTTTCAATAGTTTGGATCAGGGTGGAAGGCCAAGTTGATTTTACTAAATCCCACTGAGGCGGGACCCCTTCCATCAACCACGAGAAAAAGGGAAAGGTGATGATGTACTCTTACTCTCTGCTGCCCGAGGCCCTTCCTGTCAGGGCATCGTGCATTTATCCAACAAATCAAGTCTGAGGAGATGCACTACCGTTCACAGATCTCCTTCCCGCTTGTCCTCTCCGTCCTCGGAAACCACAGGCCCTCCTGCCACCTCAACAACTCAAGTCAGCTAGGACTTTTCTTAGTTGCCTAGAATCGTACACCTACTGTTGTTCTATGACCTCTGAGGTCATCCAGTCCCCCCTCCAATCCAGCCAGCACTTCCTAAAGTGTGGCATGCCCACACCCACTGGAACGGGCATGACTGAACCACGTGCGGATAACACAACGACTTTATCTGCCCATTGCTGACCAGCAGACGCACCAAGGTCACACTCCACCTCAGGAGGACAGCTTGTGCCCCCTCTGCAGCTGGGACACAAGCTCGCCCATGCCAGATTTTCCCAGCCTGGCCACTTGTCCCCTCATCATCAGGCCCCAGCTCACCCCAGTGCAGGACCCTTCCTAAGGCCCTGCCTCCCCACTGCCCACCCTCAACTGTCACTTCTGGGTCCCCCTAAGCCTGCCCTCACCCTGCCTAGCAGCCCTCCTGCCACCCAGACAGGGCTGCCATGTCCAGCTACTGAGGTCGTGCCTATAACTGCAAACTGAAAGCTGCCCCGGGACCGTGCAATTCAGTGGCCCTGGCGTCCGCGTGGGGTCCCATCACCACCATCTTGCCTCAGGCTTACCTCCTCCCCGTGCCCCCTGCTCTCCAGCTTCCTCATTCTTTTTCCACAGGTGCTGCTCGGCTCTCAGCCTTCAGGGCTCCTCCTAGAGCCAAAGCCATTCCCTACCCCTCAGCCCTTCACTGCAGAGCATGGAGGTCAGTCTCTGATCCCACGTGAGAAACCGCCACCCCAATCCCTGGTCCAACCTTTTTCCAACCAGGCTGAAACTCCCTCTTGGATCACAAAGGTTCCTCGAGGCCATGGTTCTTCCCATCTCTACTCTCAGTCTGTGTGGAGCTCTCACTACTTCCTCCTACCTCTTATACCTGTTTGCTTTATTCTCCATTATCCAATAATGTCACTGAACACAATTTTAAAATCAAAAACCATGTATATGTTCCCTGGACTAATTTTGGAAAATATAGAAAAATAAAGAAAGGCAGCCTCTTGGCGTTAGCCTCTCAAGTCTTGCTTCTGCAGACATATAGCATACATTCTAATATACAAAAGGACACATGATTGGTACTGAGTTTTTAAAATGTTTCTCATTCTTTCAATTGTTTTGCGTAGGTAATATGTGCTCTGAACTGTCAGTATCCCATTCCAGAGGCAATCAGCATTACCAGCTATTTTATCATTTGAAATTTTCTAGCAATAGGTGATAAATAAAAAATATATATATATAAACCTATTCATATATATATGTATATATACACATATATATCTTTTTACACAAGTGATGGGATCCATCACACTCTTTTATACCTTACTACTTTCTTTTGCTTAATAAATGTTAAAATGTTAGAGATAATTTACACTGTAAATGTTGATCTGCGCTGGCCTCCTTTGAAAATATATCTCTTTAATTAAAACAGTGACTAAATCATAACACGGTTGGGGTTGAGGTATAACAAAAATCATGAGAGGTATTTGAACAACTGAATCTCAGAACACACTGTTCTCCTCTGTATATGAATTCTGCCACCTCCCCTGACCACCCAACCTTATCCATAAGTGGCCCTCTGGACCTGCTTGAATACCCCCAATGATGGGGAACTCACTTCCCCAGGAGGTAGCCTTAGGGGGTGAGGCTCTCATCCTGAGCCTTCCGCTCTTCATCAAACTGAAGTCTCTCCACTTTCCCAGATCCCTTAAACCAGCAATCTCACCTTATAGGTATTGTTTAGCATTTAAAATCTATCCCATCCATTTGGATACCTAATAGCTACTGCTCATCTGAGTTTCTTAGCCATTTCATACGAGGCTGCCTTGCCCAATTAACTTCATTTTGAGTTTCCAAATGGCAGGGACCAAGACTTGGGCTTCTCTTGCATCCCCTGCCTGTGCCTGCCACAGTGCTTCCCAGACTACACCTGGATAATGTTTTCATATGTCTTCCTCATCTCAGCTAGGTCGTTACTTCCTCCAGAGAGCCTTTCCTAACACTCCACTCCCAGAATTTTTTTAGTCATTGTAATTGTTTGTGATCTGTGTTCCCAGTGGATAATGCAAAGCCTGTGGTTGTTTTTTGAATATATATGTTTGGTGAATAAATAAAAGGACAAATGAATAATACTAAGAGGGAGATCAACTGTGGCTTTTTCTTGAGAAACAGTGATGACAGATAGGTTAGTATTAAATTTTTCAAAGGCATCTTGTAGAATCCAAATGCTAGAAACGGACTTCCCCAGGAGCCCCTGGGTGCTGACAGGGCTAACACTTGCTGTGTTTAGCAGCCCTGGAGCTCTATTAACAAAGCACCCAATCATGACCAAGTTGCAGAAACATAAACCTGGATGCTAACTTTCTAGGCCATGCAAACTTCAGGAAACCAGGTGGAGTCTTGGAATCAACCCTAAAGAACACTCCTTTTTCCTAACCCTCTGCCCAGAAATTGCAGGCACCTCTAAGTTGAAATTGTCAGTTAACCTACCAACAAGGATTTCCTGAGACCATACTAGTTAAGAAAAGACCAGTTCCATTGTCTCAACACTCTAGGTAGCGATATACAATGAATTCACACAAACAGCTAAACAATACTGTAAACAAAACACCTCTAATAAAACATTCATTATTGTGGCTGGAGGAGCACAGGGCTTAAAGGACAAATATTTGAATCCTGTCTTTGCTTCTCCTCAGCTGTGTGACCTTTGGAAGTTTACTTACCTCTCTGAACTTTATCTCTACAATGAAAGTAATAATGCTGCCTCACAATTGTCCTAAGCATTAAATGAAACTTGAAAAGATTGCATAAGTGAAGGTGGGCAGAAAATGCATGTGGACTTTAGAAGGTGATGGGTTGAAAGTGGGAAACAGAAGAGAGACGTGGAAAAGGAGGAAGGGGGTTGGCCACTGGCAGAGGGAGATGTCATCTGTGTGGTGTGATGGAGGACACTTGACACTTCCATAACTGCTCATTCATCCTGTTTTTCTTGTCACTCCACAAATATTCAGTGAGCATCTACGAATGGTGAATAAGTTAGACACAAGGCCTGCCCTCATGTAGCTTACAGTTTACCACGGATACAGATACACAAAGAAAGGACTTGAATTCAGTGAGTTCTTTGCTCCAAGGTGGGAAGCAGACATGAGACATGGGAGTGGCTTCTAACCCAGGCAGGTGAGTGAGGAGGACTTGTGAAAAGCAGGTGACATCTCAGCTTCCAGAGACAAGTGGTCGTCCAGGCTGGGGTGGGGCGGGGCAGAGGGAGTGGTAGTGGAAGAGTCTAGGAGAAGGTTGAGGCTCATGCTTACACTGTCTCAGAGAGTGCAAGGGAAGAAGTGACCAGACAACAGAGCCTCATAAATCACAGTAATGAGCTTGGATCATATCATATGAGCCAATGTAGAATTTTAAGCAAGAGAGTGACACACATGATCAGATTTGCATTTTAGAAAGCAAAATGAGTTGTGGCAGGGCAAGATAGATACAGGGAGATAAGCTAAGAAAGAGCTGTAAGAACTTAGTTAATGGAGACATTATAGGGGACCAGAGAAAACAGAAAGATGTTTAGAGAATATGACTCATAGCATTCATGAAACATTGGAGTAAAGATGAGGAAAGGAAGAAGTCAACAGTAGTTCCCAGGCTTAGGCATCTAGCAAAAAATGTGCCACCACTGACTGATCTGAGGTTTTGAGGAAAGACATCTAAATTAACTTGGTTAATTGAGGTTCTTGGGAGATATCAAAGTGGAGTTGGGCAAGAGCAGATTAATACGTGGATTTCAAATCAGGAAAGTTCTGGACTAGAGACAGAAGTTTGGGAGTATATGGATGATAAACCACTGCTGGGCTTTCGATGAGATTTTCCAGAGACTAGGAGCAAAGGGGAAGACAGGAGAGCTGGCAGAAAACCCTCTAAGATGTGGGCAGAAGAAAGGGACTCAATACAAGAGACTGAAAGTCAGCTGGAGTGGTGGGAGGAAACCCCACAGAGAACACAGTGTTACAGAAGCCAAGGAAGGAGAGTGTGTTGTCAGGATGAGATAAGATTTGAGAAGTATTTATTGGATAGGGCAGAGGGAGTCTTGGTGACTTGGGCAAGTTCCAGGGGAATCCAGATTGCCAGTGTTGAGAGGCAGGTGGGATTTGGGGAGGAGGAGACAGCAAGTGTAGACAAAACTCACCAAGAACTCACTATGACGGTTAAGATGAAAGATAGGGAAGTACCTGGAAGGGGATGAGTTTGGGAATAGTTTTGGGAATGACGTTGTTTTTCAAGGTGGGAGAGATCTGAGCATGTCATAAGAAGAAGCCAATAGGAAACAAAGGTTTAAAATACATAGAAGAGAGGAAGGAAACAATGATAGAGGAGAATCCCAAGGGAGATGGATGGAGATACGATCCAGGAGGTATTTCCCTGGAACAAGAATAAAACAAGATGTATATTTGTTAGATATCCTTTCAGGCCCAAATCCTGTAGGACTGTGACATGAACTCAGACCTTAGAAGTCAGGGAGTAGCTTTTTGCTACCATTAGTTAAGCACCTTAGTGTTAGCAGGTCTCAGAATTAACAGCTCTGTGATCTGCTTCACTTTTGCCTCATGGTTGCAAGATGGCTGTAACAGCGCTGAGGATCAAACCTTAGATGACAAATTCATAGTCAGGAAGCATGAGTTGGCACAGGGCAGAGAGTTTCTCCTCATATACCTCCCTCTTAAATGAGAGAAAAATATTTTCCAGAAGGCCTCTAGAAGACTCCTTGATACATCATATTACCTAAAGTTGGGACTGAAGCTTCATCCCTGGAACAAGGCTAGACTCTCTTCTCTGAGATGAAGGCATCTCCACCCAGCACCCAAAGAAAATCAGGACTCCAAAGGCAAAGAAGAAGAAGTAGATAAGGTTGGTCAGTGAGTTTGGAAGCAGAAAGTTGAATGAACTCTCATCAAATGTCTATTTTTTCTGTCAGTTTGTCATCTGCTAAGAGTGAGAGGAAAGAGTTGGTAGGTTATGAGTTCTTACAGGAATGAAGATCTCCGAAATAACCACTGTGAAGAACGGGAGAGCAAACCAGTCAAGGAAACATCTAAAATTCCAAGGGCATCCTCAGCAGGGAGAAAGCTTGGGGAGGAAATTAGAGACCAAAGGAAAGAGGAGAGGGAGGGAAGCTCTGCCCCCACGTGGTCACGTACACCAGGGTCTCCCAACCTCGGCACTATTGGCACTCTGGGCCTATTAGTTCTTTGTGGGGGGTTGTTCTGTGCACTGTAGGATGGTTAGCAGCACCCTGGCTTCTACTCACTAGATGTCAGCAGCACACACACACACCCTTCAGCTGTGACAACCAAGAACATCTTCAAACATTGCTGACTGTCCCCTGGGGGGCAAAGTGGTCTGACTTGAGAACCACCGCTATACACTATCTCATTTAATCCCACAGTGCAGATATTGTGGTCCTGATTTCAGGGATGAGATTAAGGGCCCAAGGACACACAGTTAAGAAGAAATGGAGTCAAAATTCAAATCAAGTCTATGGGACACATTCTTCCCTCTGGCCCTGAGCTCCACAGCCTGCAATGTACCACCAGCACCACCACCAAATGGGAACTCTCAGCACCCTTGGTCCCGGCCTCAGCCTTCCCATCAGGGTCTACACCCCACAGAGTCACTTTGAGTAGTGATCTGTTTTTCCGGAAAGAATTAGAGAACCCATAAAAATTAAATCTTTACAAGAGCTCTACACGCTCTTTTCTAGGAAGTCAATCATTCCAGTAAAACATGTGGCAACATTTTCCCAAGGACTTGGAGAAGGAAACCACCATCCAGAGAGGAAAACCTTTCAAGCTGGAATGTGCTCTAGGCTGCCTCTTTAAATTAAAAAAAATGTTATATGCCTGGGAAACATTATATCTGCCAAAGCAATCCGAGGGACTCACTGTAATAACGACAGCTCAACTCCATGCTGCCTTTCATCCCCAAGACTCCAAGAAAGGCCTTAAAAGTGAAATTTTATACAAGTGCACACAAACACACACGATTGGAAGAATTCACACATATATCACTTTGTCCACCTCTCTAATGAAGGTGGAATGCAGTGGCAGATGTTTCCCAGCTGCCTGCCGTTCGCCCTCCAGCAGTTTAGGACAGGAAGCTGAGGACACTCGATCCAAGAGGAATTGCAGGGAGAATCCAGGGAGGTAAAATCCAATCCTGCCAATTGGGATTCAGCCAAGTACGTGAAGTACCCTCCACATCATTGCTCATGCCAAGAGACTGAATGAAGGAGAATGACAGGCATCTATCAGCATCAGAGAGGCCACGCTCTTCCCACAAAGATTTGGAACTAGAAATGCTCCCTTACACTTGAGGCATAGGTGCTGTACACACAGCCTGCACCCCAGCCCAATTAAGTCAATGTTATAGGTTTGGTCCCCAGTCCAGTCAGATATCTTTACTCTGCTGAATAACCATTGGCTGCATTCCTATTGCAGAGATGGCTGCTGGTCCCATTACATGATAAGTCTTTTCATAAAGAATACCTCACTGATGTACATGGGGGGTAGGGGAAATGAGGGGTTGGAGGTGCATACAAAGTGAGGTGAAAGGAACTAACATCTATGGGGCATTCAGCTCAGGTGAGGCTCTGACCTAGGAGTTTTACCTATGTCATCTCACTAATCCCTACTAGGTCTTAGTATCTGAACTTTACAAATGAAGAACCTGAGATTTTGGAGAGGTTAAGATATCTGTTGGGGTTATACCCCTAATAAGCCAGGATTCAAACTCAGGTCTGCCAACCACAAAGTGAACATTTCGTTTTACCACCATATCAAGACAGAGAACATTTCTCACATGACAGAAATCTCCTTGGTGCTTCCTTCAAGTCATATGTACCTTTCCAGGTAAACATTGTTCTTGCTTCTATCACCATAGATTAAATTTTGCCTGTTTTTGAACTACATATAAATGGAATCATTTAGCATGTATTCTTTGATATCTCACTTCTTTCACTCAATAATTTATTTGTGAGATTCATGCATATTTTTGTGTTTGTTATTGTAACTTGTTGATTCCCATTACTATAGAGGATTCTACTCTGTGAATATGCTATTGCTTATTTCCCCATTCTATTGTTCATTGGCATTTGGCTTGTTCCATTTAGGAATATTATGTATGAATAATGCTGCTTCAAACTTTCTTGACATCTCTTTTGGTGCCCACAAGTTTGCATATCTATACCTATGAGTAAAATTGTTGAATCATAAGATACAGGTTTGGGCACTTTTAGTAAATAATGCCAAATAGTTTTCCAAAGTGTTGTACTAATTAATACTCTCACTAACAGTATGTGAATGTACCATTTGCTCCACATTCTCCAAAAATTGGTATTTGAGTTTTGTTTTACATTTTAACCATTCTGGTGGCTGTGTAGTTGTATCACATTTTGGTTATAACTTCCTTGATAACTAATGAACTTATAAATCTTTCCAAATAATTATTGGCCATTTGGTCCATTCCTTCCTTTGCGAAGTGGTGGTCTGTTTTTATATATTGATTTGCTGGATCTTTATATATATACTCTGTACATAAATTCTTTGTTGGATGATTGTATTGCAGATACCTTCTCTCATGCTGTGGCTTGTCTGCTCACTCTCTCTGGCGTCTTTTCATTCTTAATTTTAATGATTCTAATAAAGTCCAATTTATCAATTTTTTGTCATGATTTTATGTATGATTTAAAAAATATTGACCACCCAAGTTGATAAAGATATTCTCCTATGCAATATTTTGAATATTTATTGTTTACCTTCCATATTTGGATTTATAATCCACATGAAAAGAATTTCTGTGTATGATGTAAGATAGGAGTTAATTTTTTCCCCCTCTAAATGGGTATCAAATTAACCTCAAACCAGTTACTGACAAGACTATCCTTTTTACTGCACTGGAGTGGCAACTTATTCACAGACAAACAACCATATATGTGTAGGTATGCTTCTGAATTCTTTATTCTGTTCCATTAGTCTGTTTGTCTATCTTTGCACCCATTCCGCCTGCTTAAACAACATAGCTTTATATTAAGTTTTTATATAGTGTAAGTCCTCCAGCTTTGTTCTTCTTCCAGATTGTCTTCACTACTTTTGACCCATGTTATATGTATTTTAGAATCAGCTTGTCACCTTTTAAAAAATTTATGGGATTTTGAATTGAACTGTATTGACCCTATAAATCAATTTTGAAATAGTGGACGTCTTTACAAAATTAAGCCTTATGATCCACAAACACTGTGTATCCTTCCATTTATTTAGGTTTTCTTTAATTTCTCTCAAAAATGTTGTGTAATTGAAAGTGTGGAGGTCTAGCTATTTCTGTAGACATAGTCCAAAGTATTTGGTAATTTTAATCCATTATAAATTTTGGATTTCAATTTTAATCCATTTTTAAAACTTTATTTTTGTATTATTTGTGACTAATTTTATATTGTCCTTGTAGCCAGTGTCTTTGCTGAATTAAGTTCTTAATTCTAATCATTTATCTATATATTCTTTTTGGATACTGTAAATACATAATCGTGATGTGTCTAAATGGTAATAGTGAGCATACTTGTCCCACTTCCAGTATCAAAGGGAAAGCTTTCAATATTTCAGCATTAAATAGATACCCTTTACAAATTAAGATTCCTTTAATCTTACATGGTTGAGAGTTTTAATAATGAACAGAGTTTTAATTTTATGAAGCACTTTTTCTGCATCTCTTGAGATGATTATATATTCCCTCCTTTATTCTGTTAATGTGGTGAATTATAATGATTGATTCTCTAAATGTAAGTTAACCTTCCATTCTTGGCATAAGTTCCATTTGGTCATGATGCATTCTTTTAGTTGTATATGACTAGGTTCGAATTTGTTTAGATCTTTGGGGTCTATTTTGATTTCTTTTCTGAGTCATGGGTTTAATTTACATATAGTTAAACTTCATTATAATCAGAGAATCTATTCTGGAATATGATATCCATCCTCTGAAGTTTCTTAAAACTTGTTTTATTGTTCAGTTTACAGTTTATTCTGGTAATTATTTTATGAGCACATGAAAAGAAAATATATTCTGCAATTATAAGTTGCAGAGTCCTATGGATGTTAATTAGGTGGTTTGTTAATTGTATTGTTCACATTTTCTGTAATTCTGATATTTTCTGTATTTACTTTATCAGCTACTGAGAGAGCTATGTTAAAATCTCACACATTGTTAGTAAAATTTTCTATTTTTTCTGTAATCTGTCATTTTTTGCTTTATTTATTTGGAGGCTATTTTAAGTGTATAGTTACTATAATTACTATAATTCCTCAGAGATTGACCCTTCTAACGTTTTGAAATGTTCTAACATTTTGAATTGCTTCTTTTCCTAAAGTCCGCTTTGTTTGATTTTAGTATAGCTATACCAGTTATTTTGGCTAACGTTTTCTTTTATAGCTTGTTCTATCATTTTGCTTCCAATTTCTCTGTGCCCTTACATTTAAAATGTATATTTTATTTAAGTATCATTTAGTTGAATTTTGCATTTTTATCCATTTGGACAATAATTTTTAACTGAATGTTTAATGCATTTATATTTAAAATAATTACAGATGCATGTGGTTTTAAAATCAGCCACTTTGTTTTCTAATTGTCCCATTTCTTCTCTCATCTGTTATTTTCCCTTTCTTTCTTCTTTTTGGACTAATCAAGAATTTCTATTATTCCATCCTCCCCTTATATTAATATTAGCTTGTTAGTTGTAAATTCTTTTATTATTCTAAAGTAGTGATTCTCAAACTTTAGCATGCATCAGAAACAGCTGGAAAGCATTTGAAAATTCAGGTTTCTGGGCTTCACCTCAGATTTTCTTCTCCAGCATGTCTAGGGGGAAACCCAAGAATTTGCATTTCTAACAAGTTTTCAGATGCTGCTGATCCAGCTGGTCCAGGAATCACACTTCAAAAAACACTGCCCTAGAGATTACATTACATGTCTTTGATTTATTAGAATCTATTATAAATTGATACTTTTATTATTTCCCAGAAAATGCAACAATCTCAGAATCCTTGAACTACATTTACCCTTATTTCTATTATGCATTTTAATTCTATGTTCTTTTAAAATCACAAGATATGATTTTGTTGTTGTTATACATAATAAACATTCATTTAATTTATACATGTTCATTAATTTGTACATATACCTCTTGTACTGTTCATTTCTTCTTGCATTTCTGTATTTCTATCTGAGATTATTTTTCATTTGTCTAAAGAACTCTTTTTAGTATTCATCTTATTGTATCAATTGATAGCAAATTCTCTCAACTTTTGCTTGTCTAAAATGTCTTCATTTTATCTTCATTTTTGAGGGATATTTTTGCTGGGTATAGAACTCTAGAATGGGAGAGATTTTCTTTCAGCTTGATAAATATATCTTTCCATTGTCTTTTTTTTTTTTTTTTTTTTTTTTTTTGCGGTACACTGGCCTCTCACTGTTGTGGCCTCTCCCATTGCGGAGCACAGGCTCCAGAAGTGCAGGCTCAGCGGCCATGGCTTACAGGCCCAGCCACTCCGCAGCATGTGGGATCTTCCCAGACCAGGGCACGAACGCGTGTCCCCTGCATTGGCAGGTGGACTCTTAACCACTGCGCTACCAGGGAAGCCCTCCATTGTCTTTTTTGCTTCCAGCATTTTTGTTGAGATGTCAAATGTCAGTCTCATTGCTGCTCCTTTAAGGTTAATGTGTCTTTTTAATACGGCCTCTTTTAAGATTTCCTCTTTATCTTTGATTTTAAGCAGTTTGATTATGATGTTCCTAGGTAAGGTTTTATTAGTATTTACTCTGTTTGGTGTTCACAGTGCATACTGAATTTGTAACTGGATGATTTCCATCCATTCTGGAAAGTTCTCAGAGAATATCTCTTCAAATATTGCTTCCAACATATTATCTTTCTCTTCTATTTCTGAGTTTATGCTTACAGGTTGTTAGAATTTTTCACCATATTCCAAGTGTCTCTTACACCCCTTTCTGGTGTTTTCTAACCTTTTATTTCTTTGTGTTTCATTCTGCTATTTTCAGCTAGACTACACTTAAGTTTTCTAATCATTTCTTTTGATTTATCTATTGTTCTGTTAAGTTAATCTATTGAATTATTTATTTCAATTATTGTAGTTTTCAGTTTTAGAAATTCCTTTTAATTCTTATTTATAGATTTCAGCTCTCTGGTGAACTCCTCTATCTTATCATCTATTTTTTGCACATATTTATCACAGTTAAAGACTGTGTCAAATTATGATACCTGAATTACCTATGGGTCTGCTTCCATTTTCTGTTTCCTTCTCGTTTTTCCTTCTAGAATGATGGATAATTTTAAAATGAATGCTGGACATTATGTATAATAAATTGTAGAGAATTTGGGTGTTATCTTTCTCCACAGGGATTTAAATTTCCTTCTGTCTGGCAATTAAAGTAGAAAATATCACCTTGTCTGAGTAATAACTGAGATAATTTAAAACTTGATTTTGGTTTTCATAAGAGTTGACCTTTTTTAGGTCTTCCCTTAATCTCAGGGTATAGCCTCGATAGGTCTCAACTGAAAGCCTCAATGTTTATAAGGCCCTCTTCTGTATTGTGTTTTGCACTCCAATAATTGCCCCTCCCCCACCCCGGCACTCTGAGACTGCAGAAAGTTCTGCATTGCTTTATAGTCTCTATGCTGGCACCTGCAATTTAGAAATTGGCAAATACCTCAAGATGAAAGCAAGACAGAATATAGGGCTCACTTCTCCGAGGTTCTCTTTTCCCTGGAATCTTGGTCTGCCAAGTCTGCCATGTCCCCATTGCCTTGGTAACTCTGAACTCCAGGTTTTGTCTTGATAGCCCCATGAGGTTGCCAAAAGCTCTGATTCACTCTTTTCTGCTTAGTCCCTCAGCCCCATTATGCTTATAAATCAGTAAATACTTCCAGAATAAAAGCATCAGAAAATATTGAGCATCACTTTTTTCTAGGATCCTGGCCCCACTATGCCTGGCTGATTTGGTTATTCTCCAATGTCTTCAAGGAATTGTTTGTTTTTTCCTTTTATACAGCGTTTATTATCTTCACTGGGAAATATATTCTCATACAAGCATATTCTTATGCAATCATAGTCAGAAGTGGAAGTTGATTGGCTGTCTTTCAGATCCCCCAGGTGGCTCTAATATGTGGTCATAGTTAAGAACGACTGTCCTAACTTATCATACTCTCCCATGCACATGTAGTTTTCTGTACCAGGAACTCCACTGCACATACTCTGCCTGGCTAATCGCTAGAGGAAGCCTTTCTTTACCTATGGAACATATGGGGTCAGTGACCTTTCTACGTAAGTCTATAAACATGTCTATCCAACTTTATCACTTAATCCATTATATTCTAATCTGTGTGCTTTTGCACTTATCTCCTCCATCAGACTGTGAGTTTCTTATGGATAGGGACCATGTCACTTTTTTGTTGCATCTTGTAAGTACTTGAATAAATGATTTTGAATAGCATACTGCTCTTCAGTTCTCCCTGTTCTAAGCAATAGTTCTCTTTCTCCCTTTCCAGTCCCATGGAATAGCTTTTGGATCCATCCCAACATATCTGTCCTTTTGATCCTCTGAGGCCAATTTAACTCCTCACCTTCCTTGGCTTAATTAGTATGAGACATTTCTAATCCTGCTACCAACTTTGAATATCCTTCATGCTTCCCCTTTTGTTTTCACATATGTATGGCATTCTCTTTCTGCTAAATATACATGTGTATGTGCTTTTTTGGGTATATTAATTCAATCAGTCAATAATCATGTACAGAGCTACTAATATATGCACAGCTGTGATGGAAGGTATGTCAGATTTCATCATTCAAAGCTCAGCTCAAAGGTCTTTCTAAATCTGTCATTTTGGGGGATGGTAGTGCTCCGCTATCCAGAGTTCAAGGCTTAGTTGGAAAAGTGAAATGACCCCATCCTTCCACTTTGAAAGGGATGGAGAGTACTTCCTGCACTACACTAGCTATTTAGCTAACTGCTAAAATAGTGTTATCATACTGGAATTTTTCTAGATATGTGTTGGGAGAATGGGCGGGGGGTGGGAATCAAAACTTGCTGACAGCCCAAAGAAAAATATCTTCTCACCAGAGTAGCTGTTGCTAGGTTTAGTTAATATGTGTCCTGTCAGTGAGAAAATAGGAGCCTTTCTTAAAATGTCTTTTTTTGTTTGGTTGCTTGCTTGTTCCAACACTGATTAGCTGTTTTATGAATGCATCATTTACAAGGTGTGTGTGGGTGTGGGTGTGGGTGTGGGTGTGAGTGTGGGTGTGGGTGTGGGTGTGCTGGAGGGAGCAAGAGAAATGGGAGGGAGATTGTCTTTCTCATAATTGCAACTCCAGCTAGGCTCCTTCAGTGCCCTTACTATATTTTCTCCAATGGTGTTGGAATAGTGCTGTGGACAGCAATGAAATGGGTTGTAGAGAGCATCTAGCTTCTTATTCTTCCTGTCTTTTAAGCACCAGCATTCTTTTGTGATCCCCTAGGCAAGAAAATGTGGATCAAAACTATCACTCCGTAATAATCTCCCAAAGGTCAAATTTAGATTCAGTAAAGAAATCCTGGTAGAGAGAGTTATATAATTTCAAAATAAAAGATTCAAGCAAGTAGTTGTATTTCTCTTTCCAGAAAGCAAGGAACACAATTTACTTACCTTTGCATTTCTCATGGTACCCACTGCAGTGACTTCCACTCAAAAATGTTGGGAAACAAATCCAAATAATGATAGAAAATAAGATAGATTGTCATGTGCCTAAGGTGGATGAGGTCTGACCCTGGCCAGGAGTAGAGGAATGTATAATATGAGCTATCTGGATTCCTTTCAGCTCTGAGAGTGACAAGTGAGTAACCCAAACTCCCTTTCAGACTTCACGGTTTTTTTCTACTTAATAATCTGCATTTCCAGTTTTCTGTAGATTGATACCAACAGCCATATTCCAGACTAATAGTTACCAATGATTGCAAGCATAAGACACCTTTTTAATGACAAAAAATTCCCCTTACCCATACATGTGAGAAGCCATACATTCAGAATTGTTGATTGAGAAAATACGTGACAAAATCAACTATGAGTTCAGTATGTTTTTAAAGTATATTTTAATCAATACAACACCTGTGCATATTTCAAAGTCAACTTAAATGTCTGTGTGTGTGATATTATACATTATGCATACAGACACTATTTGACACTTATGTGGATTTATAGACCCATTGAAATAACTCCTACCCTTTGTTCCCTGGCCTTTCTCCCTCCATCCCCTCTGCTCACACGTCCTTCATTCCACGGCACTCTTCCCTCAAGGATCTCATCTTCCTTACTTCTGCACTTGATTCCTTCTCCCTCCTTTGCCTGGCTTGCCTTGTCTGCTCCTTTCCAATAGCCATAGTTTAGCCATTCCTTCCTTTGAAATCAAATTATTTCTTGCATCCTTTTGGAGACCTCATTAGCCTCACGCAAACTTGGCCCCTGGCCATCAGCATCTCTCACTCACCTTGAGTCAACTAAACATCATCAAATGTCTCCTCACACTGTCTTCCTTGTTTGATTGTTTGCCTGTTATAGCTCTAATTGGCTGTTTTGTATTTTTTGAGAATTCATCAGGGAATATATGAGACCTCCAGTTGTAATCATGTCTGTCCTTTGCGGAGAACTCAGGATTGGGCTCTACAGCTTGGAGGAGTCCATAAATATTTGTCAGGAAAAATAAAATTATGAAGTGCAGCGGGGGTGGGAGGGGCACTTGTAATCTCAGGTGTTCCCTAATTACAGAATCTAATTCAGCTACACAAATTAGCTGAGAATATTTTGTGGCCCACAAGGGAGACTGTCCTGACCTTGTTGTGTAGGCCAAAACCAGAAGAAAGAGCAAGATAACAAGGGGCTGAACTTTTCCATCCTGCAATCTTCATTCTTGTGTTTTTTATAGTTTGGCCTCATGGGTCCCATGGAACAAACCCGCCCCCTCTTTCAGAAGATACTTTCCATAAATTAAATGGCAATTTTTCTGTTCCCCCTTTGAGGTCTCCCTATAGGTTTAACCATCCCAGTTATTCTTACTATTCCCCTTGCTGGTCTGACTGATGACCTGATCACTCTCTTCTAAACATACCCTCATTCATCTACATCCTTCTTAAAGTGGAGGACCCGGAACAGAATATACCACTCAAGATGCAAAGAGCCAATGCAGACTGTGAGGAAGCATGACATCCCCTCTTCTTATCACTATGGCCTAAATCCACACTTCGGTTTGGAGAAGCAGTGTTGACGTAGAGTGTCATTTATAATCACCTATTAGTTATACATCTTTGAAGGGAGCTTCTAGCTTCTCCAAGTCACAGATTTCCAGTCAAGAAAGTGTGCCCAACTTCATTTGTCACTGGGAAAATGAAAGTTTAAAGCCATAGTGCAGTATACTAGACCCACCAGAAGGTTTATAGTGACAAAGAGACAATACCAAGTGATGGGAAAGATGCGGAGCAACAGAATTGACATACATTACTGGGGAGAGTAAATTGGTGCAGCCACTTTGGAAAACTGTTTGACAGCACCTACTATAGCTGATACAGTAATTCCATTCTTAGAGATACACTCAAGAGAAATGAGTGCACAAGTTCACCAAAAGACACATCCAAGAATGTTCAGAGAAACACTATCCACAATGTCCCTAAATTGGAAACATCCCAAATACTCACCAACATTAAATAGAGTGATACATTCACACTATGGAATATTATAGCATGTATTTGGAATGAATGAACTCCAAATACAAGCCAAAATGTGGATGGATCTGACAAACAAATGCTGATCAAAATAAGCCAGGCATAAAAAAAAGTACATAATATATGATTTTATTTACATACAGTCCCAAACTGGATGAAACTGGTTTCTGGCGGTAGAAATCAGAATAGTGGTTCCCTGTGGTGTAGGAATGGTGACTAGAAGGGGGCAAGACTCTGGGGGTCCTGGAATTGTTCTGGTCTTGAACTGGCTACCAGTTACATGAGTGTGCTCAAGTTGTAAAAATGTACTGAATTCTCCACTTAAGATGATGCACTTTTTAACATGTTATACTTTAACAAAAAGTTAAATAAAATACACCATAATAATAACAATAGCAACAAAACTAAGGCAGCCAAAACTTCAAAACCACAAGAAATTGAGGAGACAAAACAAATAGCTAGTGCAAGTCACTCAATTTTTTTTATATAAGAGCATTGTCCCACCTAGAGCTAGGTCCCAATGGACCATCTTTCTTTTACCATGTTCCACTACCAGCCTGGTCACTTTTGTACCTCCTTTGTGGGCTCAGGCCCTCTCAGACTCGTGTCTGCTCTGCCTTTGAAATTTTTAATGACAAAAAATTCCCCTTACCCATACATGTGAGAAGACATACATTTAGAATTGTTTAAAAGCATAGTCACTACAACAAATTAAGAAATTAGAAAACATAGCCACTACAACATATTAAGCATTGACCATGTGTTAGACAAGAGATTAAGTTAACATTATTTTATGGTATCTACCCAAAAACTCTATAAGAAAGGTGCTTAATCCCTACTTTACAGATGAGGAAAGTGATATTTAGAAAGATTAAGCCATTTGCCCAAAAGTATAGATAACGGATTAGTACCTGGATTAGAGGTAGGATTGACACCCATACTCTTAATCATTTGATCTTTTGTCTCTGAATGAGGGCACAACACAGTGTTTGGGTTGCTGTTCCGTGCCTTCCAGAATCTCTGGACTTAGGTTTGCTTTTTGGCCTGTCCCTCAACATGTGTGCTGCCTAGCTAGTTACTGACACCCTACCTGTTCCTGACCTCCAGCAGTGGCAGCATTCCAGGCTCCTGGCTGCACATCCAGGATGCCTGAGTGCTTTCAGACAATGTACTGTATATTCTGCTCCTGACATCCAGCTGGAGGCCTCTGTTCATGGATCTGGCATTGACAAGATCCAAGATTCCAAGAAAGAAACAAGATAGAAAGAGAAGGTCATACCTTAAAAGAAGGATTGGGGCCTATAGGAAGCTCCCAGTTTAAGTCTGCAAATCTCTGTGGGATTTTCATCCTTCATAGCTGGGTCCAGGGAAGAAAGTTGACTGAAAGCTGGAGACCACCCCTTGACAAAATATTTTTTTTAAAGGAAGTTCTCAAATATTCCTGTTGTTTGGCTTTTAGCTATGTGGTATTTCAGAGATTTCTTGTTCTTAAAATCTGTTAGCAATCCCCAAATCTACAAACAGGCTTTAGACGATGGGGGTGGGGAGAGGAGTGAGAAAGATTGTTTCAGGAGCAATCCCTCTGAAATGAAAAGCTGAAACCTAAATTGGATACAGCTGAAAATATCTCAATCCTGCAAGATTAGTCTTGACACACGCCCTGCAGCAGAAGCATTCTGTGTGTTAAAGGAATGACTCCAAAGGTTTTTCTTTCCTTTTCTTATTTCCCACTTATTTTTCTGAAAAGCCGTCTTCTGAAACTCTGTGTTTTACACTAATGCAAAGCCTCTTTGGGTTATTGTCCAACATGGATTCCAACAGGAAACATTTTCCTGGAGGCCATGATTAAACAGGCTCCCTGGAATTTAGGCTAACCTGAGCCAGCATGAAGCATCAACACTCCAGGAATACTTAGCCCCAGCCAAGGAGACCTGAGTGACCACAGCAAGACAAAAAGTCAGCCACATGAAAATTGAATAGGACCAATCAAATCATTGCTTTGTCCTCCAGGGAGCAGTCCTGATTTCCTATTTCACGTCTTTGGTTTTGTAAGGATCTAATACCCAAACCCTCACCACTTCCTCTTTGAAGTTCCTCCAAATTTCAGAGTTTTGCAGACAGGGGTGTTGTTTGCTGGATTCTGATCCAAGCCAATGGGATAATCTGTCTACTCTCATTATTAAGAATCTCTGTTCTCATCTCTGTTTGGATGTCTGCTTTTCAGATTTATAAAATAGCAGCAAGCTGAAAATGGGTCTGAATAGAAAATTAGAGAAATGGAACTTCAGTTGAGCAGGATGCTTGCTCTTATTTTTTAAAAGGTCTGGGTCATACCAGATGCCTTAAAACCGAGTGGACCACTGGACATCAGCAAAAGAAGGGACAGTGTTTGGGAATCAAGTCAAACTCAAACCCTTCTGCAGGGTTTAGTCCCCCAAAATGCTGGTTCACATCTTCCAAACGCCAAAAAAATTCACTTTATAAAACCAGCCAGATCTAATCTGAACTACCCTATTGGTTCCAGCAATCTACAGTTATTGTGCTCTGCCAAGAGGACTTTTCCTCAGGCACACTCTTCAGGAGAGTCATATAGTCTATTGGCGTAATGGTCCTTTTTCAAGAGAAGTATTTCATTTTAATAAAAATGTGTACCACCATATTTAATCAATCAGGCTGATTGACAACAGCAATAGCTGAGTCTTGCAGCAGATGCTGCTGCTACCTCATTCTTATTCCAGTTTCATTTCTCAATCAAATCCATGTGTAAAAAACATAATGTGCTGCCAACACAATGTAATAAAACCTCAACTGAAATGCACACCAGCACGACAGAAACTGATAACTCCAAGTATGGGAAAAGTTAACTTCAGAAAAATCACTTCTGACACCCTACTATTCAAGTTTTATGGACAAGAGATGCATCATCTCACTATAGCTAACATGAATGGACCAAATTCATGGATTTGTCCTGAAACAGAAAATAATAATTTCTAAAGCAATGTTTTCCAAAAGCTGGCAGAAGAAGCCTTTTTAAACAGCCCAGAAACCATCGTCAAAATTGGCTGAGTTTGTTTGAGATGCACCATTTGTGTCACAGAGCAATAAATTAGTACTTGAGCAGCATTTTTTTTTATGGTGGTGCAGACTGGTTAAAGATGATGTATCACTGGTTGTCACAGATTGAACCAGCAGTTTCCAAAGTTAACTATTCATAAAGGAATAAAGGTAACCTAATTATAGCAGTATCAGGACATAACCCAGTTACTGCACTCAAATTCTGAACTCTAAATTTCAGACTGGGGGAATTGCATGTATTTCCCTGGTGCTTTATTCTTACAAAAGCATGAGTTAGGGAGCAGAGATATGAGTGCCTGTAAAAAGGGATGGATCCATTATCCAGAGATTTGTAATTATACTGGGTTGACTAATGTCCCCCTAAAATTTATGTCCCCCTCAGAACCTCATCATGTGAACTTATTTGGAAATAGGGTCTTTGCAGATGTAACTGCAGTTGAGATGAGGTCAGACTGGATTAGAGTGGACTCATCCAGTGACTTGTTCCCCTATAAGAAGGCCATGTGAAGACACAGACGTAGAGGCACAGCACAGTGGGGAGATAGACTTGTGAAGACAGAGGCAAAAGTTAGAGTGATTCAGCTACAAGCCAAGAAATTTCAAGGGTTTCCGACAACCGCAGAAGTTAGGAAGAGGCAAAGCATGTATTGCACAATGCAATAATGCCAACTTTTGAACAATTACATGGCAGTAATTTCCTCCAAGGAGTTCATTCACAGCTGGGCACAATATGGCCACATAGTCAATGTCACAAAAGAACTTGGCCTCACAGAAAGTCTTTAGTCATAGGTAATATTTAGCAATGAATTAGGAAGTCATCTTTTTTTCAAGGTGGCACTTAACATAAGAGTTGTTCCTACCAAAAGTTAAGAAAGTCTAGGGACTTCCCTGGTGGTCCAGTGGTTAAGAATCTGCCTTCCAATGCAGGGGACATGGATTCGATCCCTGGTTGGGGGAACTAAGATCCCACATGCCATGGGTCAACTAAGCCCATGTGCCGCAACTACTGAGCCCATGCACTCTAGAGCCCACACACCACAAATAGAGAGAAGCCTGCATGCCACAACAAAAGATCTCGCATGCCACAACAAAGGTCCCGTGTGCCACCACAAAGATCCTGCATGCCACAACTAAGACTCAACACAGCCAAATATATATATATATATATATATATATATATATATATATATATATATATATATATATTTTAAAGTCTACACAAACTCTTTCTGCAGGAGACCCATGCACAAGAAGACTCCTCTAGACAGTTGCAGCAGGCAACTACAGTTACAGAATTTGCTCAGCTAAGTGCATGACTAATTGGGATGATCACAACTACAGCTCTAGAATATGGCTGACTGAGATGCACTCTCAATACCATTCTCAAGCAATTGCAACCAGAGTGAGAAGCCTGCACAGTTAGCATATCAACCTTTACAGAAGGATGTGACCAGCCCACCGTGGACTGACCTGGATCCATGTGGGATGTAGAAGAAAATTCAGGAGAGGCACACTCCTGAAGAGTTACACAGGATCTAGTACACCATCATGGAATGCTAGGAGCCTGATCTGGTTACATTTGCATCTAGTTACTGCACGTGCATACCTGTCTCAAGCTCACTGTTGGTAACCTGTCCAGGGTTCCTTCTGCACAGTGGGTTTGGTTCTTCTCAATTCAATACCTTTTGACTTTATGAGGTCCTCAGAAAAGAAGCCTTTTGGGTATAGTGAAAGAAAACCAACTGGCCCAGAGTCCAGATGAAAACCACAGTCAAGAAACACATAGCTCAAGTACACAGACCTTTTATAGAAGAATGCAGCCTAAATGAGAACTTTTGCTGAGTCTGGGAGCAGTATTGTGATTCTCTGGAAAAGAGAGTGGATCCATAGTCCATTAGAGAAATCTGTAAGTCTACAACTGATTTGTAGTTCCTTTAGTTCCTCATCTGATCACACAGAAAAATATATTTCAGTATTTATAGAGATTTACATTCTCCCATCTCAAAAAGAGTTATGCATAACCCACTTTAGCTGAACACTTAGCTGAACACTGAATAGGGTAGTTTGGACTTTTTCAGGAATTTGATAGTGATAATTGGCTTCAACCCCTTTCTGGGCCAGCACTATCCCTAGTGTTCAGAATAAGCACCAAACATCTGAAGATTGCCTCAGCTCTCTTCTGGAACCAATGGAAAGCAATGGGTCAATCTATAAAGAGCTTTGAGTGCACAAACCAGGAGTGTTTTGAAATATATTTTGGTTGTCCTGTGCCCAAGGCCTGAGGCACCAGACCTCCTTGGTAATGTCGGGTAGTAACCAGGCCCTCCACCTTCCAATTTCTTAAGTCTCACAGACATGCTGTGAAGGTACTGGTTAGCCCAGGATAGAGAAATGACTATTACACAATTTGGCTCTTTGGTTAGCATTTATTGCCAGTCTCAATCCTCAGGCTCCTAACTATTGCAACCACAAACACACATATTTTTCCCAACATCTACACACACACACAGACACACTGTTCAGAAATGCCTGGAATCATTTTGTTGGCCTCTTATTCCCCTTACTGATCATATATCCCCTTATGTATGATGCTATACCCCACATTTCAGGAACTAGACTGCTTTAACCAAGGTCTTTGATTGTCAATGCATAGCTGGCAGGAGAAGGTTCTGCCTCCACATCCCACTTGCCTAAAGTTTTGACAACCCCGAAGGGTTACCCAAACCTCCAGAAAGAGGAAAACCTCGAGACTTTGTACTGGTTGGGCCTCAGTAGGAAGGGGGAAGGTCTAATTCAGCAGCCAAAGTGATAAAAGCTAGAGTCGAGGCTTAATGGATAGCTCTAGGTAGAACAGGACCAAGGATCCTAGCCACATGAGAAAGGTCAGGACACTAGAAACCATCAACCTCCTAAGGAAACAGGACCTTGGTGTTCCCTACTTCCCACCTACATACAAGTGGCTGGCGTGTCAGCAGGGCATAGACACAAGAAGACTCACTTTGCACCCCCCCTTTAAGGACATGCATGAGAGCTGCACCCTGTCATACAGACACTGGCTGGGGACACCCCCACTTGGCCTAGAAGGGATTTGTCAACCAAGGGTGAGAAGGAGAGAGGTATGGAGAAGCTACTAGGCTAGGATCCAGGAAAGGAATCACCTAGTCAATCACCCTGGTCAAGTGGCTTCATTTTCTCGTATATAAAAGAAAAGCAACACTTCTCCAGGTAGCCTTGTGAGATGGAAGGACTCAGCACTGGGGCTTGACAGACCTGATATTTCAAGTGAGCTCTGCCATTTCCTAGCTGAATATCTTGGACATTTAATTCTGAGTTGTAGTTTCCTCATCTGCAAAAATGGGGGTGATAACCGAACACAATAAATCACATGTATGAAGTTTCTGGCTTTAAACTGTAGGCACTTATTAATGACAGCTACCACTATTATCGACTTCACAGTAATCATTACCATAGACAGCAAGGAAGATCATGCATGACGGTGGTTATAAAGCTGTAGTCTCATTTTGACATCAACTTGTCACCCTCTTACAGTGGACACCTTGGAGAAGTGTACACTTCTTCAAAAGCTGCTGCTAATGCTCACAGAAAAAAAAAAGTCTTCCTCTTTTGGGATTTTATTCATAATCAGTTTACAACCCCATTTAAGATCTGACTTATCACATGGTTTTGACCACAAAAATAATGTATCATTCATTCTGCCTCAGAGAATACATTCAGACTAGTATTGACGTATTTAAAGAAATAAAATATGCCTTCAAAGACTAAAGATTTGTTCCCACTGAGGAAAGTAAAAAAATGTGCACAGTGTCCAAAGGAAAATTCAAAATAAAACCACCAAAAATATTCATTAGTGAATATCCTCAGAATAACTGTGTAAATTTCAAGACAACTGTTTCAAAAGTTAACTTTAGACTCCCTCTTGTGAGAAGACCAGAATCACAAGTAACTGCTGAACAATCATCGACAGGAAGACACTGGAACTCAACAGAAAAGATACCCCACATCGAAAGACAAAGGAGAAGACACAATGAGATGGTAGGAGGGGTGTAACCACAATAAAATCAAATCCCATAATTGCTGGGTGGGTGACTCACAAACTAGAGAACACTTATACCACAGAAGTCCACCCACTGGAGTGAAGGTTCTGAGCCCCACGTCAGGGTTCCCAACCTGAGGGTCTGGCAACAGGAGGACAATTTCCTAGGGAATCAGACTTTGAAGGCTAGTGGGATTTGATTGCAGGATTTTGACAGGACTGGAGGAAACAGAGACTCCCTTCTTGGAGGGCACACACAAAGTAGTGTGCATATCGGGACCCAGGGGAAGGAGCAGAGATCCCAGGGGAGACTGAACCAGACCTACCTCCTAGTGTTGGAGGGTCTCCTGCAGAGGTGGGGGATGGCTCTCTCTCAATATGAGGACAAGCACGTAGGTAGCAGAAGTTCTGGAAGTACTCCTTGCGTGAGACATTCCAGAGTCTGCCATTAGTCCCACCAAAGAGCCCAGGTAGGCTCCAGTATTGGGCTGCCTCAGGCAAAACAGCCAAGGGAGGAACCCCAGCCCCACCCATCAGCAGTCAAGCAGATTAAAGCCTTACTGAGCTCTGCCCACCAGAGTAACAGCCAGCTCTAGTCACTACCAGTACCACCCATCAAGAAACTTGCACAAGCCCTTAGATAGCCTCATCCAACAGAGGGAAGATAGCAGAAGCAGGAAGAACTACAACCTGCAGTCTGTGGAACAAAAACCACATTCACAGAAAGATAGACAAGATGAAAACGTAGAGGGCTATGTACCAGATGAAGGAACAAGATAAAACCCCAGAAAAACAACTAAATGAAGTGGAGATAGGCAACCTTCCAGAAAAAGAATTCAGAATAATGATAGTGAAGATGATCCAGGACCTCAGAAAAAGAATGGAGGCAAAAATCGAGAAGATGCCAGAAATGTTTAACAAAGAACTAGAAGAATTAAAGAACAAACAAACAGAGATGAACAATATAATAACTGAAATGAAAAATACACTAGAAGGAATCAATAGCAGAATAACTGAGGCAGAAGAATGGATAAGTGACCTGGAAGACAGAATGGTGAAATTCACTGCTGTGGAAGAGAATAAAGAAAACAGAATGAAAAGAAATGAAGACAGCCTAAGAGACCTCTGGGACAACATTAAATGGAACAACATTCACATTACAGGGGTCCCAGAAGGAGAAGAGAGTGAGAAAGGACCCAAGAAAATATTTGAAGAGATTATAGTTGAAAACTTCCCTAACATGGGAAAGGAAATAGCCATGCAAGTCCAGGAAGCACAGAGAGTCCCATACAGGATAAACCCAACGAGAAACACACCGAGACACATAGTAATCAAATTGGCAAAAATTAAAGACAAAGAAAAATTATTGAAAACAGCAAGGGAAAAATGACAAATAATATGCAAGGGAACTCAATAAGGTTAACAGCTGATTTCTCAGCAGAAACTCTACAAGCCAGAAGGAAGTGGCATGATATACTTAAAGTGATGAAAGGGAAGAACCTACAACCAAGATTACTCTACCCAGCAAGGATCTCATTCAGATTCCATGAAGAAATCAAAAGCTTTACAGACAAACAAAAGCTAAGAGAATTCAGCACCACCAAACCAGCTGTACAACAAATGCTAAAGGAACTTCTCTAAGTGGGAAACATAAGAGAAGAAAGGGACCTACAAAAACAAACCCAAAAGAATTAAGAAAATGGTCATAGGACATACATATTGATAATTACCTTAAACGTGAATGGATTAAATGCTCCAACCAGAAGACACAGGCTTGCGGAATGGATACAAAAACAAAACCCATATATATGCTTTCTAAAGAAACCCACTTCAGACCTAGGGACACCTACAGACTGAAAGTGCAGGGATGAAAGAAGATATTGCATGCAAATGGAAATCAAAAGAAAGCTGGAGTAGCAATAATCATATCAGATCAAATAGACTTTAATATAAAGAATGTTATAAGAGACACAGAAGGACACTATGTTAATGATCAAGGGATCAATCCAAGAAGAAAATATAACAATTATAAATATATATGCACCCAGTATAGGAGCACCTCAATACATAAGCAACTGCTAACAGCTCTAAAAAGGAAATCGACAGTAACACAATAATAGTGGGGCACTTTAACACCTCACTTACAACAATGGACAGATCATCCAAACAGAAAATTAATAAGGAAACACAAGTTTTAGCTGACACAATAGACCAGATAGATTTAATTGATATTTATAGGACATTCCATTCAAAAACAGCAGAGTACACTACCTTCTCAAGTGTGCACAGAACATTCTCCAGGATAGATCCAATCTTGGGTCACAAATCAAGCCTCAGTAAATTTAATAACACTGAAATTATATCAAGCATCTTTTCTAACCACAATGCTATGAGATTAGAAATGAATTACAGAGAAAAAAACATAAAAAATACAAACACATGGAAGCTAAACAATATGTTACTAAATAACAATGAGACCACTAAAGATATCAAAGAGGAAATCAAAAAATACCTAGAGATGGGCTTCCCTGGTGGCACAGTGGATGAGGATCCACCTGCCGATGCAGGGGACATGGGTTCGTGCCCCAGTCCGGGAAGATCCCACATGCCGCAGAGCGGCTGGACCCGTGGGCCATGGCTGCTAAGCCTGCACGTCTGGAGCCTGTGCTCCACAAAGGGAGAGGCCACAACAGTGAGAGGTCCGCGTACCGCAAAAAAAAAAAAACCTAGAGACAAATGACAATGAAAACACGATGATCCAAAACCTATGGGATGCAGCAAAAACAGTTCTAAGAGGGAAGCTTATAGCTATACAAGCCTACCTCAAGAAACAACAAAGATCTCAAATAAACAATCTAACCTTACACCTAAAGGAACTAGAGAAAGAAGAACAAACAAAACCCAAAGTTAGCAGAAGGAAAGAAATCATACAGATCAGAGCAGAAATAGATGAAATAGAGACAAAGAAAACAATAGCAAAGAGCAATAAAACTAAAGCCTGGTTCTTTGAGAAGATAAACAGAATTGATAAACCATTAGCCAGACTCATCAAGAAAAAGAGTGAGAGCCCTCAAATCAATAAAATTATAAATGAAAAAGGAGAAGTTACAACAGACACAGCAGAAATACAAAGCATCCTAAGAGACTACTAAAAGCAACTCTATGCCAATAAAATGGGCAACCTGGAAGAAATGCACAAATTCTTAGAAAGGTATAACCTTCCAAGACTGAACCAGGGAGAAATAGAAAATATGAACAGACAAGTAATGAAATTGAAACTGTGATGAAAAATCTTCCAACAAACAAAGGTCCAGGACCAGATGGCTTCACAGGTGAATTCTATCAAACATTGAGAGAAGAGCTAACATCCATCCTTCTCAAACTCTTCCAAAAATTTGCAGAGGAAGGAACACTCCCAAACTCATTCTATGAGGCCACCATCACCCTGATACCAAAACCAGACAAAGATACTACAAAAAAAGAAAATTAAAGACCAATAGCACTGATGAATACAGATGCAAATATCTTTAACAAAACATTAGCAAACAGAAGCCAACAACACATTTAAAGGATCATACACCATGATCAAGTGGGATTTATCCCAGGGATGCAAGGTTTCTTCAATATATGCAAATGAATCAATGTGATACACCATATTAACAAATTGAAGAATAAAAACCATATGATATCTCAATAGATGCAGAAAAAGCTTTTGACGAAATTCAACACCAATTTATGATAAAAACTCTCCAGAAAGTAGGCATAGAGGGAACCTACCTCAACCTAATAAAGGCCATATATGACAAACCCACAGGAAACATCATTCTCAATGGTGAAAACTGAAAGCATTTCTTCTAAGATCAGGAACAAGACAAGGATGTCCACTCTCACCACTATTATTCAACATAGTCTTGGAAGTCCTAGCCACGGCAATCAGAGAAGAAAAAGAAGTAAAAATTGGAAAAGAAGAAGTACAACTGTCACTGTTTGCGGATGACATGATACTATACATACAGAATCCTAAAGATGCCACCAGAAAACTACTAGAGTTAATCAATGACTTTCGTAAAGTTTCAGGATACAAAATTAATGTAAAGAAATCTCTTGCTTTCCTGTACACTAATGATGAAAAATCTGAAAGAGAAATTAAGGAAACACTCCCATTTACCATTGCAACAAAAAGAATAAAATACCTAAGAATAAACCTACCTAAGGGGACAAAAGACCTGTATGCAGAAAACTATAAGACACTGATGAAAGAAATTAAAGATGATACAAACAGATAGGAAGATATACCATGTTCTTGGATTGGAAGAATCAACATTGTGAAATGACTCTATTACCCAAAGCAATCTACAGATTCAGTGCAATCCCTATCAAACTACCAATGGCATTTTTCACAGAACTAGAACAAAATATTTCACTATTTGTATGGAAACACAAAAGACCCCAAATAGCAAAAGCAAACTTGAGAAAGAAAAATGGAGCTAGAAGCATCAGGCTCCTGGACTTCAAACTATACTACAAAGCTACAGTAATCAAGACAGTATGGTACTGGCACAAAAACAGAAATATAGATCAATGGAACAGGATAGAAAACCCAGAGATAAGCCCACACACATGTGGTCACCTTATCTTTGATAAAGGAGGCAAGAATATACAATGGAGAAAAGAAATCCTCTTCAATAAGTGGTGCTGGGAAAACTGGAGAGCTACATGTAAAAGAATGAAATTAGAACACTCCCTAACACCATACACAAAAATAAACTCAAAATGGATTAGAGACTTAAATGTAAGACCAGACACTGTAAACCTCTTAGAGGAAAACATAGGAAGAACATTCTTTGACATAAATCACAGCAAGATCTTTTTTGATCCACCTCCTAGAGTAATGGAAATAAAAACAAAAATAAACAAATGGGACCTAATGAAATTTAAAAGCTTTTGCACAGCAAAGGAAACCATAAACAAAACAAAAAGACAACCCTCAGAATGGGAGAAAATATTTGCAAACGAATCAATAGGAAAAGGATTAATCTCCAAAATATATAAACAGCTCATAAGCTCAATACTAAAAAAACAAACAACCCAATCCAAAAATGGCCAGAAGGCTTAAATAGACATTTATCCAAAGAAGACATACAGATGGCCAAGAAGCACATGAAAAGCTGCTCAACATCACTAATTTTTAGAGAAATGCAAATCAAAAGTACAATGAGGTAGGGGTAAGACAGGAATAAAGACACAGACCTACTAGAGAATGGACTTGAGGAGATGGGGAGGGGGAAGGGTAAGCTGTGACAAAGCGAGAGAGAGGCATGAACATATATACACTACCAAACGTGAGGTAGATAGATAGTGGGAAGCAGCCGCATAGCACAGGGAGATCAGCTCGGTGCTTTGTGACCACATAGAGGGGTGGGACAGGGAGGGTGGGAGGGAGGGAGACGCAAGAGGGAAGGGATATGGGAACAGATGTATATGTATAACTGATTCACTTTGTCATAAAGCAGAAACTAACACACCATTGTAAAGCAATTATACTCCAATAAAGATGTAAAAAACAAAACAAACAAAAAAACTCTTAGTAAATTATAAACAGAAGTAATAAAAAAAAAAACTACAATGAGGTATCACCTCACACCAGTTAGAATGGGCATCATCAGAAAATCTACAAACAACAAATGCTGGAGAGGGTATGGAGAAAAGGGAACCCTCTTGCAGTGTTGGTGGGAACGTAAATTGATACAGCCACTATGGAGAACAGTATGGAAGTTCCTTAAAAACTAAAAGTAGAATTACCATATGATCCAGCATTCCCACTACTGGGCATATACCCAGAGAAAACCATAATTCAAAAAGACACGTGCACCCCAATATTCACTGCAGCACTATTTACAATAGCCAGGTCATGGAAGCAACCTAAATGCTCATCTACAGACAAATGGATAAAGAAGATGTGGTACATATATACAATGGAATATCACTCAGCCATAAAAAGGAACGAAATTGGGTCATTTGTTGAGACGTGATTGGATCTAGAGACTGTCATCCAGAGGGAAGCAAGTCAGAAAGAGAAAAACAATTATCGTATATTAACACATATATGTGGAACCTAGAAAACTGGTACAGATGAACCGGTTTGCAGGGCAGAAATTAAGACACAGATGTAGAAAACAAATGTATGGACACATAGTGGGGAAAGCAGCGGCGGGTGTGGGTGTGGGTGTGATGAATTGGGCAATTGAGCTTGACATGTATACACTGATGTGTATAAAATTGTTGACTAATAAGAACCTGCTGTTAAAAAAAATAAATAAAATAAAATTACAGAAAAAGTTAACATTATATAAACATATACACTCATTTACATTCATTTAAAAAATCAGTTTATTTTCATTAATATCTATACTGCTATGTATCAAAAAATCAAATGTACAAAGGTGTAAACCATTTCATTTCTTTTTTTATTTTAATTTGATTGGAGTATAGGTGATTTACAATGTTGAGTTACTTTCAAGTGTACAACAAAGTGATTCCATTATACAATCACTCTTTCTCAGATTCTTTTCTCATATAGGTTATCACAGAATATTGAGTAGAGTTCCCTCTGCTATGCAGTAGGTCCTTGTTGGTTATCTGTCTTATATATAG
Source organism: Hyperoodon ampullatus (assembly GCF_949752795.1). Lineage (NCBI taxonomy): Eukaryota > Metazoa > Chordata > Mammalia > Artiodactyla > Ziphiidae > Hyperoodon > Hyperoodon ampullatus. The sequence continues at coordinate 108,538,604 of NC_136921.1, forward strand.
TAGTGTGTGTATGTTCATCCACGGCTCCTGATTTATCCCTCCCCCCAACATTTCCCCTTTGATAACCATAAGTTTGTTTTTTTTTTGTTTTTTTGTGTTTTTTTTTTTTTTCGGTACGTGGGCCTCTCACTGTTGTGGCCTCTCACGTTGCGGAGCACAGGCTCCGGACACTCTGGCTCAGCGGCCATGGCTCACGGGCCCAGCTGCTCCGCGTCATGTGGGATCCTCCCAGACCGGGGCACGAACCCGTGTCCCCTGCATCGGCAGGCGGACTCTCAACCACTGCGCCACCAGGGAAGGCCCGAAGTCCTGCAATCAAATCCTGCTGGCCTTCAAAGTCCGATTCTCTGGGGTTCCTCCTCCCATTGCCAGACCCCCAGGTTTGGAAGCCTGACGTGGGGCTCAGGACCTTCACTCCAGTGGGTGGTTTCTGTGGTATAATTGTTCTCCAGCTTGTGAGCCGCCCACCCAGTGGTTAGGGGATTTGATTTTTCGTGATTTCATCCCTCCTACCATCTTATTGCAGCTTCTCCTTTGTCTTTGGATATGGGGTATCTTTTTTGGTGAGTTCCAGTGTCTTCCTTTTGATGACTGTTCAGCAGTTGTGATTCTGGTTCTCTCGCAAAAGGGAGTGAGCACACGTCCTTCTACTCTGCCATCTTGAACAAATCTCCAAGTCTCAGATATTAAAATCCCCAAATTCCAAAAGCATGAGTATTGAAATCAGAATGGCTAGTTTGCATACCATCTCTACTGTTTACTCCTCCAACAAATTGGATTAATCCAGTCCTCTCTGAGGCCTCATATCTTCCCCAGTGAAATGGGGATAATCATAGGTATCTTACAGCAGGTGAACACATGTATAAGCTATGTAAAGTGCTATCTCTATAGATACTCATTGCTCTGATCATCATTGTCACTACTATTATTATTAATCATTAATTCAGTGCCAGGGGCTCAGCTGGAAACTGAGGATTCAGAAGTGAATAAAACTCAGCCCTGCCCTCAAAGTGATCACAATCTAATAATAATAATTCATGCTCATGCAGGGCCTATTATGTGCCATGCTCTGTGCCCAGCACTCTACATGTATTAGCTCATTTCATCCTCACAATCATCCTGCAATGATTACTCTCATTTTTCAGATGGGTAAACTGAAGCACAGAGAAGTTAAGTAACTTGTGCAAGATGCCACAGCTGGCTGGTGGGTAAGGTGGCTCTTGAGTACCCACATTTCACCACTATCCCATACAGGGAGAAGGGCAGTTAAGAGGCACCATAACGATGACATAAATATTGTGAGTATAAGTCGAGTGAGGGGTGGGAGGAGTTGTCAGCAAAGACTTCTTAGAGGAGGTGGCCCCCAAGCTGAGATCCGGCTAGGAGGTGGGAAAAGGCATGCCCAGTAAAAGGAGCATATCAACAAAGACCCTGAACTGTGAAGCTTCTCCTTTCATGTGGGAGGGAGTGAGAGAGAAAAATAGGAGGGAGCAGGATATGGTTGGAGAGGTGAGCTCCTGCCAGGAGTCAGATCCTGAAGGGCATTGGATGCCATGCTAAGGAGCCCTGACTGTCTTATGAGGGCACCAGGGATCTGCATTGGAAGTCTCCCTCTGACCGCAGTGTGAAGGACAAACTGGGAGAAGGAAGCATGGGTGATAATCAAGGTCAGGGGCTACCACAGAAGTCTAGCTGCTATTACTGGGGTCTGAAAGTAGACTGTGCCAGTGGGGATGGAAAGCTTGAAAACTATTAAGCTACGGAGATTGATGAATGAGGAAGAAGAATCAAGCGTGACTCCTGGATCCTCACCTGGGTGACTGGAGGGTCAGGGTGGCATGCACCAGGACCTAACGAGCAAGACCTGGGACGCACTATTTAAGGAAGGGTGTAGGAAGCAGAGCCTGGAGAAAACCGAAGAATGACCAGAGCGAATGGAGGAAAACAAGCCAGTGCCTGCCCAAGAATCCAAAGAAAGGGGAAAGGTGAAGGATCTAGATTAGACACCAAGAATTTGCTTCCAACAGAGTCTTGAGGACTTAAATCCAGCCCTGGATGTCTAAAACACAGAACTTTTCCTTGTGATTCAAAAAGTCCTTCTTTTCAGTCTTATTTTTTCCCAGTCTTCATGTTCCACGGTTTCACATTTCACTGCCCCACTCATTTAGTACGTTTAATTAATTTCTCAATATCTTTGTGGACTCTTTACTGCTCTCTGCACACATAGACATAATAGGATGAAGGAGGAGGTTCTGCTGACTGGTATTTGTAATGTGCTGAGACTGATGAATGAACCAATACACACACCGTCACCATCACCAATAATAATAGCAACCCCTATTACTAAATGGGAGTCTCATCTCCTGTTTATTGAGCAGCTATTTTGTACGAGGTGTTCAATTATGAGTTTTATAAACATGGCCAATAAACAGAGTAGAAATAACATTTCGCTTTTATAGAGGGAAAAACTAAGGCTTGAAGAAGTTAAGTGAGTGGCTGAAGACCACACAATAAATAATAAAAAGCAATGGGATATATGTGTACTACCCACCAAGGGTAGAGCCCTTTAAAATGTTTGTGTACCTACATGACTGACTTCCTTTATTTCCTTCTTATGACTTGAGGGAAGAGGAGGAGTTTCGGGCGGGGAGAGGGAGCAGAACAAAGGAAACAGAATTAAGTGGAATCAGGTCAGGGTATCCCTGTTCCCAAGCCCAATATTGTAAGTTGTTGGCTGTGTGTTCAAACTCAAACACTCCATCCTGCACAGCCTCTTTCAGAAACAAATAAGCACCTGAATGGTTTTTTATGTTTGCCATCGAGATTTATCCAAAGAAACAGAACACCCTGATGTAAAAATTCCTGGCCAGCTTTGAAGAACACAACTTACAAATCATTTGTTCATTTAACAAATATATACCAAGCACCTACTGGAGGCCAAGCATTGGTCTAGGTCCTAGGGAGACAATGGTGAACATATCAACCACACCAGCATGGGAGAGAGAACTGAGGTTGCCCTTCTTGAATCGCCTTTTTGGAGGGGACTTGAAGAAGGAGAGTGGTCGAGGGGAGGTGGAGGGCCTTTTGGGCAGAAGGGCCACTTGACAAAGGCCTCTTGCTCTAAAGCTGTGTTTTCAACACTCTTCCTGACCTCTGTGTCTTGCAAGCTCCAAATCATCCCTTAAAACTTGGGCAGGCTTGCCAGGCCTGACCTCCTTGGCTGGGTCTCAGAGCTCTCCTGTTGGATTCTTCTGCACCCTTTGCACACATCTATAGGAGCAGGTAAGAGCAGACAGCCCAGCCTGGGCCTCTCTCGTCTGAGCTCTCTGCCAGAAGGGAGGAGTCTTTCAGCTCCAGGACCTTGGTGCCAGCACAGAGCGGATGCTTAGTAAATGCAGTGGAATACCCACAGCATGCTGAGGAGGTTTCCAACACACATAAGGACCCTTTGGGTAGTCCTGGGCCACACTGCCCATTTGGTCACTTTACAGTTCCTTTTCGAGGCAGGGAGTTGGAGATAATAGAAAGGTTGGAGGCCCGGGCTCTGCAGGAATGATTGAGCACATTGCTTATGGCTTTGTTTTCCTCCCGCATCAAAGGACAGAGTTAGACCAGCATGCTGGACTTGAGACAAGATAGGACTTACCAAAGCCCATGAGTAGGGTTGTTTGTGCTACAGCAAGTCCAAGGTGAGCCTATATCCTGTAGTCACGATGGAGCAGAGAGAGATTGTCTAGAAAGGAAGTAACAACATCACATTTGGTTTTTCCTTTAGTTCCCTTTGACCTACAATTCTGTGACAAAGTGTTGCTCTTGTCTGTGATTCACTTGAAGCTTAATTTTTCAACAAGAACAGAGTTGAAGTGCCTGGTGTAGAATACAATGGTAACTAAAATAATATTATTTATGGAGAACTGTAATTTTTGAACAGGTAAAATGATCTCATGGCTTAAAAATGAAAGTGATATAAAAAGATGGACATAGAGAACATTGTCCCCACCCATGCTGTTCTTTGCCCTGTTTGATAACCCTGCTCTCTGCCCCCATGACTCACCAGTTTCATTAGTTTCTTATCTGTCCTTCCAGTGATTCTTTATACAAATACAAGCAGGTATGGAATTTTGTCAAATGCATCTTCAGTATCTGTAGAGACGATCATATGATTTTTCTTCTTAGATCTATTTTGATGAAATGTCTTTGCATTCTTAGAATAAGCTGCACTTGTTATGAAGTATTATTCTTTTAGTATGCTGCTGCATTCTGGTTGCTAATATTTTACTTATGATTTATGCATCAATATTCATATGTGAGATTCATTTATCATTTCTTTTCTGTATAGCCTTTGTATTCAGTGTTATCTTTGCTGGGTGAAAATAATTTGAAAGCTGTTCTTTTCCGTATATGCTTCAGAACAATTTAAATAGTTTTGTAATCATCCTTCCTTTAAAGGTTTGGTTAAATTTGCCTGGGAAACATGTAGCCCTTGTACTTTAAAAAAATTAACTCCTTTAAAATTTTCTCTAATTTTTTCTATGAAAATTGGTCTGTTTAGAGCTGGTTTCAGTAAATTATATTCTTCTAGAAAAATCCATTTCTTTCAGATTTGCAAATTTAGATACATAAAGTTGTGCAAAATTATTCTTAAATTTTCCTTCCTTTCTTCATCATTTTCTTCTTGTCATGTACTTTTGTTTTCATTTGTTCATTCTTTCTTGATTTCTGAGAAGGCTTATCTGCTTTATTGATTTTGCCCCAATGATCCAGGTATTCACTTATTTACTTTGTTCCCCCTCACCACTGTTATCTAATTCATTAATTCCTTTTATTTTATTCCTTTTGCTTTCCTTTTGCTTATTTTGATATTCTTTTTTCTAACTTTTTGATTCTTAATTCTTTCAATTTCATCTATTTTATATTTTACACAAATATTTCTTTTACATTTTAGGTTATGACATTTCCTATGAGTACTGCTTTTGTTCTATCTTCTAGATTCAGAATCTAATATGTAGTACTTTCACTATTATTGGTTTCTAGAAATTCTGCAATTTCGATTTGTACTTTAACTCAGGACTTGTTTAAATGAAGATTTTCTTAAAATACTTTAATTTTTATTAATTTTTATTTTTACTGCATTGTGAACAAAAAATAATGTCTATATTATCTCTATTTTTTGAAATTTATTGTGACTTCCTTTGTGGTGGTCAATGGTATGGTCAATTATTGTGGCTGTTCCATGGGCACTTGAAGAAATAATATATTCTTACTTTCAGAGAGAAAGGGAGTTTGTTCATAGTAAATGCTCAAATGTTATTGAAGCAGCATCTAAAATTCCTCCAAGTCATGAAAGGGCCTTGTCCTACTCACCAAGGAAATATAGAAGGAGAACTGGATTTTCCAACTTCGTTTCGTAAACAAAACCTAATGTCTTGGCTCTGGATGAAGCTTTTCACATCTACCTTTATGATTATGTGGCTTAGGTCTTTTGTATCCTTATTCACTTTGGGTCCAATTGATCTGAGAGGATGTGTTACTATTTCCTGAGATGTGAAAAGGGGCGGGGAGTAGGGGTGTGTGAAGAAATCATAGGTTTGTTGGAGTCATCTGTCAGATAGTCTCCAAACAAAAACACTCTTGTCATAAAGGAGAGCCCCCCCCACCCACCAAATTGACCAAGGTCTATATTGTTTAATTTCTATTGGTATTCTTGAAAGGAGGAAGAATTAACTTTTCATTTAATCTGATGATTATGTATGGTTTTCTAACTACTTCATACATAGATTTTGCTTACCAAACCAAGTTGGAAAATCCAGTTCTCCTGATATATTTCCATGGTGGGTAGGACAAGGCCTTTTCATGACTTGGAGAGATTTTACATGGTGATGTTGCTAATAATAACATTTGAGCACTGATTATGGGCCAAAGTCTCTTCTAGGTACTTTGAATGTCTTAGGTTATTTAATCCTCACATTAACTCATAATATCCCACTTTACAAATTAAAAAACAACAACAACAAGACAAGTGTAGGTATAATAACTTGTCCAAGTTCAAACTGCTAGTGAGTGGCAGAGCCAGGACCCTAACCTTAGTCGCTATGCTCTGTTGCCTCTTTTAGAGACCAGCTCTTCCAGGGTCTTCATTTTATCAGTGAAAGAATAGACCTAAAGTTGTTGAGTCAGCCAGTAAGCTCCTAGCAGAGCTAAGACTAGACGCCTAATATTTGGACCTTCATCCAGAACCTTCCCACTATACTGCATTGTCTCTCACTATGCATAGAAGCAGTGTTTTGCAATAGAAGGAAGTTGTAATTTGCTGGATGACATAGGCTAATCATTTACGGCAGCCCCTGCCTGTCTCACCTCACAGGGCCGTAGGGTAACACCATAGTAGATGGAAAGATGTTTTAGTCTATAGGCTACCTAAATACTTTCTGGCTCCTGAACAGATCGGTCAGCTATGGAATAAATTCACTTTTAATATGATTAAGATACACAAACTTACAAAAAACTAAAATTCTATGAGAGGGAAATTCTTCTAGATGGGAATGTATTTTCAATAGGCACCTCCTGTACTCTCCAATTCCCATGCACATGACCTTCGTTCTTTGTTTATTTATTGTGGGTATCAGGCTTAAAAACAGGCACTTTGGGCCTCCCTGGTGGCGCAGTGGTTGAGAGTCCGCCTGCCGATGCAGGGGATACGGGTTCGTGCCCCGGTCTGGGAGGATCCCATATGCCACGGAGCGGCTGGGCCCGTGAGCCATGGCCGCTGAGCCTGCGCATCCGGAGCCTGTGCTCCGCAACGGGAGAGACCACAACAGTGAGAGGCCCGTGTACCGCAAAAAAAAAAAAAAAAAAAAAAACAGACACTTTATCTGGACAAGTAGGAACAAAAGATAGCTAATCGAAAAGAATATTAATCAATCCTCAGGAGAGAGCGTAATCATTAAAAATAGCACATAAAGGGGTGAGTTTCTTGTATTTCTTGTATCCAAGTCCAGCTCTCAGAGCCTTTCTCTCTTGCCAAAAGTGATCTAACATCTCCCTACATAGCTTGGCTTCAGATGGCAGGATATTTTTCTTTTCCATTCCAAACTTATTCCAAAAATTATGAAAAGAGAAGGGAGTTTATGACATTTGGGAAGAAACGGTCCACTGTATCTACTTTACTAAGAAAGAACATAATGGTTTTGGCAAGATAAGAGAATTTCATTCTGAAATTGTAACAATATCCTGCCCCAGTGGAATTATTTGGCTTACCAAAAATCAAAGCTGTTAAGCTAGCCAGGGCAGGGCCCTAAGCCAAATGACTAGAGGTGATATTGTGTATAACTCCACACACAGAGGCTTTCAAAAGCTCAGGTTAAGGAACCTGCTTCTGTGGCTGGGGCTGGTGGTGTTCCAGTTGGATTCATTCGTAATCAGGCAGCAAGATAGGGTCAAATACAAGCCCTGGAAGCCTGTCCGCTAGTTGTACCGAATCTCTATGAAGTATGAGAATGGAAACTAAGCACTTTCTTAAATCATGACATCATGAAAAGATCTGTCCAAAGCTAGTCCCACAACCTGCCTCCTCTGGGCACTGCAGCAGAAACTGAATAAAATGTGTTCCCATCATCTTAAAGAGCAAATCCATCTCTCAAACCTTCTAACCTAGAGTTTGGTGAATGTCAAATGAAGGTGAGAGTGCTTAAAGATTTGGGTGGATTTCTTGGAGAGGTTCTAGACTCTCCTAGTTTTCATTTCAAACAAGAACTGAAATGATTTAGTTGTGGCCTAGCTCAGATTTGAGGGAATTGCTTCAATGATATCTCCAAAATGTTGGATATGACCAAAATGTTCTTATTTGCAAAAGATTTTATTTAAAAGGAAGTATGGCCACCTCATGCTTAACCACATAGATTATCAGGAGCCCCTTCCATGACACCAGGTGAGATAGTTGAGCAGGGAACTTTCACATGTGGTTCAAATTTAAGTCATAAATGAAAATGTATCTGGCAAAAGTGGGAAAAGAGTTGAAAAACGTTGTTTTTCATGAAACTGAGTGTTGGTATTTTCAGAGAACGAGGTAACCTCTGAAACTCAAGTTTCATGGCCACTTCCAAGATCATTTAGTTCAAGCCACACATCTAATTTCTCCAAATAATCTTTGGATGATCTATTTGGTGGGCAGGCTTCTCTTCCCATTGAGGGACACACATTATCTATAGGGTGTGTATAATTTACATATGACCCAGAATATTAAGCGGTAAAGGGAGCACCAGCACATTATTTTAGTCATGGTTGGACAGGTACAAAGAACAGAAAACAACTCAATTTAAATCCTTTCTTAAAGAGTTTATTGGAAGGAAAGTATAAGGTTTCATGGGAAGGAGAAAGACATGAGATGGTTTTTCTATCTCCCTTCTTTTTCTCCATCACCTACTGTCTGTTTCTGTCTACAGTTAGCAACTTTGTCTTGCTTTAGCAACTTCCAGTTCATTATGACTTTTGGGCTCTGATACACGACATTTGTCTTTTTAGTTACCCTTTTTTTTTTGTCATCATATTGATACAGGCCGGGCCCTGGGCCCTGGGATCCTTTGCTGCAGTGCTGCAATGCTTGCACTTGGAAACATGTCTACTCAGGCAACAACAAAAACAAACAAAAAAACAACAAAATTATAAAGGACTAAAAATAACTGTGTGCATGCATAGTAGGGGCAAATTCTGGACAAGACACAAAAAAAACAAAAAAGTCCAACTGCCACTTCTAAAGAGCCAAGAGCAAAAAACAGGGTGTTGGGAGAAAAAGCATGGTACTGCACATGCCCCCTGCACTCAACACCACCAAAGGGGTGGGCAGACCACCTAAGCCACCCCTCCACCTGACTTCTGGACACACCCCTACCCTCGCCCCATATAAGGAACCAGCTCACTGCCCCTCAGGGAACCCCAATAAAGCCTTGCCTCAATTTCTTTTCTGGCCTCTTATTAATTTCTATGGATTGACAAAGGCCAAGAACCCTTGGCGATATCAATATCGCATTGTGTCTGTGCAGAACCAATCCATGGGGATTGGTGTGGCAAGGGACACCTGACCTGACCAGAGCCAGTAAGCTTCTATGAGACTTTAGCAGAGGTTCCTGAGAGACAGGACATGAAAGGGGAAGGACTTGAAGCTGGAGCTGCCAACACCATCCAGCCTTGTAAAGCCCCAGCCTACGGCCAACACAGCAGATACAGAGAAGGATGGAAAGAAGTTGAGCCCTGATGGCAGTTTTTGAAACCTAAATCCTGGCTACACATGAAGCCAGTCCTGCCTGTTAGTTTCAATAACTTGCTTTCTTGCTTATGTCATTTTGAACCAGGTATTCTGCCATGCATATCCCCAACGGTCCCAACTGCTGTAGCCATCAGCCCCAGATTCCACTGAGCCAACGCCATTCCTGACCTGACCTTATGGCTCTAGTTTCCTGATTGGACTCACTAGGAAGGGCGGGGGCATGCTCTGGAAGGAGTGCAGTTTACTATGGTGTGTGGGACAACCCTTTTCAGAGCTAATGGTGAGGCAAAGGGAGAGGAAATTATTAACCTCCTGCATTTATATTTATTAATTAAGGGTCTTGACCTCATAATTAGCCTAATCTTATTTTTTTCTGTCCTATCTTCATTAAAGTCATGAATGTCAAAATATAAGGGATAGATGGAAAAAATACCGGACTCTGAGGCACACCCATGTTGCCTTCGATTTAACAGCGTTCCAGAGACCTTCAAGATGGCAGAGGAGTAAGACGTGGAGATCACCTTCCTCCTTATGAATACATCAGAAATACATCTACATGTGGAAGAAAACAACTCCTACAGAACACCTTCTGAACGCTGGCAGAAGACCTCAGACTTTCCAAAAGGCAAGAAACTCCCCACGTACCTGGGTAGGGCAACAGAAAAAAGAAAAAACAGAGACAAAAGAATAGGGACGGGACCTGCACCTCTGGGAGAGAGCCGTGAAGGAGGAAAGGTTTCCACACACTAGAAGCCCCTTCGCGGGTGGAGACTGCGGGTGGCGGGGGAGTGAAGCTTCAGAGCCGTGGAGGAGAGCGCAGCCACAGGGGTGCGGAGGGCAAAGCGGAGAGATTCCCCAAGAGGATCGGTGCCGACCGGCATTCACCAGCCCGAGAGGCTTGTCTGCTCAGCCGCCGGGGCGGGCGGGGCTGGGAGCTGAGGCTCAGGCTTCAGAGGTCAGATCCCAGGGAGAGGACTGGGGTTGGCTGCATGAACACAGCCTGAAGGGGGCTAGTGTGCACAGCTAGCCGGGAAGGAGTCCGGGGAAAAGTCTGGACCTGCCTAAGAGGCAAGAGGCCATTGTTTCAGGGTGCACGAGGAGAGGAGAGTCAGAGCACCACCTAAACGAGCTCCAGAGATGGGTGCGAGCCACGGCTATCAGCGCGGACCCCAGAGACGGGCATGAAATGCTAAGGCTGCTGGTGCAGCCACCAAGAAGCCTGTGGGCAAACACAGGTCACTGTCCACACCTCCCATCCCGGGAGGCTGTGCAGCCCATCACTGCCAGGGTCCTGTGATACAGGGACAACTTCCCCGGGAGAACACATGGTGCACCTCAGGCTAGTGCAACGTCATGCCGGCCTCTGCCACTGCAGGCTCGTGCCGCATTCCATGCCCCTCCCTCCCCCCAATCAGCTGCTCCTTTAAACCCGTCCTTTCTGAGCGAAGAACAGATGCCCTCAGGCGACCTACACGCAGAGGCAGGGCCAAATCCAAAGCTGAACCCCAGGATCTGGGCAAACAAAGAAAAGAAAGGGAAATCTCTCTCAGCAGCCTCAGGAGGACCAGATTAAAGCTCCACAATCAACTTGATGTACCTGCATCTGTGGAATACCTGAATAGACAATGAATCGTCCCAAAATTGAGGCAGTGGACTTTGGGAGCAACTGTAGACTTGGGGTTTGCTTTCCACATTTAATTTGTTCCTAGCTTTATGTTTATCTTAGCTTAGTATTTAGAGTTTATTTTCATGGGTAGATTTGTTTTTTAGTTTGGTTGCTCCCTTCTTTCTATTTTTATTACTTTTTAATATTTTTATTTGTAATCATTATTTTCTATTTCTTATTTTAATAACTTGTTTATTTTATTTTTCCTTTCTTTCTTTCTTTCTTTCTTTCTTTCTTTCTTTCTTTCTTTCTTTCTCCCTTATCTTCTGAGCTGTGTGGCTAACAGGGTCCAGTGCTCCAGCCAGGTGTCAGGCCTGTACCTCTGAGGTGGGAGAGCCGAGTTCAGGACACTGGTCCACCAGAGACCTCCCAGCTCCATGTAATATCAAATGGCAAAAACTCTCTCAGAGATCTCCATCTCAATGCTAAAACCCAGATCCACTCAATGGCCAGCAAGCTACAGTGCTGGACACCCTATGCCAAGCAACTAGCAAGACAGGAACACAACACCACCCATTAGCACAGAGGCTGCCTAAAATCATAATAAGGTAACAGACATCCTAAAACACACCACTGGATGCAGTCCTGCCCACTAGAAAGACAAGATCCAGCCTCATCCACCAGAACACAGGCACCAGCCCCCTCCATCAGGAAGCCTACACAATCCACTGAACAAACCTTAGCCACTGGGGGCTGACACCAAAAACAATGGGAATTATGAACCTGCATCCTGCGAAAAGGAGACCCCAAACACAGTAGGTTAAGCAAAATGAGAAGACAGAGAAATACACAGCAGATGAAGGAACAAGGGAAAAACCCACCAGACCAAACAAATGAAGAGGAAATAGGCAGTCTACCTGAAAAAGAATACAGAATAATGATAGTGAAGATGATCTAAAGTCTTGGAAATAGAATACAAGAAACATTTAACTAGGACCTAGAAGAACTAAAGAGCAACTAAATAAACAATGATGAACAACACAATAAATGAAATTTAAAATTCTCTAGAAGGAATCAATAGAAGAATAACTGAGGCAGAAGAACGGATAAGTGACCTGGAAGATAAACTAGTGGAAATAACTATCACAGAGCAGAATAAAGAAAAAAGAATGAAAAGAATTGAGGACAGTCTTAGAGACCAGTGGGACAACATTAAATACAGCAACATTCGAATTATAAGGGTTCCAGAAAAAGAAGAGAAAAAGAAAGGGACTGAGAAAATATTTGAAGAGATTATAGTAGAAAACTTCCCTAATATGTGAAAGGAAATAGTCAACCAAGTCCAGGAAGCACAGAGTCCCATACAGGATAAATACAAGGAGAAACAAACCAAGACACATATTAATCAAACTATCAAAAATTAAATACAAAGAACAAATATTAAAAGCAGCAAGGGAAAAACAACAAATAACAAACAAGGGAATCCCCATAAAGTTAACAGCTGATCTTTCAGCAGAAACTCAGCCAGAAGGGAGTGGCAGGACATATTTAAAGTGATGAAAGGAAAAAACCTACAACCAAGATTGCTCTACCGAGCAAGGATCTCATTCAGTTTTGACAGAGAAATTAAAACCTTTACAGACAAGCAAAAGCTAAGAGAATTCAGCAACACCAAACCAGCTTTACAACAAATGCTAAAGGAACTTCTCTAGGTAGGAAACACAAGAGAAGGAAAAGACCTACAATAACAAACCCTAAACAATTAAGAAAATGGTAATAGGAGCATACATATTGATAATTACCTTAAATGTAAAGGGATTAAATGCTCCAACCAAAAGACACAGACTGGCTGAATGGATACAAAAACAAGACCCATACATATTCTGTCTACAAGAGACCCACTTCAGACCTAGGGACACATACAGACAGGAAGTGAGTGGATAGAAAAAGATATTCATTGCAAATGGAAATCAGAAGAAAGCTGCAGTAGCAATTCTCATATCAGACAAAATAGACTTTCCAATAAGACTATTACAAGACACAAAGAAGGACACTACATAATGATCAAGGGATCAATCCAAGAAGAAGTTATAACACTGGTAATTATTTATGCACCCAACATAGGGGCACCCCAATACATAAGGCAAATATGAACAGCCATAAAAGGGGAAACTGACAGTAACACAATCATAGTAGGGGACTTTAACAGCCCACTTTCACCAGGGACAGATCCTCCAAAATGAAAATAAATAAGGAAACACAAGCTTCAAATTACACATTAAACAAGATGGACTCAATTGATATTTATAGGACATTCCATCCAAAAACAAAAGAATACAATTTCTTCTCAAGTGCTCATGGAACATTCTCCAGGATAGATCTATCTTGGGTCACAAATCAAACCATGGTAAATTTAAGAGTATTGAAATCATATCAATTATCTTTTCTGACCACAACACTATGAGACTAGATATCAATTACAGGAAGTAATCTGTAAAAAATAAAACACATGGAGGCCAAACAATATACTATTTAATAACCAAGAGATCACTGAAGAAATCAAAGAGGAAATAAAAAAATACCTAGAAACAAATGACAATGAAAACATGATGACCCAAAACCTATGGAAAGCAGCAAAAGCAGTTCTAAGAGGGAAGTTTATAGCAATACAATCCTAACTCAAGAAACAAGAAACACCTCAAATAAACAACCTAACCTTACACCTAAAGCAATTAGAGAAAGAAGAACAAAAACACCCCCAAAGTTAGCAGAAGGAAAGAAATCATAAAGATCAGATCAGAAATAAATGAAAAAGAAATGAAGGAAACAATGGCAAAGATCAATAAAACTAAAAGCTGGTTCTTTGAGAAGATAAACAAAATTGATAAACCATTAGCCACACTCATCAAGAAAAAAAGGGAGAAGACTCAAATCAATAGAATTAGAAATGAAAAAGAAGTAACAATTGACACTGCAGAAATACAAAGGAGCATGAGAGATTACTACAAGCAACTATCTGCCAATAAAACGGACAAACTGGAAGAAATGGACAAATTCTTAGAAAAGCTCAACCCTCTGAGACTAAACCAGGAAGAAATAGAAAATATAAACAGACCAATTACAAGCACTGAAATTGAGACTGTGATTAAAAACCTTCCAACAAACAAAAGCCCAGGACAGATGGCTTCACAGGTGGATTCTATCAAACATTTAGAGAAGAGTTAACACCTGTCCTTCTCAAACTCTTCCAAAATAAAGCAGAGGGAAGAACACTCCCAAACTCATTCTATGAGGCCACAATCACCCTGATACCAAAACCAGACAAAGATGTCACAAAGAAAGAAAACTACAGGCCAATAACACTGATGAACATAGATGCAAAAATCCTCAACAAAATACTAGCAACCGAATCCAACAGCACATTTAAAGGATCATACACCATGATCAAGTGGGGTTTATCCTAGGAATGCAAGGACTCTTCAATATACACAAATCAACCAATGTGATAAACCATATTAACAAATTGAAGGAGAAAAACCATATGATCCTCTCAATAGATGCAGAAAAAGCTTTTAACAAAATTCAACACCCATTTATGATAAAAACCCTCCAGAAAGTAGGCAAACAGGAAACTTACCTCAACAGGGTAAAGGCCATATATGACAAACCTACAGTGAACATCATGTCCAATGGTGAAAAGCTGAAACCATTTCCTCTAAGATCAGGAACAAGACAAGGTTGTCCACTCTAACCACTATTATTCAATATAGTTTTGAAAGTTTTAGCCACAGCAATCAGAGAAGAAAAAGAAATAATAGGAATCCAAACCAGAAAAGAAGAAGTAAAGCTGTCACTGTTTGCAGATGACATGATACTATACACAGAGAATCTTAAAGATGCTACCAGAAAACTACTAGAGCTAATCAAAAAATTTGGTAAAGTAGCAGGATAAAAAATTAATGCACAGAAATCTTTTGCATTCTTATACACTAATGATGAAAAATCTGAAACAGAAATTAAGGAAACACTCCCATTTAGCATTGCAACAAAAAGAATAAAATACCTAGGAATAAATGTACCTAAGGAGACAAGACTTATATGCAGAAAACTATATGACACTGATGAAAGAAATTAAAGATGATACAAACAGATGGAGAGATATACCATGTTCTTGGATTGGAAGAATCAACATTGTGAAAATGACTATACTACCCAAAGCAATCTACAGATTCAGTGCAATGCCTATCAAACTACCAATGGCATTTTTCACATAACTAGAACAAAATATTTCACTATTTGTATGGAAACACAAAAGACCTCAAACAGCCAAAGCAAACTTGAGAAAGAAAAACGGAGCTGGAGGTATCATCAGGCTCCCGGACTTCAGACTATAATACAAAGCTACAGTAATCAAGACAGTATGGTACTGGCACAAAAACAGAAATATAGATCAATGGAACAGGATAGAAAGCCCAGGGATAAACCCACACACATATGGTCACCTTATTTTTTGATAAAGGAGGCAAGAATATACAATGGAGAAAAGACGGCCTCTTCAATAAGTGGTGCTGGGAAAACTGGACAGCTACATGTAAAAGAATGAACTTAGAACACTCCCTAACACCATACACAAAAATAAACTTCAAATGCATCAAAGACCTAAATGTAAGGCCAGCCACTATAATACTCTTACAGGAAAACATAGGCAGAACACTCTATGACATAAATCACAGCAGGATCCTTTTTGACCCACCTCCTAGAGAAATGGAAATAAAAACAAAAGTAAAAACACAGGACCTAATGAAACTTAAAAGCTCTTTCACAGCAAAGTAAAACATAAATAAGATGAAAAGACAACACTCAGAATAGGAGAAAATATTTGCAAATGAAGCAACTGACAAAGGATTAATCTCCAAAATTTACAAGCAGCTCATGCAGCCCCATATCAAAAAAACAAACAACCCAATCCAAAAATGGGCAGAAGACCTAAATAGACATTTCTCCAAAGAAGATATACAGACTGCCAACAAACACCTGAAAGAATGTTCAACATCACTAATCATTAGAAAAATGCAAATCAAAATTAAAATGAGGTATCACCTCACACCAGTCAGAATGACCATCATCAAAAAATCTACAAACAATACATACTGGAGAGGGTGTGGAGAAAAGGGAACCCTCTTGAACTGCTGGTGGGAATGTAAATTGACACAGCCACTATGGAGAACAGTATGGAGTTTCCTTTAAAACTAAAAATAGAACTACCATACGACCCAGCAATCCCACTACTGGGCATATACTCTGAGAGAACCATAATTCAAAAAGAGTCATGTACCACAATGTTCATTGCAGCTCTATTTACAATAGCCAGGACATGGAAGCAACCTAAGTGTCCATCGACAGATGAATGGATAAAGAAGATGTGTCACATATATACAATGGAACATTACTCAGCCATAAAAAGAAACGAAATTGAGTTATTTGTAGTGAGGTGGATGGACGTAGAGTCTGTCATACAGAGTTAAGTAAGTCAGAAAGAGAAAAACAAATACCGTATGCTAACACATATACATGGAATATATTTTAAAAAATGGTTCTGAAGAACCTAGGGGAGGGACAGAAATAAAGTCACAGATGTAGAGAATGGACGCGAGGACGTGGGAAGTCAGAAGGGTAATGTGGGACGAAGTGAGAGAGTGGCATGGACTTATAAATACTACCAAATATAAAATAGATAGGTAGTGGGAAGCAGCCACATAGCACAGGGAGGTCAGCTCTGTGCTTTGTGACCACCTAGAGGGGTGGGATAGGGAGGGAGGGAGGGAGGGAGACGCAAGAGGGAGGAGATATGGGCATATATGTATACGTATAGCTGATTCACTTTGTTATGAAGCAGAAACTAACACACCAGTGTAAAGCAATTATTCTCCAATAAATATGTCTTAAAAAATAGAATAAAATTCAGCATTCCTTTAAAAAAAATATAAGGGATAATCTACAGAAATCACTTCCAACTTCTTAAATGATGCTTGTATTTTTTTTTCATATGCAAGTCTAATGGAAATTTTAAAAATGTCCATTTCCTTGTTATTCTCCTATGGACATGCCAACAATATTTAAAATTTTTTCAGTATTCCAACTTTAATTTTAAAATCAAAGACACTGGAGTGATTTAAAAGTTCCAGTTTAAGCCATAGATGAAAATGTATCTGGTAAGAAATGCTTTATATCCTATTTCTTCATTATGAGAATATTTAACCCAATTCTTTGATTTAAAAATATCTCTAATAAGTCATGATGCAAATAATCTTTCCCCACACCTCTTCTTTCAAGATATCTAATTTATTTCATCACAAAATAATAAATCTCAGGCTCAGAACTTATTTCTTAGCCAAGAATGGTGCCGCTGAAATTGTTCATTGCTCCGACTGAAATTTAAAGATGTTTAGGAAGGGTAAGGGCATGACTTTCCCATATATGTTTTAGTCCTACATCTAACATTTCATAGAAATAAATCAGGTTCCACATATTCCTGAGCTGACATCACAGGCAATAAAGATCTGCATCTTTCAGCCTGGGAAGAAGGAGGGCTTGGGATCTCCCCCAGCTTAGCATCTACTTGCGTGATGTTGGCAGGTTATGTGTGATCTTTGTAAGTAAGCCTTTGTTTCTTCATATTATATTATAGATAATTATATTTGCATCGTAGTTGTAATGGGGTAATTAAATGAGGTGGTATATGTAAAGTATATAATAGATTCTCAATGTTATTATGTACCAGCTCTTATTTAAGGTAACAAATAATTGTCCTTCAAATAGAAACATTCATAATTCATGAGTGTCCCTTTTCTACCAGTTGTCAGCATTGTCATAAATCTTGCAGAGTTATAAAATTAAATCTACATTTTTCATGAATTGAAATGTTAATGCCCTGTTAAAGCTACTGAAATGTCTCATTCTGCCACTAATTGGCTCTGTGACCAAGGACAAGCACTTAACCAATGTGAGTTTTGCCTTTGCGTTTGTAAAATGACAAGATTGCACTGTGCGAGATGAATTTTAGAGTCTCTTGCAGCTCTGCCATTCTTTTCTGTGAATCTTATAACTCAGTTAAGTTGCTGTGTGATATATATGAATTGTCATGAGACAATCACATCTCGATTTTAACTGAATTCATATTCCTCTCAAAAAAAAAAAAAAAATGCTGCCATCTAAAACTAGTCTCCCAAATAAATATCAGGATAAAAGGAAAGAGACAGAGAGAGTGAGAGATGACAGTTACAATAATTCATATGCTCAGATTTTTTAATTTTGGAAATCTCTAAAAGTATTTCTCAAAATTTGAAGATGAATTTTGTGACACAGGTGTTGCGAAAGAAAAGCATGTAGCAGGACATGGTGGACGCTTATCCATTAGATTTACAATCTACTGCTCCACATGCAAAGCTCTAAACCCAAGACGCCTTAATTACTGGAAATCTTAATGACTGCTGTACTTTTTTTTCTAAAACTGCAAAACAGACTTGTCTAATTAACTATTCCTTTGGTATTTATTTTGAAACCAACTGTGCATTTCTTGGTCCCTTCACATACAAGCGATGCCAACTCCTACACAATTCCATAGAATTCTTGCACAGTTCTCACTTGCTGTGCCCAATTTTTTTTCTTACTCTCCTCTCTATTACCTCATAAATGGTGAACATTTCAGAAATTACGATCCCATTAGAAGGAGATCTCTACACATTGCTCTATAAGACATTGGAGGAAAAATTCAAAAGATGCTACTGCACAAAAGTGGGAAAAAGTCCCATAAATTAAATTTCAAATGGACAGAAGAAAGTTAAGTGCTGTGCATGAAGAGCCCAGATTCTCTTTGACAGACGGCACACAGTGCTTGCTGCTCGGGGCTTACTCCATTGCCAATATAGAAACAATAAACCTGCTTATTGATTTTAAAGAGATCTGTAATTAAGTATGACATTCGAACAGATAAAGGTTTACCAAGGCAGCACAGCCAGGATTTAAGGGGTCTTAAAATGGGATACTATTTAATTGATGTAAATGTCATTCCCAGGATGGCAAAACTTCAGGAACTCCAACTTGTATGTGTGTGTAGGTGTTCGTGGCTGTGAGTACATGCATGTGTGCACAATGAGATCTAAAGTTTGAAGTGGTGTGTACCCATCTGAAATTTTCTTGAGCCTAGAAAAGCAAAGGTTGCAACCCCTTACATTCAGTTGCCCTGGGCAAGCAAGAAAAATATCTGTCAAGACCCAGGTCTCACTGTTAAGGCTGGAGTTGAGAAATGCCCTCCAAATGCCTTCAAGTCAACATTAGCTATGACAGAAGTAAGACTATTATTTAACGGTAGCAGCAAATGTCAAAAACAAACTGTGCCTGGCGTTTTGACAAGACACTTTTGAAAGAGAACCACTTCTTCAGCACTTGTGTAACCATGGGGGAGAACGTGACAATTAATATCCTGAGGTCTGGTAATAGGATTTCCAGGGTGCTTGGTGGTTCCTTTCTGATACACATGAAAGGCGTAGGCAAGTGGCGGACATGGGCAAAAATAATCCAAAGAGATGAGGCCTGGAGAAAAGGGCTGATAGGTTAGAAATCAGGTGTCGTGTGGCTAATTAAAATGTAACTCCTTCTATGGGAAAGTGCACTCTCACAGTGGTGACACTATAAAGTATAAGGACAGAGCCATCATCCCTAGGCAAAAATAAGATGCTGACAAAACCTATCTACTATTCCCCATATCCTTCCTTCCCTCTGGTGTCCTCATGCCATCCTTCAGCATCTCACCTGAGCTTCCCTCCCTGGATGACACCCCAGCCTAACCTGGCCAAACCTCCAGCCGAACAATTACTCAGTATAACAACGACCAGTCAGTGTTCTGTCCTGCGTCCTTAGGAACCTGCTCGCTGGTGACTAACCTGGTGAGGGAAGCTGTGGACGGTGGTCTTCAGCGGAGTAGATTCCTGCATTCTGCTCCCTTCCATTTTGATAAAAAAAAAAAAAATTAGGGAAGTTATCCTGATGCAGAGGGGATGCCAACGTGCTGGAAGAGTACAGTACCCGTACTTTGAAATGAATAGACAGGAGGGAAAGAAGAACTAATATTTCACTGGACGCCTGTTTACATATTACTGCATTTAATGTTAACGGCCCTCCAAGAAAGGTGGGAGTGCATCTCCATTTTGTAGACGAAAAACTGAAGTTTCAAGAGCTTGGGGCACTTGCCCAGGGTCCCAGTCTGTAAATAGATCCTTGGGTGACACAAATCAAGCCTGAGTTTGTTCAATTCCCAAGGCTCTTTCCTGACTCTGCTCAAACTCAGAATTGCGTCTTGATCAGCCACAGGATGTTCTTTTTCAGTAAAAGTCTGATGACGATGGGAATGCTCTGAGCTGTGCTAGACGGGGTAGCCTCAACAAGCAGGACTCCCACAAGTAACCCCGCGGGCAGCTGGGGGCCCTGCCTGAGCAGAGCACGTCCTGCTGGTAGGCTCTTTCGGAGCCACTTAAACCCCCAGAGTGAAGTGAAGCCATGTTTTAAGTCCGTCCTCCCACTTCCTCAACCTGCAATCTTCACCACCTCCAGAATGGACTTTGGAGTCTTCAGAGAACATCCACCTCTCTGTCCATGTGGTGTTCCTGTCCATCCCATGCCCAAGAGAACTGTCCTACCCTCCTCGAGCTGGCCTGACCCACCGGTACCTGTGCCCCTGCCTTCCAGATGCCTTTCCCGGGCCACCGTGTTAACATCCTCTTCCTACTCTAATAGCACTTACCGTCTACACAGCTCGCATGCATGGATCCCAACAGGCCAGTACTTAAGTATTGTGGGCACATCAAAAGCTAGACCAGCCAGCACAATAATTCACACAGACTTCTCTCAGACTGAACTTTTTAAAAGGTCAGAAGTCAAAACCTGTTAAAAATTTTATCTCCTTTCTATGCTGTCAGATTTCCATATGGGACTGTGTCTGTGGAGGCTGAGGTAGGATGTCTGCTATCAAGAGAGCCTTCGGGTTCAAGTCCAGGCATTCCCTGAGGGCTAAAGTCGTCAGACTCTCTAAGTATGCTTATATTAACTTCCTAGAGAAGCCGGATCCCAGAGTGAAGCAACACATGAAGCCCACGTCTATGAAGTCAAGGTCGCATTCGTGTCAGAGATGCCTCGGTGCCAAGCCACTTAGTGATGGTCTTGGAAATCTGCTGGAAATGCACATGCAAAATAGTTTGCAGGGACTTGCAGGGACAGTACCATGTGCTGGTGAGAATCCTTGACTGTTGGAGCAAGGTTAGACCAGAGTTTGAAATGCTGCTCCGCCATTCAGAAAAACGTGGATGTTGGCAGCATAAAACGATCCTTATCTGTGTGGTAGGGACATTTGTAGGAAGCACTAAGGAAACACTTGATTCATTCCCTCCCCCTACCCCTCCCCCCCTCCCTTTCAGATGAGAGGAAAAGACAGAAGTGGACTCCTTCCTTCTTCCCCACCCTTCCAGGACTTGGATACAAAGTTTATATTTTATGTATTTTAAAGGCTATGGGGCTTCCCTGGTGGCGCAGTGGTTGAGAGTCCGCCTGCCGATGCAGGGGATACGGGTTCATGCCCCGGTCCGGGAAGATCCCACATGCTGCAGAGTGGCTGGGCCCATGAGCCATGCCCGCTGAGCCGGCACGTCCGGAGCCTGTGCTCTGCAACGGGAGAGGCCACATCAGTGAGAGGCCCACATACCACAAAAAAATAAAATAAAATAAAATAAAATTTAAAAAAAGGCTATAATTTTAATTTTACCACCAAAAGAATTTTCATTTCCTTATAACTGTGTTCACTATGAATCACTCACAAAGAAAAATATTCTAGTGGGAAGAGAGTGCTACAAAATGCTTTAAACCAACTGAGGTGGACATTACCAATGATCACCTATATTTGGTTCTCCTGTCAGGGGAGGGTTTGCACATCCCAGCCCCCTTGCAGGTAGTTGGGGGTCACAGGACCACAACTAATCCTAACAAAGATTTAAGAATCACTAATTTACTTTTTCTGGGGAAACAAAAGTTGAATCTGACTCAACTTTATTATGAGTTTTACATATATTCTAGAAGACTTGCTTCAACATATCCTGACCCGCTTTCTCTCTTGGACAGGCATGATATTGACCCATACTAGGTCTGAGGCATAGAAAATTCCACAAAGATTTGTCTTTACAAACATCTTTAAACTTCGTCTTCAGTTTGTCAGTGTGCAGGCTTCCCAAGTCCAGTGTGTGGAGACCAAGCACAGCAGCTGCCTCCAGCTGATCCCAAGATGATGGGGCGGCAGTCTGTCCTCCTGTAATGTCCTGCTGCAAAATTTCAAGTTTCTGTGAAGGCAGAAGGACCTGTTTCAAAACAGAACTGTCACCGTCATAACTTGGCTGAGCAGACATTCCCAGAAGATCTAGGAGTGCCATGTGATGACTATAAAGGAAATAGAAGTGACTTTCATTCAATGGCAGAAATTCCCAGGGAATGCATTTTAGAAACTTTTCTTCTAAAACAAACAGATTCAGCAGTTGGGTTCTTTCTCTCTTTTGTCTGCTCAATTGCTCATCACAATGAACTGGTCCACGATCACATTCTGTACAAGTTACTCAAAACGTTTGTTTCTAAGAGAGACAAAATCTCACAAACTGAACAAACTCGTGGAAACACAGTAGTACTGAGTGAATTTATTAGTTTCAGAGCAGTAGTAAAAAAAGATTATTTTAAATGGAAATAAGTTTCCTAACTGCTCATTACTTTTAAAGCCCACCTTTGGGGAAGCCACAGAACTATTAGCAGTTACAAATCCTGCCATGACAAAGCAGAATAAAACAGTTGTGCCAGCACAGAATTTTGATTTAGAATCAAAACCGTCCCTTGTTCATAAAAATCCTTATAGACACCTCAGCCAGAGCAACGGTGAAAGGGAAAAATTGCCCACATATGGCAATCAGTTTCGACACGAGGCTCATCCATAGCCCAGTCTTTCACAGGCACATCGTTATCTATCTGATCTGCCAAACCTGGTCCTTAACAACACTGTCTTCAGAACAGTTGACATACCCTAGAAAAGCCTGTCTTGTAAATCACAAAGAAGGATGACAGGTTTCACAGATTTCATCAGTGATAAAAAGAAGGGAGGCATAGGGGCTTCCCTGGTGGCGCAGTGGTTGAGAGTCCACCTGCCGATGCAGGGGACACGGGTTCGTGTCCTGGTCCGGGAAGATCCCACATGCCGCAGAGCGGCTGGGCCCATGAGCCATGGCCGCTGAGCCTGCGCGTCTGGAGCCTGTGCTCCGCAACGGGAGAGGCCACAACAGTGAGAGGCCCGCGTACCTCAAAAAAAAAAAAAAAAAGGGAGGCATAAAGGAACAGATACAAGGATATTTATACTTCCTGGCACAATGATCTCAATGAACTAAATGTATTTCGAAGGCAAAAAAAAATCTCCATACCCCAATTTTTATTGAGACCAAGTAGGAAACCACTGACTTAACCCATTTATCTCAGCTCCCAACTAAACTGAATTTTTGAAATGTCAAGACAAATGATCAGGCACATGGCAAGATTTTACAGTATAAAAAATTGTGGGGAAGATTGAATCAGGGGGGCAGACTAGTCAAGCTGTAGCTTTTCCCTCTATCCCAAATCCATAGAAACAACAACAAAAGATTTTTAAAAGGTAAAGGAATCTACAAGTATACTGCCAGATAAGGAAAAGTATCCTCCATGGACTAGCCACTACAAGGAAGCCCTGAAAGCAAGAAAACAATTGAGAGCAGATAGGTGGAAAGAAACCACAGCTCACTCAAGGAAAGGATTTGATAAAAATGAAACTAGGGACATTCAAAGCTCATAGGTGGCTGAATGCCTGGAGCCAGAAATACCAAGGGCAACAGACCTCATGCGTTGGAGCAGGCTCCTGCAGAAGCAGCCATCTGGCCAACCCCTCCATACTTCTACTCGCTGCCTTGGACTGGGCAGAGACAGACAGCACAATATCTGCCCCCAGATGCAAGCGGTGTGACACTAAGTTCAGAGAGGCCTGGGAGTGTGCCCAAGGCAGACCAAGGAGCGCTCACACCCAGAGACAGGCTGGTGCAGGCTCATCCTGCCCTTCCCTGCCATGGATCTTTAGAAGCATTTAGAACTTTAGAAGATTAATTAATACCCTCAGAAAATACAAGAATGACCACACACTGCCACACATACACACACACAGAGAAATAGAGATCCTGGAAATTAAAATTGTCATCACTGAAATTAAAAGTTCAACTGATGGGCTGAACGCTGAATGCGTACAGCTGAAGAGCACCTCATTGAGCTGGAAGATCCAGTTAAGTAGTTCTTCTAGAATGTAGCACAACAGTGAAAAGCTAAGGGATATATAGAAAACAGGATCAAAAGGTCCAAGATCTCCCAAATAGAGGAATTTTAGAAGAACAGAGGAGGTGAACAAAGGAATAATAACAGCAAAGACAGAAAAAAAATTGCCCAGGATTAAAGCGATGATGTCTCTGATTGAACAGGACTAGTAGAAGACGCACTCCTAAACATCGTGTGAATTTTTAAAGCACCTAGGATGATGAAACAACTCAAAATAATTACATAAACGGGGGGAAGGGACTCTAATTAGAATTCCGATACAATCAAGGCATCTGGATAAGTGTTTCACTCTAATGGTCATGAGCCCACAGAGGAGAACTTCCTTTCCACCCAGCCTCTGCAACCATTCTAGTACCGTCCATACTGGTACGAACAGCTGGTCACTCAGGCCTCACATCTCCAGCCACTTCTGTAAACCATGGAAACACAGGTGTTCAGATCATACCCTGGACCTCGAGATCTGGAAGTGAGCCATTAAATCCCCCTCTGACTACAAACCCCAAGCCTATCACCCTTCCCATCAAACAGGGTTTTGGCCTCCTTACACGTGCTGTCCTTTCACCTCACACCGTTCTCCCACGCAGTCAGGTTAGCACTGCTGGTTCAACTTCCTTCCCCGATTTGCCTGGATCCCACGATAAATCTCTTGACCTTGCATTAGGAGCCTCCTTTAATTTTCCACAAAGGCTTGTGCCATGTCTACCAACAAACTCCCCACTAGACTCAATCTACTCCATCACAAATGGCCTAGCCCCTGGGCTACTGAGCCCATTTAAACATGGCACCACCATGTTAACTGACTCCACTGCAAATATCTGATCTCCAGCCTCACCTGGGTCCTGGATGGTCTCAAAACTCTCTGAAAATTCTTTCTTCACCTCTAGTCAGTTCCTGGGTCCGTTCTTCAAAGATACAGCCCAAATCTCCATGATTCTTTCAAAGTTCTCTAGCTGTCCCCAGCTCCTCTTACTAGTAATAAATGACAGTACATGATCAGGCTTTTCTCAAATATATTTTGTATGCAATGATATATTTTAAATGTTAAGATAAAATAGGTTCGAAAAAACATTTTTCAACATAAAACAATCAGATATCATCACCTGTACTTCTAAAGTCAATTATTCCCTCCAACTGTTTCATTCTACCAGTTACCCTCTGACTGAAACCCCTTCCTATTTTGGCTTCCACATCACTCTGTTGTTTTTCCTCCTACTTCTGACTATACCCCCTTTATCTCCTTCACCAGCTTCTCTGCCAACAGGCCAGTGTGCCTCAGGTCTCTTCCTTTTCACTATATCACGCTCCCTAGGTGACCTCATCCACTCCCACAGCTGCATTTATTAGTGTCATATGCTGATGACTCCCTCATTACACCCCATAACCCAGGCTCAAATATCCCACTGCTTATACTCATCTTTACCAGAGGCCTCCTACATACCTCAGCCTCAACATATCAAATCAAACTTCCATTCACCTACTTCTCTGCATTCCTTTTT
The DNA here is from genome assembly GCF_949752795.1 of Hyperoodon ampullatus. Taxonomy (NCBI): domain Eukaryota; kingdom Metazoa; phylum Chordata; class Mammalia; order Artiodactyla; family Ziphiidae; genus Hyperoodon; species Hyperoodon ampullatus. Next base: position 108,564,396 of record NC_136921.1, read on the forward strand.
CGGTTTACAGAAATACCATCCACTTAGTTTTCCAAGAGAGAAAAATTGTCACCTTTCACATTTCCTCTTCCTTGACCTTTATACCCAAGTCACCAAGTTCAGATGACTTAATCCAAAATGTATCTCAGTGTGTCCCTCACTCTTCATTTCCAAGTCATTACATCTCTCTCACCTGGACCCTCCACCTTATATTACATGTATCTACACCTGTGAGAGACAACCTGGGCTGCACATTAGAATCACCTAGGGAACTTATGAAACTCCTAATGCTCAGAGCACACCTCAGGTCAATTATATTAGAGTCTCTGGGAGTGGGATCTAGGCATCAGCATATTTTTACAAGACTCCACAGGACTCCAATATGCAGCCAGATTTTAAAATTTTCCAGACGTGAGCCCACAGACTGAAAGTGCATACTGAATACTAAGCAAGAAAAATAAAAACAAATTTTAAAACTAAACAAGTAAAAGTGAAACTAACCTCGAAGATGAAGGGAAAATCATGAAAAAGTTCCTGGAGAGAAAAGACAGATTCTCTACAAAGGAAAGAAAATTACACTAATAGCAGACTTGTTGTCTGCCACATTAGATGACAGAAGACAACAAGTTAAAAAAATCTTCAGAGTGGTGGGATTAGGGGGAAACTGTGAACCTAGAATTCTATGGCCTGCTAAATTTTTCTTCAAGAATGAAAGAGACTTTTTCAGGCACACAAAGCGAAGACTCTACTATTCACAGACCAACACTGGAAGAATTACCTTACAAAGAATATATGTCATTATGCAGGTAAGTGAGCCGAAAGATTAGAGAAGTATTTAATGATATTGACCAAGTCTGGATTCCACCTAGAAAACAGATGTGTGAAGTAGAGGCACCACTGAGAGGTTCCAATGACCTTAATGAAAGTAAAACAGTTCAGTGCAAACAAATGAAGATTATAACAAAAGTATTACCAGGGTTCTTGCTAGCTAATTTTAATTATTTGCCTGTGCTTTCATAGAATTTAAGTTTCAGTTTTCAACTATTCAATTTTTAAAACTTTAAATAATAAAAGCCAGGAAGCACTGCCAATATAGCAGTATTAAAAGATGTTTACCACTTTCACTGCAAAAAAAAAAGATGTAATATATTTATACACTTATCAAAATATCAAAACAATTTTATTTTTGTCATAAATCTTTTCTTGTTTTCTAGGTGATATGCAAATAATTTAAGAACTCAAAGTGATAATCATTCAATTCCTGTAACACTAAACTTAGTTTCCTTCATTGTTTCTGAATAAATTCAACCACCCATGTTAATTTTAATAAATTAATCCTCAGTAATATAATTCTAAGATTAACCACGATGGAAAAAAGACTCTTAACCAAGATGATAATTATATATTTAATACATCTTGCTTTAAACAGCAAATTTCAAAGTAAACACATCATAGACCTTATAACTTATTAAAGAATTATAGTGCTTACAAAGTTGATTCTAAAAATATACCTTATTTGTTCTAAATGAATAACATTATCTGGAAGATAGAATAATAAATTACAGTAGTATGTTTACCACCACTATAGTTAAGATTGTGTATATATATTCAATAGGAAATCCTCTTAGGATTTTCACTTTCAGCCTTAAAACATAAGAGCACATTAAAGTTTGGCATACAAGATCTCAGTCTGACAGAAATGGTTTTAAAGTCAAAACTGGAAAAATATCTAGTTGACAATAAGAGAGCATGAGCACATGCACATACACACACACTCTCTCTCTCTCCCTCACTCAATCCTACACACTCACACACATACACACCCCTCCAGAGTAAGCAGATTTCACCCTTGTGTATCAGACAACTGCCATCAATTTCAAAAATAAAAACTGGGGGAAAAGGTTAACTAAGACTATGTTTAAATCACACTCAAAAGGCTCTAGCTGTTGGAAAAATATGCACAAAACTGTTACCAGGATCTTTACCATGCACAATATGCCATCCCAATACATTCTTAAACAACACATTCTTGAACTGTTCATTAATGGGCACATGGATACATAAGAAATTATGTGCCCATCCACTCCTCAGATGCAATCCACTGACAACCAATCATATGAAGCAGCCCAGCTCAAATGGTTCTCTTTACAGAACCCAACAGATTATAGAACCCAAGACAACTAGAAACTTCATTTTGACCTGTTCAGGAATTCTTATGTGTTCCATGTGCAAAAGCAGTGGAATACTGTACTGCAAATGACAGTTAATATCACTTAACACTTTGTGGCACTCCAGAAGGTCATTCTGTATTTGTAAAACATAGTTACTCTAGTTAAATTTTTCAATGGTCCTTACTTTTAATTATATGTATTCTTCCAGATTTAGACTCAAAACAATTTGATGCTGATAAACTCTCCTGCCAATCAGTTTCACCTCCAGTAAAATCTGTTAAAACAAAAATTACTCTTTGGACTCTCTCCAGTAATGCAGGTATGAAAATGTTCCCTGGAAGTTCTTTTTCTTCATATATTAAAACACCCAAAGCTGAGATGACATTAAAATAGAAACTAACCACACATTAGGGCACCCATAACTCGTACTGCTATATATTAGAAAAATAAAAAGGCACAACAGTAAGCAAAAGAGAATATACCGCTTTCCATTTGCTTTTTTTTTTTTTTTTTGGCTTTCCTCATATTTTATTTCAGTAAGTCTATAAATTGTTCAAAGCATTCTTATACTCTGCATGACGATAACTGAATATTTTGGCACATCAACATTGTGATACAATATATGGTATGTCTAAAAAATTAAAAATTTCATCTATTAATCAACATGTTTTTTAATGTAGTGCATATATATTTTACAGTTATTTAAATCAAATACATAAAGGTTTGTACTTGATTTACAGATGAAGCAATCACAGATTGCAGTAACATATGTATGTGTGTATATATATGTATATGTGTGTATATATATACACACACCAATTAAGGGAAAAACTGCATCCTGGCAATTTTATAGTCCGAAGTATTGTTGGTATAGCTATCATTTACATGCCCTTTTCGTCTTGTTTTTCTGTACAAAAGATATGTTTTTGCCTTCTTCATTCTTGATGAGATTTTTCTGCGATAACTTTACATTCATACTGTAAAAATTAAGAGGTTAACAGATTAATGTTTATTTTGAATAGCAATTTCCATATAAACTAAAAAGGTCTAAACTTAATAGTTTATTAACATATGTCCACTTTATTCCTCAAAGAATCTGAGAATTATACAACTATTAGGATTAAATGACAATTATGAAAGGAAAAAAGAAATTCGCATTCTAGAACTAAAAGGGGCATAGCCAAAAGCAGGGAAAAAATGATATTTCTACATTACAAGCAAATGATAACAGTATATGATTTAGGTCAATCCTAGAATATGAAAGGAAGCAAAATAAATTTCTTTGTGTGCTCACTAAGGTATATTAGCAAAGGAAAGGTCATGAACTTAAGGACAGGACTAATATTGTAAATTCAGATAATATTTTTTCAAATAACTTTAAAATTGAAAGGAAAAAAATCTACTATATTAGCAAAAGCTTCTGGTCAAAACAATATTTTGAAAGGACAGCTATTAAAATGTCTACCCATAATTCAAAATAAAGTAAACCAATGGATTTAGGATAACTGGGTGGCTAGACTACCGAAAAGACAGCAATGTAAACCACTCAATTCTCTCAGCTGGCTAAAATGGTAAAAGTGACAGCACTTATTCATGAAACTGCTGTGGCATCTGAATGCCAGTCCCTGACCTTTGCCATCTGACTGGGCTTATCAACAATGTCCTTTTCCTTCTTAACTAAAATCAAACATCTTGATTTGCTGGAGATAGTCCTAATTTATATTTATTGTAGCAACGTAGTTATAAGCAGCGCTTCTTCTCACTTTTAAAACTGTCCCTTTTTCATGGAGTAGAAACGTATAGATTAGTAAAATAAATAAATTAATTAATAAAAATTGGAGGATAAATCATATCACCCTATCCGTAACACATTTTAGCTTTTCTATCCAGTGGTTCTTTCCATTTTTAATACACTTGTGATTAAATTCTTCCAAATGGGGCTTCCCTGGTGGCACAGTGGTTGAGAGTCCGCCTGCCGATTCAGGGGACATGGGTTCGTGCCCCGGTCCGGGAGGATCCCACATGCCGCGGAGCGGCTGGGCTCGTGAGCCGTGGCTGCTGAGCCTGTGCGTCCGGAGCCTGTGCTCCGCAACGGGAGAGGCCACAACAGTGAGAGGCCCACGTACCGAAAAAAAAAAAAAAAAAAAAATTCTTCCAAATGACTTATTCTATTGCTGTATGGAGAAAACTTGTCTTACATCTCAATAACAGAAAGGTAAGTAAATGAGCATGAGCTTACCATTGCCAGTTGTCGACCGATGTTTCCCATTGTTATGCCTCCAGCAAAAAATATACATGGTAACCAAGAGCGAACATAGAGAAAATCTGGAGATGTATATCTAGAATAATAGAAATATTTTTAACAACTCACAAAGGAAGTACAATGACACTTATTGAGATAATTACAATGGAAATAAGTTACTAAGTAAGTTACTCTGTAGATTAAAGTGGCTAATGTAATTTTAAAATCTCAATTCTGAGATTTTAGGAAACAAGCACCAGAAAGAATACTTACTGATAAACACCATTATAGACTAGCAGTTGAGTGACCAAAGTTGCCAAGAAAGCAATTCCTATTCCAAGGCCAAAACCACTTCTAGATCTATCAAAAGTCCACCACAGTCCAATGGATAGTGCAGCCAGTGTGAGAGACAACTGTATGTTGTTATCAAAATCCACTTTCTGAGATCACTGTTAAAGAGTCATCTTAAAATTTGTAACCAAATAATATCACCCATTCATTTTTCTAAAATAAAAGATGTTAATGTTGAGAAGGGAATAGACTGTGTAGTCTAGAGTGCATTCCGGTTTTTAATACAATGCACGAGACTAGGGAGGATTAAAACTATTTTGGTATGTACTAAAGACGCACAGAGGGCATGATACTTCACTAATAGATCTCACCGACGTGTTAATCTCTCCAAAAAAATGGCACAGTATATACACTGCCGATTATCAGATCAGATCCATTATTTAAGAAATGCTTTCCTTGCAAAAAATTGTAACTAGAAGCCTCGAAACACAAGTATTCCTAGAGGAACACACTTTTGCCAAAAAGGAAACCGATATCACTTCTCAAACAGGTTTAGAATTACTTGAGAATCATACAGGAACTTGCAAATAGAAGAGCTACAGCTATTTAACAGGGTACCACATTCTCTGTGTGATTTACTGACAGACACATTTTATAATAATGCAGTTCAGAAACAAGAGTACCAAGGACACACTATCCCTTTCTATTATGTCAACTGTTCTAGTTTTAATTTGTTGAGGATAAAGCCTTGAAGTGAACATTATCTTGCAACCTGCCAAGCTATTTTGGTGCCTGAGACTTTCTGGTATAGGACAGTTTGCTCAAATGATGTTTTATTTCCATCACCTACTTAAGCACCTATTCACAAATGTACAGCCCTTTTCTACTTCAAAATCTCTGGGCAAAACGAAGCTTTATAAATTCAATTTTCTCATTTCTTTGCTAGAGGATTACACTAAAGGAATTAATTTCAAGTGTCATTAAAAGAGCATTATCTATGTCCCAAAGGCCACATCTTGGCTCTATATCCAGCTCCCCAGAGGATACTATATATCTTGCCAAACTGGCCATGCTGCAACTACAGAGAAGAGAGGGGAAGTTCCAAAAATACATATAAAACCATTTTCCACTTCCTTTAACACCCTGCTGTTTACCACCATTCCCCCCTCCTACCCAACCAGCGGGTATCCTGAACACCCAGACTGCCATTCTTGGTCAGTCCTTGTTTAGGCTTGATTTATCAAGAGACCTATAGTCTATGGTATGCTTTCTGAAAAAGCTTTTATTCTTTAGTGAGTATTATACCTCAAATTCCAAAGAAACACTTGTGCACTCTGATTTCTCTATGCAATAAACATTCTTGTAAAGACTGGAATTTGACATTAACTGGGTTCTATCTTTGCTGACTAAATTAACTCTGCTAAGAGTCAAAGCAAAATAAGGAGGCTTCTAGGGTACAGGTAAAAACCTCAATCTTAAAAATAGTACAATGTGATTTTCTAAAGTCTAAGTAACCTAATACTAAGTCTGTGTTATATATTTTGTAAACATTTTGGATTCTGCTTAAAGGATGAACAGAATAGCTAAGATGGCTATATTTAAGGATTTCATTGAGAGGAAGAAAAGAATGACCAAAGTAAAGAATTTAAATTAGATATATAAGTCTTTTTAATTCCAGAAAAGGTTATCTAAATTACTCAACTTAAAAATACCTGAACTGTCTAGGATAGAAAGGTCTAATCCACCAGACAGAGACAAATTTACACACTTGTGGGGCTCCTGGGTAGGAGAAGGAATGTTCCTAGACTCAAGTCAGGATCTGCAGGGTCTGGCCTCAGCTCTGGAGCAGCCTTGCAGTATGTATGACTTAGCAAAGTACGAAACCTCTCTAGCTTTCATTTCTCTTATTATCTTTATAAAGAAAATGTGGAACTAGGGGATTTCTACGTTTTCTTCTAGATATAATATTCTACGATACCTTTTTAAAGTCCTCCTAACCACTAGATTTGTTTGTTATAAAATCTTAAGTCTTAAAGATTTCACCAAACTAAACATGTTGGGAAACTCTTTAAGACAAAAGGGTAAAAAACAAAATAATAAGAGCCACTGAGGGACTTCCAAATTCACAGATCTCCAAGAGCCAGCGCAGCTAGGAACAGAAAGGTAGACGTGATTTCAGAATCTAGGACCCTGCTTCTCTCCCTGGTTCCTCTTCTCCAGCTTCTCTAGAACACCTCAGTACATGCTGTTAGAGACGCTGGAATCTCCTGTTGCCCTGTGACCCACACTCTCTCCAGCTAACTGCCAGCCCTGAGCCCAGCGCAGAGTTACAGGAGGAAACCTCGGGCAGCCTGAGTCACACATCTTCTTTTCCCCAAAGAGAAGACTCCTGCCACCTCCATCCTCTAAGCCATCTCTTCCAGAAAAGGGAAGACTGAACTAGCATTTCCCAGATCCTCTTCTACAAAGGGAAGTTGGGAGGTCAGTGGGGCGGGCAGGAAGTAGGGAGGATGACAGGATAAAATCCTTATGAGGGCAAAAACTTTTGTTCTGGGGGTGGACATTTTTTTCTGGGGGATAGAAGCAGAGGAGAGGTGGGAATAGAGGCTACCTTATCCTTCTAGCCAGGACACTATGAAAATACTCATTAATCACTAAATTAAAATATCAAAATCCTCAAAATGATCAAACTTTAAAAATATGTAACTTAGGAAAAAAAGTTCTTTTTGGCCACAGTCTAAGTTGGCTATTTCTGCCTCTGCCACTTTTAAGAACATTTATGTGGTTTGCTGGTGCTGATTAAAACCAATAAATAACAGTCTTTAAAATATATATATACATATATATATATATATATATATATGTATATATATATATATATATATATTCTTCAAATTAAAAACAACACAGAACAAAAAACCAACCAGCACCTGAAGCCACCAGATGTCCTTACTGACAAATCTTAAACGAAGAGAGAAAAGAAATTCCTTTGATAATGTATCTGTTTCAATGCTAGTTACCAAAACTAGATGGAGGTAATCAAGTAACCTAATTTAAGAAAACCATGTAAATTTTTTAAATGGGCAAAGTTCTGAGTGATATCGAAAAATAGGGATTGAAATGAAAGGCTATACCCCACACTGTAATTGCATAGGTGCTCCCATGATGCTTCAACAATGCGGCGTGCATTCTTTTTATGACTAAGTGGGCATATCACAATTTGACAACAGTGGAGTTGCAAGGGACTGTTTAACCTTTGGTTTGTCAAAAGCTGCTTTGTTATTACGCATTTCATTACAGCAGGAAGGATACAGCGCTGGCATGATTTATACCAACAAAGACGGCTACACACCGCATTACACTGGACCACTCTCTTTTAAATTTATGTGGTTCTCCTAGATGCCTGTCAATGCAGGGGTATAATAACCCAATCACGGCTGTGGGGAAAAAAAGGGAAAAAATTAAGTCATCTCCAATGGTATACAGGCAAAACTTAAGCTAAGAGTCACAACAACCATCATAAGCATTTGAAAGATTCTCTAGAAAAGCTTTTCAACTTACTTAACATTAATCGTTGATATTTTAAACTTACCTTCCAAAAGAAAAAAAAAAGTGAGGATAACACCATCGAAGACAGCATTGTAAATGAGTACAACAGTACTCTCAATTATAATAGACAAAACACTACTTCAGCGTATGATTCAGTATTTAGCAGATTGGACCAGATGATTCATGCTACTTTTCTACTACTAATATCTCTGAGACTTGGAAAGCATCAAAGCAGTTGGCAGTTAAGCAATGTTCTCTCTAAGCTATATAACCATGAAGCATGCTATGAAATGTCACAAATCTAAAGAGAATCTCAAAGTGTAAACACGTACAAGCTCATCATATACATTCTATTAGATGGCTATAGCTGTCCTGCTACACATACAATCCTTGTCCCCCCAGCTTCTTGTCTCACTCAGTCTCTTGTGTCTAGTGCCTTGTCCTGACAACTCCCTTCCAACCTGGCCCTCTAATGAGACTCTAGGTCAGACTGTCAAAGCAGGGAAACTCGCAACAGAAATCTACTTGTAAGACTCATTCTGCAGAGGATAAATGGAGGAAACACGGTCTACAGAATTATATATTTTCAGTTAAAATTTAAATCCACCGTTAAAAGATGAGAAGAAATCTTTTTAGTATATTTCTGCATTTTGTAAAGAACATTTTGAATACTAATGGTGCAATTAATTAGTATGAATAACTCAATTTTTAACTTAAATACTTGTCAAACCTCAACATTTTATTCATTCACTGGGAAAAGATTTTAAATGCTAAGTTAGTCATTAAAAAAAAGAGTATTTCATGAACTAAAACATTCTTCAACAAGTTTTAAGGAAAATATACTTCTACAGATTAAATTTAACAGGAAATAGCTGGGCAGCTTTAATTTGCTAATCTTCCTAAAAACAGAATGTTTATGCTGCCCTTTGGTAATAAAAACACAACTGTCACATCAGTTGAAAAGTATGTTTAAAATGTCCAGTATTACCTATGATGTAGCATGAAATTATTGTACCCAAACCTACGCCTGAGGGGTTAGAAGCCCCTGCCTGGCCTGGTACTGGCTAGCTCTATCTCACAAACAATGCATTCACTCTTAAAGGAAAAACAGAAATCAATTAATATCAAAAATCAGAGGCTAGCAGACCAATGGAACAGCATGAAAACCAGGCTGCACCGTCACCCTTTCATCTGGAGTGGAGATGTTGCAATGATGCAGACATTTTCTAATCCGCAAAACTGAAAGTGCTCTTCTGATTAGGCTTTTGCTGAGGATAGATGGTTCACAGACCATCAAGGCATTAACAACAAACTTCAGCAACGCAGAGCTCCAACAGCTACTAGCAAATTTAAAAGTTTCAAATTATATTCCTATTTAAAAGGTTCTGCTCTAAAATCCTGTGAGATTAACTGACAGCATTTCCAAATTTCTACAAAATTAAAGTGGCAACAAGCATGCCTAACAGTTGAAATATATCTAAATGAATATTACCTCTTTTTTGTTCTCAAGGGGTCATGAAACTGGCAGCTCATGTGCCATCCCTTACTCTCTCTCTTTCTTTCTTCCCTTTGCCTGTTGCTGAGGAAATCAACTAAGATCAGATATTCCAAGTCAATTTTCCTCAGCAGCTGATGCCATAGGTAAAGAATTATCACACAGAGAGTACTGACGTGTGTGCAAAGATATAAATAAGTAAAATTGACTGTATTTTTATGCATGTGATGTCAGATTCACACATGAGAGGCAACTGAGGAGAGAAAGCAAAAATACAAAAAGAAATTTAAACTGCCACGCTGCCAACCTTGGGATTTGCCAATAAAAATCAAATCCATTGAGTATGCATGGTTCTTGGACGCTCACTGAGAGGGAGAATTCGAGGGAGCTTGTCACTTCGCATTAAACGTCTTCTTTCTTTCCTTTAGATAAGGGCCTGGCAGAGTCTGAGAGCAACATCTACAGCACAGTGAGGCTGCACTGTTGAGAGCTCAGCAGAAGTGTGTCTGGCCTTCTTGTCCTCTTTATCCACTTTCTTATTGTAACAAGAGAGACCGTTAAAATCACGCCTGTGTAAAATCATATGCAAACACAGTCCTGCTTAATCAGATGGTTCTCTGATGCAAAAACCACATTTCTGGGGATATATTTCAGTTATTTCCCAGTGACTAGTTGAAAGGGTACCAAGACCAAAAACAAGAGAAGTTTGTAAAACGTCAATATTAAGTCATCATTTTTCATGGTCATGTTTTTAATGCAGTGCTGCACTAAAAGAAACAGTTGAATCAAACATTTTTCAAGGAAAAGGGGCTGAAAAAGCACAATCACTGAATGAGATATATTTTCATGGAAAACTATGACAGGATGAGCAATGTGTTCATCCAACAAATACTTAAACCTCCATAATGTGTCTAGTTCTTGGTATTTACTGGGGATTTAAAAAGGGAAAATGAGTAAGACATGACCCCCGTCCCAAAGTGACCACAGAAACAAATAAGTAGAGTAACGTGAGGGGCAACACTGACAGGGCCCGGGGGCCCAGTCTTCTCCTGGTGTGTGCCGAGGGGAAGCAGGGTGCAAGCATGTCAGGAAAGCTTCCTAGAAGAGGTGACCCTTGAGGCAGGAGTGTCCAGCAGGTGAGTGGTCTGGAAAGGGCTTTCTAATCAAAGGAAAGCATTTGAGGAAAAGCACAGACAACAGAAAATACCTGGTATCATCTGGAAACTGGAAACTTTAGGCGGAAAGGGAGTTTCGGGTCCAGAAAGAGTCTGAGAAGGATACAAGTTGGCGGGGGCCATATCACAGAGACTTGCCCCACAGTCACTGGGAAAATAACACCATCACACTTGTGCCAGAGAGAGGGCCAATCGTTCTTCCAGCAGTGAGTGTACAACACAGGACAGGAGAGGAGGGACTTGGGGTGCAGGGGGGACAAAATCAGAGGCAGAAAAAGAAAAGACTGAAAATTCCAAGCAGAGCGGTTGAGGGCCTAGACCAAGAAAGAGACAAGGGAGAGATGTAAAACTTGGAAACCAGATGTGGGCAGTGAGAGACAAAGGGAGGAGCCTTCTAAGACTCTCCAGGAATTGGGTGACTGGCTGCATGACTCAACAGAAAAGATCTGTTTGTTTTCATTTTTAAATTAGATATTAATTTGACTCGTGATTTGTTAGTCAACTTCTCCAGTTATTTTATCCACACCATCTTTTTTCTCCTATTTATTCTTCAGAGAGATTCCTTTGTAGCTTTCAATCACATTCAAGAGGTTCTTAACTCCAATTCCAATGCACTGCACACGTAAAGAAGTTAACCAACTTGATACACCAAACATTATTAAACTAAAAATAGAGAACCGGGAAAAGGAAAATGGGATCAAAAGGAGTTTATCAGAGTTCTCTACTAGTTGTCCCTCCAGAAGCACCACTAGCAAATTTTCCAGCACTGGGTTTACATGTAGAAAGTGGTGATTCTGGAGACCCTCCAGAAGGTAGCTGCTCAGTCTACGAATATTAATTGGACAGGAAAATTAAAGGACAGTTATCAGTTTTTCTGATTTAACATGAAAAGAGCCTTGAAAATGCACACCAACACATATACACAAAAACATATACATACCATATACACACGCAAACTGTACACACTGTTTCTTACCGTATTTACTTTTTTTCCTTAATATTTTCCCTAAAATTGGAGGGGGCAGCGATGATGCAAGAGTCCATTTTCCATCTTTGGCAACTTCCACAAACCTGGTATCCTCACCCCCACCTACTAAACACCATAGCCTACCCAACATCAACAGCAGCGTTAACTGGAATCTCAATTCCCCAAGGCCTCTCTCCTTTCATTTGCTGGGCACCTCATAGAATGCACTGCTTTCAGAACAAACACTTAAGCAAGAAACGTAAATGCAAATCCTCCACGTGAAATGATATGAGGTTAGGTTTGTAAGTGTGACAAGCCTAGCGGCTGGGAGAAGGTAGGAAGGTAGGGACAAAGTGACTAAAATGTAGCATTAACATTACAAGTTTTCCTTCCTAAATGTGAGCTTGTGGCAAAAGTGTCCATATCACAGGCAGAGATGTAACCCCTGTTCCTCTCCATAATGCAGGTAGAATGAAACCTCAGCCAAGTTCTCCTGCCCTAGCCCAGAATATGTAGCACAGGCCAGTGTACTCCATCCAAGCCTGGCACTTAGTCTGGAAGGTTCAAAAGAGATACCCAATAGAGGGAAGGATGAGTGGCTCCCTCTGCCCCCTTCCCCAGCATGTGATGTTTCACCTAACCACGCCATTCCTTGGCTCTGGAACCATGGACTCATTGATAGCCTCTCCTTATCTGTTTCCTCATCCCCCCAAAATAGGCACAATGCAAACATCTCACTCCCAACATTGCCCTACAGATCCCTGGGGTTAAGGGATATGCCTAGAACATTAGTAGACATTCAATAAGCAATCATTTCCCTCCCTTGACCTTCCTTTTGTCTATTCTGAAAAGACATGTTCTTCCAAGTCCTGAAAAGCTTCTATTAGTAGCGAGACAGCAGCTCTACCGTAGGAGAAAATAAAGAAGTAGAAAAAGAAGTCATTGGGAAAACTTTTCTTCTGAACTTAAGTGAAAGAAAGGAAAATACATGAGGACTGGTAGACACAACAGAGAATAATAAAACATAATTTATGCTTTGTCTGTTTGGACTATGTTGCCTGTTCTCTCAGAGAATAACAACAGCTCTGGGGAAACTAAGAATCATCACCTTTACAAGTTCTCTTTTAATGGGAATATTGTAACAGTGAGACATCAATATATAAACCATGCTGAAACCTTACCACAAAAATGCCCTTCAATCCACGCAATGGGATTATGTAATTGTCCAGTAAGTTTCACAAGGTCAGTTTAAAATGTCTCACACCTAACTCCTCACTGTTGGCCCTCTAGCTCTAGGACGGAAATCAAGGAGGATCTACATTATATTGCAAGGTAGTTATGTATATTAGGTGTGAGACACCAAATGGACATTCATAAAAGCACTTTTCTCTCTCAATGAGAATTATCTTCTACCACATGATTATGGTTTCCTTCTATTACTTTATTATATAAAATAGTATCAATCTATTGGTCTCATTAGAAAAAGCTGAAGAGCTATCCATTATGGAAGCTCATCACCAATACAGCATTCTGAAATGCTCCACTTTATCCAATACACACTGTCCACCAAAAAAAAGATCTAAATAGGATAATAATGATTTTGAGCAAAGAGAATCTACCTTACTGATCTCTTTAAGAATCTATTATTCTGAATGTATATCTAAAAACAAGATACCAAGAAAAAAAGCATATACAAAAATCTAAAAAATAACAACATGAAGCTTTAAACTTGAATAAAACTATAGCCAACCTTTGAACAGCATGAGGGTTAGGGGCACCAACCCTCCATACAATCAAAAATCTGAGTATAACTTTACAGTCAGCCCTCTGTATCCACAGTTCCACATCCAGAGATTCAACCAACCTTGGGCTGTGTAGTACGTATTTATTGAAAAACATCCACACATAAATTCCAACTTAAGTTGTTCAAGGGTCGACTGTCTCCATCTTTCAAGTTTTTATCTACTTCATAAACCAGAGGATAACATACATGTCAAAACCTTAAAACCAAACAATGATGATGATCAACAAAATAACTTAAAATAAATTTATATGAGATGGATTGATGAAAGAACAAAATTAAGAGGTTAAAAGCCTCATCCCTAAGAGAATCAAGATTGTTTTTAGGATTGAATTTTTAAAAGTCATATGGGTCAGTCAGATAGAAATCAGACACAAAAGAGTACAAACTCTATGATTCCATTTATATCACATTCTAGAACAGGCAAAAATAATCCAGTGACAGCCTGAGGATGGGGGTAGGCTGCAAAAGGGCACAGGAGAATTCAGGGGGTAATAGAAATGTTCTATACCTGGATTGTGGTGGTAATTACATGACTTGTATGTATTTATCTAAACTCATCAAACTGTTCATTTAAAACAGGTCTATTGCACTCTATTTAAATTACACCTCAATAAAGCTGATTTTTTAAAAGAATTGCCCAGACAATATTGACACTCATTTACCCTAATTCCTTTCTAAGCGTTACAGACATGGCCTTCACGTACCTGAAGCTGTGCCACAGCATGGCGGTACCCACCATGCTGAAGAAAAGATGCTTGCAATCACATCAGGTGGAAAGAGCGTCACATTTCTCTGAATCTGAAGTAAATTTAACACTAATGCAAGAAATACTCCAATAAAAAACAGCACTACTCCTCGAATCATCAAGTTCACACTTCGGCTAGTGACAGACGAGATATAGGGACCACACTTTTTGGGCCCAGGTGACTGTGTCTCTCCTTCCGCCATGGTTTCATAAGTTCAGTAAGTCAGCAAAAAAATTAAAAAAAGAGGAAGAAGAAATGGCTTCTCAGCTGAAAAGCCAACTGCCTGAACCAAAGCAGATTGGCGTTTCAACAATATTGCATCTTGTCCTAAAATAGGACCTACCAGAAATCCTGCAAGAGATAAGAAAAAAGAAATCAATGTGTCTAATAAATGACTATACAATTTTCCTGATTTCAATACTAATTCATTTTAAAGGCCAAATAATGAATTGACAAGCTTATATATTTATTTAAATTATTTACTGAATAAGAAGACATTTAAAAAGCATTTTTATATGAATGATGTAATAAAAAATAAAGTGCTAAATCTATATTTACTAGGACAGAATTAGTGACCTAAGAGACTAAAAGGTTAGAATAATAGTAAAAACAGCTAGCCCCACATCAGTGAAAAAAACAGGACGGGTTATCTGAGACACTTCTACTAGAAACTGGAAGATCAAAATCCAGGTTTCTGTTTCTTCTACCCAAATCTCCAAGCCCAAGTACCTGATGGGCTTGGAGATTTAGGTAGAAATTTTTACGCTTTACAGAAAATAAATAAATTTATACTTTACAGAAAATCAACATATTCTGACTGAAAATGTTATATTGTTCTCAATAAAATGTGACTTGCTCGTGAGGACAATCTCCATAGGGGAATAAAATGACCTCTTTTGATGTTTAATGCTGATATATGTGAATTTCTGCACAAAAGTATCTTACAAAAAAAACAGACCACCACCCACTCACTCACACGTACACCAAGCACAGAAACCAGACCTGACCTGCTGTCACCAGGGCCCAAGTTGTGTCCCACCCCTGCCTTGACCCAGTCTGCCCTTGTTGCAATCATAGGAGCTATTGTGAGAAAGCTGCAGTAGGAAGCAGAAGAAAGCGAGCTAAGAAAATAAAGAATAACCTCTTGGCTAGATGCTAAGAAGTTTGATCCACATGGCTAAAACCTAGAACTTTGAAAGTACAATCACTCTAGGTATTCACTCACCCCTCTAAACCAAAGTGAACTTTCCTTTGTATATGTTTAAGACAAATAACGTTTGAGGCTATCTATGAGATGTCCTTTTAACTCTCACAATAACCCTAACAGGTAAGTGCAATTATGTCCATTTTACAGGTGAGGTATAAAAGCAAAGAAAGGTTAAGTCACTCAGCCAAGTTTCCAGCCTTAGTATGAGGGCAAGCTGGGATTCAAATCCATGCAGTCTGTCTGGCTCCAAAGCCCTCATTCATACCATTATGTTCAGCCTCCCAAATTGTTACATGTTGCCCTAAATTCTTTTTCTATAAATACCTTTTTTTGAAGTGGGAAAGTAATATACAGACTATTTTCATAACTTACCATTATCCTACCTAACAATATATCTTGGGATATTTCCTTTGAATCTCTAAGTATTTTATTTAAACCTTTACTATGGCACCTCTAATAGCTACCTTATGATGATATGTATAGTTGCTTTACAGACTATAAAATTTCTATGTAGGGCTTATTCACTATCAAGTTTTCGCTGTGCCTACGTACCCAGATAGGTACGTGCCTAGCTCATAGTGGGAGCACTACATATTCATATTTGTTTCATTAAATTAGGTTAACTCTTTTTGAATCAAAGTATATCGGGTTAAGCAGGCCTTTTTTTTTAACATCTTTATTGGCATATAATTGCTTTATGATGCTGTGTTAGTTTCTGCTTTATAACAAAGTGAATCAGCTATATATATACATATATCCCCATATCTCATCCCTCCCACCCTCCCTATCCCACCCCTCTAGGTGGTCACAAAGCACCGAGCTGATCTCCCTGTGCTATGTAGCTGCTTCCCACTACCTATCTATTTTACATTTGGTAGTGTACATATATCCATGCCACTCTCTCACTTCGTCCCAGCTTACGCTTCCCCCTCCACGTGTCCTCGAGTCCATTCCCTACATCTGCATCTTTATCCCTGTCCTGCCCATAGGTTCTTCAGAACGTTTATATATATATTTTGATTCCATATATATGTGTTAGCCTATGGTATTTTATTTTTCTCATTCTGACTTACTTCACTCTGTATGACAGACTCCAGGTCCATCCACCTCACTACAAATAACTCAATTTCGTTTCTTTTTATGGCTGAGTAATATTCCACAGCATATATGTGCCACATCTTCTTTATCCATTCATCTGTCGATGGACACTTCGGTTGCTTCCACGTCCTGCTATTGTAAACAGAGCTGCAATGAACATTGTGGTACATGACTCTTTTTGAATTATGGTTTTCTCAGAGTATATGCCCAGCAGTGGGATTGCTGGGTCGTATGGTAGATCTATTTTTAGTTTTTTAAGGAACCTCCATACTGTTCTCCATAGTGGCTGTATCAATTTACATTCCCACCAACAGTGCAACAGGGTTCCCTTTTCTCCACACCCTCTCCAGTATGTATTGTTTCTAGATTTTTTGATGATGGCCATTCTGACTGGTGTGAGGTGATACCTCATTTTAGTTTTGATTTGCATTTCTCTAATGATTAATGACGCTGAGCATCCTTTCATGTGTTTGTTGGCAATCTGTATATCTTCTTGGGAGATATGTATATTTAGGTCTTCTGCCCATTTTTGGATTGGGTTTTTTTTTTATATTGAGCTGCATGAGCTGTTTATAAATTTTGGAGATTAATCCTTTGTCAGTTGCTTCATTTGCAAATATCTTCTCTCAATCTGAGGGTGGTCTTTTCATTTTGTTTATGCTTTCCTTTGCTGTGCAAAAGCTTTTAAGTTTCATTAGGTCCCATTTGTTTATTTTTGTTTTTATTTTCATTTCTCTAGGAGGTGGGTCAAAAAGATCTTGCTGTGATTTATGTCATAGAGTGTTCTGCCTATGTTTTCCTGTAAGAGTATTATAGTGGCTGGCCTTACATTCAGGTCTTTAATCCATCTGGAGTTTATTTTTGTATATGGTGTTAGGGAGTGTTCTAATTTCATTCTTTTACATGTAGCTGTCCAGTTTCCCCAGCACCACTTCTTGAAGAGCCTGTCTTTTCTCCATTGTATATTCTTGCTTCCTTTATCGAAAATAAGGTGACCATATGTGTGTGGGTTTATCCCTGGGCTTTCTATCCTGTTCCATTGATCTGTATTTCTGTTTTTGTGCCAGTACCATACTGTCTTGATTACTGTAGCTTTGTATTATAGTCTGAAGTCCAGGAGCTTGATTCCTCCAGCTCCATTTTTCTTTCTCAAGATTGCTTTGGCTACTCAGGGTCTTCTGTGTTTCCATACAAATTGTGAAATTCGTTCTAGTTCTGTGAAAAATGCCATTGGTAGTTTGATAAGGATTGCACTGAATCTGTAGATTGCACTGGGCAGTACAGTCATTTTCACAGTGTTGATTCTTCCAATCCAAGAACATGGTATATCTCTCCATCTATTTCTATCAACTTTAATTTCTTTCATCAGTGTCTTATAGTTTTCTGCATTCAGGTCTTTGTCTCCTTAGGTAGGTGTATTCCTAGGTATTCTATTATTTTTTTTGCAGTGGTAAATGGGAGTGTTTCCTTAATTTCTCTTCAGATTTTTCATCATTAGTGCATAGGAATGCAAGAGATTTCTGTGCATTAATTTTGTATCCTGCTACTCTACCAAATTCATTGATTAGCTCTACTAGTTTTCTGGTAGCATCTTTAGGATTCTCTATATATAGTATCATGTTATCTGCAAACAGTGACAGCTTTACTTCTTCTTTTCCAAGTTGCATTCCTTTTACTTCTTTTTCTTCTCTGATTGCTGTGGCTAAAACTTCCAAAACTGTGTTGAATAATAGTGGTGAGAGTGGACAACCTTCTCTTGTTCCTGATCTTAGAGGAAATGGTTTCAGTTTTTCACCATTGGAAACGATGTTGGCTGTGGATTTGTCATATATGGCCTTTATTATGTTGAGGTAAGCTCCCTCTATGCCTGCTTTCTGGAGGGTTTTATCATAAATGGGTGTTGAATTTGTTCCAAAGGTTTTTCTGCCTCTATTGAGAGGATCATATGGTTTTTCTCCTTCAATTTGTTAATATGGTTTATCACATTGATAGTTTGCCTATATTGAAGAACCCTTGCATTCCTGGGGTAAACCCCACTTGATCACGCTGTATGATCCTTTTAATGTGCTATTGGATTCTGTTTGCTCGCATTTTGTTGAGAATTTTGGGATCTATGTTCATCAGTGACATTGGCCTGTAGTTTTCTTTCTTTGTGACATCTTTGATTTTGGTATCAGGGTGATGGTGGCCTCATAGAATGAGTTTGAGAGTGATCCTCTCTCTGCTATATTTTGGAAGCGTTTGAGAAGGACAAGTGTTAGCTCTTCTCTAAATGTTTGATAGAATTCAACTGTGAAGCCATCTGGTCCTGGGCTTTTGTTTGTTGGAAGATTTTTAATCACAGTCTCAATTTCAGTGCTTGTGACTGCTCTGTTTATATTTCCTATTTCTTCCTGGTTCAGTCTGGGAAGGTTGTGCTTTTCTTAGAATTTGTCCATTACTTCCAGGTTGTCCATTTTATTAGCATACAGTTGCTTGTAGTAATCTCTCATGATCCTTTGTATTTTTGCAGTGTCAGCTGTTACTTCTCCTTTTTCATTTCTAATTCTATTGATTTGAGTCTTCTCCCTTTTTTTCTTGATGAGTCTGGCTAATGGTTTGTCAATTTTGTTTATCTTCTCAAAGAACCAGCTTTTAGTTTTACTGATCTTTGCTATTGTTTCTTAATTTCTTTTTCATTTATTTCTAATCTGGTCTTTATGATTTCTTTCCTTCTGCTAACTTTTGGGGGTTTTTGTTCTTCTTTCTCTAATTGCTTTAGCTGTAAGGTTAGGTTGTTTATTTGAGATGTTTCTTGTTTCTAGAGGTAGGATTGTATTGCTATAAACTTCCCTCTTAGAACTGCTTTTGCTGCTTCCCATAGGTTTTAGGTCATTGTGTTTTCATTGTCATTTGTTTCTCGGTATTTTTTGATTTCCTCTTTGATTTCTTCAGTGATCTCTTGGTTATTTAGTAGTGTATTGTTTAGCCTCCATGTGTTGGAATCTTTAACAGAATTTTTCCTGCAATTGATACCTAGTCTCATAGCATTGTGGTCGGAAAAGATACTTGATATGATTTCAATTTTCTTATATTTACCAAGGCTTAATTTGTGACCCAAGATATGATCTATCCTGGAGAATGTTCCATGAGCACTTGAGAAGAAAGTGTATTCTGTTGTTTTTTGGATGGAATGTCTTATAAATATCAATTAAGTCCATCTTGTTTAATATATCATTTAAAGCTTGTGATTCGTTATTGATTTTCATTTTGGGTGATCTGCCCACTGGTGAAAGTGGGGTGTTAAAGTCCCCTACTATGATTGTGTTACTGTCAATTTCCCCTTTTTATGTGTTAGCATTTGCCTTGCATATTGAGGTGCTCCTATGTTGGGTGCATAAATATTTACAATTGTTGTATCTTCTTCTTGGATTGATCCCTTGATCATTATGTACTGTCCTTCTGTGTCTCTTGTAATAGTCTTTGTTTTAAAGTCTATTTTGTCTGATATGAGAATTGCTACTGCAGCTTTCTTTTGATTTCCATTTGCATGGAATATCTTTTTCCATCCCCTCACTTTCAGTCTGTATGTGTCCCTAGGTCTGAAGTGCGTCTCTTGCAGACAACAGATATACGGGTCTTGTTTTTAGATCCATTCAGCTAGTCTACGTCTTTTGATTGGAGCATTTAATCCATTTACATTTAAGGTGGTTATCGATATGTATTTTCCTGTTACCATATTCTTAAGTGTTTGAGTTTGTTATTGTAGGTCTTTTCCTTCCCTTGTGTTGCCTGCCTAGAGAAGTTCCTTTAGCATTTGTTGTAAAGCTGGTTTGGTGGTGCTGAATTTTCTTAGCTTTTGCTTGCCTGTAAAGGTTTTAATTTCTCTCTCAAATCTGAATGATATCCTTGCTGGGTAGAGTAATCTTGGTTGTAGGTTATTCCCTTTCATCACTTTAAATATGTCCTGTCACTCCCTCTGGCTTGCAGAGTTTCTGCTGAAATATCAGCTGTTAACCTTATGGGGTTTCCCTTGTAAGTTATTTGTTGCTTTTCTCTTGCTTTTAATATTTTTTCTTTGTATTTAATTGTTGATAGTTTGGTTAATATGTGTCTTGGTGTGTTTCCCCTTGGATTTATCCTGTATGGGACGCTCTGTGCTTTCTGGACTTAATTAACTATTTCCTTTCCCATATTAGGGAAGTTTTCAACTATAATCTCTTCAAATATTTTCTCAGTCCCTTTCTTTTTCTCTATTTCTTCCAGAACCCCTATAATTCAAATGTTGGTGCGTTTAGTGTTGTCCCAGAGGTCTCTGAGACTGTCCTCAATTCTTTTCATTCTTTTTTCTTTATTCTGCTCTGCAGTAGTTATTTCCACTATTTTATCTTCCAGGTCACTTATCTGTTCTTCTGCCTCAATTATTCTGCTATTAATCCCTTCTAGATATTTTTAATTTCATTTATTGTGTTGTTCATCATTGCTTGTTTCATCTTTAGTTCTTCTAGGTCCTTGTTATATGTTTCTTGTATTTTCTCCATTCTGTTTCCATGATTTTGGATCATCTTTACTATCATTACTCTGAATTATTTTTCAGGTAGACTGCCTATTTCCTCTTCATTTGTTTAGTCTGATGTGTTTTTACCTTGCTCCTTCATCTGCTGCGTGTTTCTCTGTCTTCTCATTTTGCATAACTTACTGTGTTTGGGGTCTCCTTTTCATAGGCTGCAGATTCATAGTTCCTGTTGTTTTTGGTGTCTGTCCCCAGTGGCTAAGGTTGGTTCAGTGGGTTGTGTAGGCTTTCTGGTGGAGGGGACTGGTGCCTGTATTCTGGTGGATGAAGTTGGATCTTGTCTTTCTGGTGGGCAGAACCGTAAGGGACCCCTATAATTCAAATGTTGGTGTGTTTAGTGTCCCAGAGGTCTCTAAGACTGTCCTCAATTCTTTTCATTCTTTTTTCTTTATTCTGCTCTGCAGTAGTTATTTGCACTGTTTTTTCTTCCAGGCCACTTCTCTGTTCTTCTACCTCAGTTATTCTGCTACTGTTTCCTTCTAGAGAATATTTAATTTCATTTATTGTGTTGTTCATCATTGCTTGTTTCATCTTTAGTTCTTCTAGGTCCTTGTTAAATGTTTCTTGTATTTTCTCCATTCTGTTTCCAAGATTTTGGATCATCTTTACTGTCATTACTCTGAATTCTTTTTCAGGTACACTGCCTATTTTCTCTTCATTTGTTTGGTCTCGTGGGTTTTTACCTTGCTCCTTCATCTGCTGCATATTCCTCTGTCTTCTCATTTTGCTTAACTTAGTGTGTTTGGGGTCTCCTTTTCATAGGTTGCAGGTTCATAGTTCCTGTTGCTTTTGGTGTCTGCCCCCAGTGGGTAAGGTTGCTTCAGTGGGTTGTGTAGGCTTCCGGATGGAGGGGATTGGTATCTGTGGCCTGGTGGATGAGGCTGGATCTTGTCTTTCTGGTGGGCAGGACCGCATCCAGTAGTGTGTTTTGGGGTGTCTGTGACCTTACAATGATTTTAGGCAGCCTCTCTGCTAATGGGTGGGGTTGTGTTCCTGTCTTGCTAGTTCCTCTTGGCATAGGGTGTCTAGCACTATAGCTTGTTGGTCATTGAGTGGAGCTGGGTCTTAGGATTGAGCTGGAGATCTCTGGGAGAGCTTTCTCTGTTTGATATTATGTAGAGCTGGGAGGTCTCTGATAGGCCAATGTCCTGAACTTGGCTCTCCCACCTCAGAGGCACAGGCCTGACACTTGGCTGGAGCATCAAGAGCCAGTCAGCCACATGGCTCAGAAGAAAAGGGAGAAAAATAGAAAGAAAGAAAGAAAGAAAAAATAATACTAAAATAAAATAAAATAAAGTTATTAAAATAAAATTATTTTTTAAATTATTAAAAATTAAAAAATTAAAAAGAAAAAAAAAAAAGAAAGGGAGCAACCAAACCAAAAAAATCCACCAATAACAAGTGCTCAAAACTATCCAAAAAAAAAAAAAAAAAGCAGACAGACAGAACCCTAGGACAAATGGTAAAAGCAAAGCTATACAGACAAAATCACACAAAGAAGCATACACATACACACTCACAAAAAGAGAAACAGGAAAAAAATATACATATATCTCTATGTAAAAAAAAAAAAAATGGAAGAGAGCAACCAAATCAATAAACAAATCTACCAATGACCATAAACTCTAAATACTAAACAAGATAAACATAAAACCAGAAACAAATTAGATGCAGAAAGCAAACCCCAAGCCTACAGCTGATCTCAAAGTCCACCACCTCAATTTTGGGATGATTTGTTGTCTATTCAGGTACTCCACAGATGCAGGGTACATCAAGTTGATTGTGGAGATTAAATCCACTGCTCCAGAGGTTGCACGGAGAAATTTCCCTTTCTCTTCTTTGTTCGCACAGCTCCTGGGGTTCAGCTTTGGATTTGGCCCCTCCTCTGCATGTAGGTCTCCTGAGGGCATCTGTTCTTTGCTCAGAAATGACGGGCTTAACATAGCAGCTGATTAGGGGGCTCTGGCTCACTCAGGCCAGTGGGGCAGAGAGGGGTATGGAATGCAGGCCGAGCCTGCAACGGCAGAGGTCAGCATGACGTTGCAACAGCCTGAGGTGTCCTGTGTGTTCTCCCAGGGAAGTTGTCCCTGAATCACAGGACCCTGGCAGTGGCGGGCTGCACAGGCTCCCGGGAGGGAGTGACCTGTGGATAGTGACCTGTGCTTGTACACAGGCTTCTTGGTGGCTGCAGCAGCAGCCTTAGCATTTCATGCCCATCTCTGGGGTCCGCGCTGACAGCCACGGCTCGTGTCTGTCTCTGGAGCTTGTTTAGGCAGTGCTCTGAATCCCCTCTCCTCGTGCACCCTGAAACAACGGTCTCTTGCCTCTTAGACAGGTCCAGACTTTTTCCCGGACTTCCTCCTGGCTAGCTGTGCACACTAGCCCCCTTCAGGCTGTGTTCACGCAGCCAACCCCAGTCCTCTCCCTGGGATCTGACCTCCGAAACCCAAGCCTCAGCTCCCAGCCCCCGCCTGCCCCGGCAGGTGAGCAGACAAGCCTATCAGGCTGGTGAGTGCTGGTCAGCACCTATACTCTCTGCGGAAATCTCTCCGCTTTGCCCTCTGCAGCCCTGTTGCTGCGCTCTCCTCTGTGGCTCTGAAGCTCTCCCCCTTCGCCCACTGCCCGTCTCCACCAGTGAAGGGGCTTCCTAGTCTGTGGAAACTTTTCCTCCTTCACAGCTCCCTCCCAGAGGTGCAGGTCCTGTCCCAGAGGTGCAGGTCCTGTCCCTATTCTTTTGTATCTATATTTTCTTTTTTCTTTTGCCCTACCCAGGTACATGGGGAGTTTCTTGCCTTTTGGGGGGTGTGAGGTCTTCTGCCAGCGTTCAGTAGGTGTTCTGTTGGAGTTGTTCCACGTGTAGATGTATTTCTGATGTATTTGTGGGGAGGAAGGTGATCTCCACGTCTTACTCCTCCGCCATCTTGAAGGTCTCTCCTAAGCAGGCCTTTTGGAAGGTAAACCTAACCTAGCACTTAATCATCTTTAAAATATATGTCCTCTAAGCTTCCAAGTTTCAAACTACCTTATAAATGAATTTTGGGAACAAAACCCATGTGTAAACTGGAGGGAGGGGTGGGGGTGTTGAGTTTAGAAATAATCAGTATGAAAATGAGAACATCTGTAAAAACTACTAACTTTCACAGCCTATCAGTTCCACATGATAAACAGAGACAATAGACTTTTTTACTGTGCCTCTACCACACTCAAAGCTCTGTGCCCAACACCCAAGGGGGTAATTTTATCCTCAAGCCCACAAACCTACTTACTCTACAACATCACTGAGCTCTATAGCTTAGCAGCCTTGAGAAAACAGTACATATTATAGCTGATTCATAGGAAAATATATTCTAAACACCTACTGAAAATCCTAGAAAACATAGAAAACATCTCCCCCTGACCTGGTCTTGCAGACTATTCCTTGCTGTGGTATCCAGCATGTCAGCATGTCACGTGTTCTACAGTGTTCAGTAGCTACAGAATTCATCATCATCATTATCATCATGGTACAGCACCCATTTATGGAGGACCTACTCCATGCCAGGCATATAGTAACTCTAATCTTCAAAATAATGCTAAAGGTAGGTACTATCATCCACATTTTACAAATGAAGATATAAAGTCAAAGAGACTTAACAACTTGCCTATGGTCACATGACATGCAGTATTAGAACTGGAATTGTACCTTACATCTGACTGATGCCAAAACCCATCCTCTTTCCTCTAAAACTTGAGTCCCATTCCAGCCCAACTCCTTAGACTGCTTTTTTGGCATCCCCTATAGAAGGGGATGTGGTTACTGAAAAGATGGACAGACACTGGAAAACAATCTTAACTGTAAATATTCTCAAGGTACTAATGTCAATTAATGTCCAAGCAGGAAGACCATAAGAATAAATGTACAGGGACTTCCCTGGTGGTGCAGTGGTTAAGAATCTGCCTGCCACTGCAGGGGACACGGGTTTGAACCCTGGTCTGGGAAGATCCCACATGCTGTGGAGCAACTGAGCCTGCACATCTAGAGCCCATGCTCCCCAACGAGAAGCCACCGCAATGAGAAGCCTGTGTGCCACAAAGAGTAGCCCCTGCTTGCCACAACTAGAGAAAGCCCGCATGCAGTGACGAAAATCCAACACAGCCAAAAATAAATAAATAAAATAAATTTTAAAAAAAGAATAAATGTACAAACACCTTGAAATTTTCTTTAAAAGTACTAGATCCAGGAGTAAGACGATGTATTAAAGAAAAAAATCATATGGCCAACTTACATACAGTATTAGACCAAGAGATGACTCCTCATTTCCCAAACTTCAGCAGACACAGCAATGCCCCCCGCTTTCTGCTATTAAAACAGCTACTAGAGGACAAAGAGTAAATACACATTTTAAGTAACCCAAATTGCTCTAGTATATCTAGTAAATTGTTTCTGTCTGTGAATTTTTCCAAAAGGGAATTTTATGTTGAATAATATTTTTAAAAGAACAAAACAGCTTCAGTTTTTAAAAAGCTACTCTGGTGTGGTAGGTCCCATCTCACATCACTCACCAGTGTTTGTCAAAGGGCACTGACATTTTGGGCAGGGCAATTTCTTGTTGTTTGGAACTGCCCTAAGCATTGAAAAACATTTAGCAGCCCTGGCTCGTGCCCACTAAATGCCAGTGCACGCCCCCTCCCCGCTCTGAGATAACCAAACATGGCCTTACATATTTCCAAATTCCCACAGAGAGGCAATGTTCTCCCACTGAGAGATACTGATTGCTAGACTCTTCCCGCATTCTATTTCCAGGCTGCTAGAGACTTTCTACAATGTTTATTTACGTAATTCTGCCGCAGCTATTTACTCAACCTTTCTGAAAGTGCTTGTTTATAGTTTCCTACTTCACCCCAAAAGTTGTCTTTAAAAATAACATAACACTTGTTTCATGTTTACTTGAATAAAATTTTTTAAGCTATTTTTTAAGTCCAAAAAGCTAATTTTGTGACTACATAATAATACAATAGTATATAATTACTGGAGACAAAAATAAAAGTTAAAATGCTTTAGAATCACAGTATCCTAAAATGTAAGAAATTGAAGGGAATTGGGAGTCCATCTCTTCCAGGGGCTATGTGAGTCTGATGTAAAATAAAACCAAAAAAGTTGTGGATATGTGCATTTTTCTGGTTAGGGAGTTGGACATTTTTATATCAAGTACTCAAAAAGTTCATGATCCAAAGGAAGTTAAGAACCAGTGATCTGTTTCCTGGCAAAGCAAATGAGACCCAAAGTGGTTAAGTGAAGTGACAAGATCAAGAATGTATACCACTGGGTCTTGCTACAACAAACATGTAAAGTGAACTCCTAGAAATGGCCAGACTGACTCATCAAAGGGGTAAAAAATTCCACAAGACAATTCACTGCCTACTATGCAACAACTAAGTTCCTAAATAAAGTATGTTGTTTATAATAGTCACACATTAGGGGAGTAGGTTATTTTAAAGTGAAAGCTCTTGGAATAAGTATCCCTAATTTGTTTGTTTTCAAGTTTGGTTTTCTGATTATGTATTGATAATATCTTCCTAGAGCGTATCTATACCTTTAAATGTTACTGTTACATCAGCAATAAATTTGATTCTCAAAATTTTTTTAAAAACCTATATTTGAAAAATTTAGATTACCCAAGAAATAATTTTCTGATCAGGGAAGAAGCCTCTGGTATAAAGATACCATTTAAAAGACAATATCTCAACAGATCCTCAACAATAATCCTAGTAAGTAGGCAGGTGTTTTTAATCCTTAATCTTTTTATTTTACAAAATAAAATACGTTAAGTAACTTTCTGAGATTATAAAACTGTTGCCAGGTAGTACCAGGACTAGCCTCAAGCACTCTGACTCCATGTCCAGAGTATTTCCCATTTCACAATTGCCTTTTCTACAAACACCATACAGAAACAATTTAAATGCCACAAAAGAAACAGTTTTTAAAGCCATGTTGATAAACTACAGTTAATACCAAAATAATACTTTTTTTTTCAAAAACTGACAAAGAAGAAACTTCCACAGAACATGAAAAATTCTACCTTGAGCCCTGACCTACAATTTCTATAAAGTACGTTACTGAACAAAAAGAAAAATAGTTCAAATACTTTGGATAGATAATAACAAATCATCAAAACTGGAAAAACATTATGGCTTCCTGTCAATGGATTATTATTACCTTTAGGTAAATAAAATAAGTGATTCTCAGCTTTGTGGATAAAAATCAAAGTCTACATTTGCCACTGAAACAGCTTCCAGGCAACAGGCATTTGAAAACAAGCATACAAACAAAATCTCCTTAAGAACTGATTAAGTACCAATTGTAATTTAACAATTGCAACACCCCCAAAACCATACAAGATCATTTGTCTTCAAAGGAAGAACAGTCACAGAAGTATGTTTACTCCCTCAGATTACCTGTCTCTTCAGGTGCTTAGGTCAGAAAGGCTACTAAATAATAAAATTAAATTACTACCTCACATCTTTTTTATCCTATGCTCTTGTAATTAGAATGGCATTCTCAAAATAGAATAAGCATTACAGTTAGGAAAAACAGACTTAAATCAATGAAACTCTCCTTAAATAAAAGCACACAAATGTGAATCATAGGCTATGGACGCTAAAAACTTCTAGGAAGAAAAACATGCTTGCCTTGAAGACCCTGCAACTCATCTTTCCTGTCAACATTAAAACCCAAACACAGAAACCATTAAGCAAGCAACATTTGCATCCCATTATTGCTTTTAAATGACAAATCTCAGTCCCTAAAAAGGTTACTCCATCGTTTGAGAATAATTTTCTGATAACAATGAAAACAAGCTCTGTCTTTAAATTACTAAATTGCATTTTATCCTTTCCTTTTCAGTTCACCACACGTAAAAGCAACAGTTGTCGGTTTAAAAAGAATCAACCTCTTTCCCAAATAAATGTTCATGATTCACAGGTTCGTCACTTTATATCAGATATGTACTGAGAACTATAACAAAACACACTACTCAACATAATGTCCAGAGAAAGAATAAAAGGAGGAAACAGGAAGAGTACGGGGCTATTCTCTGGGGGGCCCCTATTAGTGGGAGCATCCCTTCATTCATTTTTCACTCAAAGGTTCCCTATTAGGGCCAAACCCCAAAGTTGAAAGATACAACCTAGCCTCTGCCAGACTGCCTTCATTCCTCCTGCACCCAAGACAGGAGCTTGTCTTCCCCCTGCAATCCTCAGCTCCATTGCAATAGTGATCCCGGCCAGTCTCAGTGCCGCAGCTGTCAAGACTATTCATTCCTTCTTCAAGCACTTTCTCAATAATCCTACAAAATAGTCAGCTCTCCCTGGTATATTTTCCTAGACTATCTAGCTAAGGCCATACTTCACTAACTTTTTGCCAATGCTAACTGGACATGGGTCACTATCACTTAAGTTTTATCCACACTGCTTTCCTCTACCAGATCGCCAATCCCCACTGACCAACCCTAAAATCCCAGAAACTATCACCAACCGACTTCTAGGTCCTGAAGAGAGTTATCTTTGTCTTTACCACACACCTACTCCAGAGGTTTCCAATTCCAATCCAAAATGCCGAAGTTCCCCTCCTCAACCCAATATCAACATACCTTTTGGCGGATTCTAAGCATTCTACAATACCTACCTTTTCGGATCCTTCCCCCTCCCAAGCCTGAGTCTGGTCTCCCTGGCTACGAGCCTGCCGAGTCCTGACAGCTCTATGCTTGACAGCCCGCCGACCTCCACCCCATCAGATCTCCGGGGTCGCCCTTCCCGCCGTCCTCCAGCCTTCTTTCCGCTCGGACACTCTTCCACTGTCTGGGGAGCCTCGGCCTCTCCTAGACCCTCTCCCCGACCCACGTGTCCCCTTCCGGATCTCGCCGACCCTTCTCCAGGTTAAGCGGAGCCCCTCGCCCTTCAGGCCCCATCTGTGGTGCTCCTCGCACTTGCCAGCAGGGTTCCCAGGTTGCAAAAACGCAAGCGGTTCCTCTTCCCGAGGGCCACCACCTTCCTCAGGCCCCTTCCCTCAGCACCAAGTCCACCGCGCTTCCCCGGGGAAGCCCAACTCACCCCCGCCTCCGCCATCTTCTGGGACCGGCCCCCACGCCCCTCCGCCGCTTCCTCCTCCCCTCCCACAACTCCGCCCCGAGCTCCACTGCGCCTGTGCGGCCGACGCGGACACGCTCGGACGATCGGGGCAGAACAACTTCCGGTTCCCACCGGCGCCAGGTGGTGGGCCCGCGAGCCGGGGCAAAAGGACTTCCGGTCTCCGCGAGGGTAGCGGCCGGCTGTAGGCGTGGACTGTCGAGTGGTGAAAGGCTGATAGATCTGCTGTTGTTTGCTGACGGGGCAGTCGTCGTTTTTACTGGTACATTTATTAATGAAAATTGAAGGAGAAATTAAATTTGCAACAAAATGCATCTAAGCAAGTATTTATATGGCCTTTCTTGTTTTCTCTAATGTTTCCTAAAGGTCTTAAATTTGTCTCCTGTAGATTTTCACACTACCAGTAAAAAGAGGGGTGTGGGTGGATTATACTGAATGGAGGAGGAATTTTAAAAAGAAAGGAGAAGAGCACCCAGAAAAGAACCCAGAAAAGAGGCAATAACGTCAAAATGTCCTGACATCATTGCTCGCTTTAAAGCAACATGAGTCCTGTTCATCCAGGTCTTGCCTCCTCTAACCCAGCTTTTTCAAACACTTCAAAATTGCCTTCAATGAAATCCTTATGGAAGATTTTAGCCTGGAGAGACCTTTATTTTAGTTTAAGTATTTACTGATTGCAAGGCGGGACAAGACCTAAAAAGCAAGAACTGTGTGGCCCCCAGTTCCTAAGGTTCTTCCATCCAACGCAGTCATTCCTATTTCAGTATGAGGCAGAATACAAAGTCCTCAGGAGAAATACAGAGAGCCACTGTCTTCTGATTAAGTTTGGGAACAGTTTTCATGCATGATAAGGAGGCAGATATGATGAAGCTGTGCATCCTCTGGGAGCTCAGAGATGGAAAAACGTGAAATAGATGGTGGAGCCTGGAGCGTAGACAGATGTATTGAGACATGAGATCTGAATGTCACACTCATGAATTTGGACTAGATATTTGTTATTATCATGGAAACATGAAAATCACAAATTACTTGATGCCAGAGTATAAATTGATGAAAACGCTGAGAAATCAGAATAACTGGGTTACTTTGAAGCTGGTGTAATATGGCTGAGAGAACACTGGTGAAGGATTGAAACCTGGCGCTGTGACAGCAAGTGCATAATCATGCCCAATAAATTGATTTCTCTAGGCTTTTTTGTTCTCATTTGTAAAATGAAGGATTGGTCTAGATTATTTCTAAGGTTCTCTTCATAGGCAAAAGTATCAATGATTTGCTAATTCTGTGACTTCAGAAAAGTTTTTTCCATTAACCTTACATGT
The DNA here is from genome assembly GCF_949752795.1 of Hyperoodon ampullatus. Classification (NCBI taxonomy): domain Eukaryota; kingdom Metazoa; phylum Chordata; class Mammalia; order Artiodactyla; family Ziphiidae; genus Hyperoodon; species Hyperoodon ampullatus. The sequence goes on from NC_136921.1 coordinate 108,595,115, forward strand.
TGTTTGGTTTCCCAACTGAATGGGACAAAAGGTAAACTAGAAAACAAAAACCTTTTTACTTAGCTAACACAAACAACCACAAAAGTTTATTTGCCTTGTTGAAGTGAGATATTGTTAGACTAACATTAATGATTGTCCAAGGGTTGATGATGACTAAGCCTCTAAGAACCTTGGACTTGGAAGCCTTTCCCGAATTAAAAGCATCTGGAGTTTTCCTAGTCAGTACCTAGAACCCAAAACACTAGAGACTCTAGTACTAGTTTTGGTGGTGTTTTGATGTAGGAATACATATAGTTGTGGGACACAAAAAGTCAAGGATTTTTGCCTTTTTGAGATTACAGGATGGATCATTTGTTAATCCATTCATCCCTCAACAACTATCACCTGAACATCATGCATATCCCAGGCACTTGGCACTGGACCCCAGGAGGAAAAAACCTTGTCTGCCTTGTGAAGTTTGCAGTACAGTTGGGGAAACACACAGTAAACAGTTAAATTAGTGTATAATTTCAAATTGAGACAAGTGCTACAAAGATGATGAACATCTCCATACTGTGAAAGGGGACTGGGTATGACTTCAGGTGTGACTTGAAGATAGAGATCTTCTTAGAGCAGGGTGAAGAGTAAGTGTGAAGGCACTAAAGCTGCAAAATCTTGGTACATTCCAGGAACTGAAAGGAAGGCAAAGCAGCTAGTGGGTAGCCATTGAGAAGAAGGTTACATATTGAGGTTGTGTGTTAATTTCATGCCTTACTATGTGCCAGGCACTATGTTAAATTCCATTTCATTTCACGTGCTCAAAACCCCTTCAAAACAGTTACTATATAGTAGATGAGAAATTAAGTCTAAGAGCAGCGATTCTCACCCTGGCTGCATATTAACATCACCTGTGGATCTATTACAATTTCTAGTGCCTGAGCCTCACCCTCCATATATTCTGATTTGAGTGGACTGAAGAGGGGGCCTGGGCCCTTTTAATAAATCCCTTGTGTAATCCTAATATGAAGCCAGAGTTGAGAATCACTGTCTTAAAGTTAATTTGCCCAGGGTCACCTGGCAACTAAGTGGCAGAGGAGAGAAATTAAACCTAGATCTGTCTGATTCTACAACCTATGCTCTTAGCCACTCACTAGTGCCCTGTCAACATTCAACTACATGTAGCACCAGTTGCATGCTAAAAACTTTGTAAAACACTGAGAAATAAAAATGAACAAGACAAAGCCCTTGCCTTCATTAAATTCACAGCCTTTTAAGGCAGAAGTCTCAGTAAATGAAACTAGGCCAGCTCATGTAGGCAGAAGCAAGTCAACTGAGGACTGTCATTGAGATCAGATATGTTCTTCCTATTTTAAGCTAGACTGGCACTGAAGGTAACTGGTGCATCAGGGGATCTACGTAGGCAGCTATTGCAATCATCACCTGAGAGATGGTACAAGCCTGAACTAAGGCAATGGTGAAGGTTCAAAGAGAATTGGCAGGACTTGCTGACCACTGACATGAGGGTGAGGACAAGAAAGAAGTGGAAGATGACTTCAGAGTTTTGAGTTCGATAGACTGAGTGGAAGTGAACACCACTGATCTAGAACAAGAACACAGGAATTGAATCTGGGGTTGAAAGAGTTTGAAATACTTGTTGAACATTTAGGTAAAAATGTCAAATAGAGTACTGGAAATGTGCATCTGGAATTCAAGAGAGCAAACGGATGGAAATAGAGATCTGGAATCCTTGACCTCCAGGTGGTAGTTGAAGGCATGCCTTGCATAGTGTGTATGCTGTGTATGGAATTTTTTTAAAAGACAATAGAGATCAAGAGGAAAAAAATCCACAAAACCTGACATTGCTGTATTTGAATAGTTCAATAAAGCTATTTTTATCTGCAGTGATATTAAACACAGTCAACTCATGATTATCTATGATGAGATTTTAATACTTTCCAGACCTTCCCTGGGCACACAGCAAAGTTAACAGATGAGGCATAAGCATGGAATGCAAACCAATTTTAAATATTGGCTAAATATTTAAGAATGCTATATGATGCATTCAGAACTGTAACAGAAATATCCTACAACAGTGTTTTCACACATAAATAATTTGTATGTAACCCTAGTTTTGACTTCAATCATTTTGATAATATTACTTAAACCTACAAAAATTATAATGTTCTAAACATAAAACTAGGTAGAAAATCCTTAGGCTTAACTCCTACTTCTATAAACCAAAACATTTGCAAAATAAATATGAACAAAAGCATAAAATAAGTAAGCTTCAAATTATAGTAATGTGAAAGGTGTTTTTTTGAAACTGAAGCATTTCAATAAAGACTGAAGTTGTTGCTACAGAATGAATTATTTTGAGATAAAACATGCTCTTATTACTGTTTATCATGTGGTGGCCCAATTCTTTCACTACTTCTCTTTATGAAACCTTTATTTGTACAGTCAACCCTACCATTATTTGGACTTCATTTAGAGCAAATGATCATTTAAATCCATCCCTGTTGTTTTTTAATCAATGTAAGACAATTAGAATCCAATCTTAAGAGAAATCATGTAGCAATGCTCTGCTAGAACGTGTTTATCAACATGATTCACAGCAAGCTTGTATTAATATTTGAAGGTTATCATGTAATTAAAATCATATCATTTAAAAATTCTCCAGTAAATTTATGGACCCCTGAGAATATACTCATGTCCTCTAAAGATCTGCAAACACTACTTTGAAAAAAGCTATCATAGGTTATCCAGAGTTTTTGCTTATTTATGCCTTGTAAAATTCCTTAGCATAAATCTCCAATCCCCAAAATGTATTCCATAGAATTAATATTAACAGGAATTTGTGGAGAAAAAATAGGATTCTGTGCTTATATTTGGTAAGCATTGGATTAGAAAAAATTAAACAGATATTGTCAATATGGGAATTTTGAGACCCTGTAGTATTCCAGGACACAGTTTGTTCCATGAAACATTTGTTTTGTCCCCTCTTTGGAGCATCTCACAGAGCTAGTGTTTGGCTATGTTTACCTACTGTCAAACATCCCTCTCTAATATGTTTAGGGGAAGTTGAAGTAATGAAGTTGCATTTTACGGTGAAAGCTGTTTATAAAATCCTCTGTCATCAATCAATCCACAATCATCTACATAGAAAGCAGGCTTTTAGGGCATATAGCACAGTTTTCAGTGCCTAGGGTGGTGCCTGGTTTGTATTGTAATACGAGTTCAATAAATATTTGTTGGGTTAATTAAAATTTTGTCGTGTTATTTGTTTTATGTCAATAGTGGTTGCTACTATTTTGGTTTCATGAGCTATGTAGCATCTGGAGAGAAGACTGTGATCAGAAAACTATTTTTATATAGCCTTCTTATATAACAAGTGTTTATCCTGAAGGAGCAGAAAGAAATTTGTCTTAGAATCTGTACTGTCTAATACAGCAGGCACTAGACACATGCATCTATTTAAATTAATCAAAATAAAATAAAAATTCAGGTCCTGAGTTACACTAGCCACATCTCAAGAGTGCAATAACCCATGTGATGGACAGTGCAGATTATAGGACACTTCTATCATCACATGAGGTTTTACTGGGAAGCACTGACTAGATGATTTATGTAAATTTAGCTGCCTCAAAATACTGACAAGGTAAGAAAAAAATCAAGAAATAGAGGCAAAATCATTATCTATCCACCAATTTGTCCATCTAAAATTTATTGGTTCTTTTAGCATGTTGGAGACAGAATTATATAATGCAGAGGAGCCCAGTAGTTTTAGTTTTACTTTAGGAAAAAGTTTGAGTTATGGCATTCTAAGCTTTCAGACAGCACCAGCCTCTTCCAGAGGGACGTGCCAATTTCAGAAGGCAGTTTGGTTTCTCAGCAAGAATCATGAGTAGGTGACCTGTAGAAAGTCTATATAGCACATTAATGTGGGCCAGGTTATAAAGAAAAAGCCTCCCACTGGAAACAGTGTTTGTTGGAATGTATTTTAAGTAGGACCTTGAAAGCATCAAACAACCGAAAAGATAAAGAGGGATTAGCAGGCTAAAATCTAAGGGGAAATGGGACCCCAGGAAAGTAAGCAGAGCAGGGAAGCCACTCTTGCCCTGAAATTATTTGCTGATTGGGAAAAACTGAAATTCTGTTTTGGCAGACTTTTCAGACAAGAGACAATGTAACATCTTGGCTGCGAACTTTTGGCGTCAGAGACCTCAAATTGAAAAGGCAGGACCCCAAAGAACACCACCTTTGACCATGTGAAGTAATCCCACTCCCCACCCACAGGCGGAAATGAGCGGAGCAGTGGGAAATTCAAAGGTATGAAATAAGTACTTGTGGAAATGTAGCCAGAAGCTGGCCTTCAGGCAAATTTGCATTCCAAATTCACTCCACCCCAGTAAATACAAAACTTCCTGTCTTTAGTTTTGTTTAAAGTGGTCTTAGAAAGATAGGGTCCAAAATGCCTGTGAACTGAACCCTTCTAAATGTTTTCCAGTCTTTTCCAAATACCAAGCCCACATCTAATACATCTAGAAGTTTCTTTAGTAACACTCACCTTAACCAAGTATCCAGAGCTTTCAACTTATTTGTCATAGGAAACAAAAACCACCCTTTTCATATATTCATTTCATCCAATTACAAATTTTGTATTACTTTATGTAATTTCAACAACACAACTGATAACAATCACAATGAACTCTTGGTGGACACACAGCCTAATTGCTGGTGCCACGAGAGCCTGGGGCAGCCGGCTGCCGGAATGCAGGAGGCTCTGCCAGGGAAAGGGGGCTTTTACTCTACTCTGAGTGCAGGATCTTCTTTTTTTATTTATTTTATTGAAGTACAGTTGATTGACAGTACTGTGTTAGTTTCTTCTGGACAGCAAAGTGACTCAGTTACATACGTGTATCTATTCTTTTTCATATTCTTTTCTATGATGGTTTATCCCAGGATATTGCATAGAGTTCCCTGTGCTCTGCAGGAGGACCTTGTTGTGTATCCATCCTCTATATACTAGTGTGCACCTGCTCACCCCGCACTCCCTCTCCTTACCTCCCCTACCCTCCTCCCCACACCCCAGCCAAAAGTCTGTTCTCTTTGTGAGACTGTTTCCGGATCTTCTTACATCCTTTGTCAGCGCTGGGAGGAGACCGGGAGGCTCACAGAGTGAAAGGACTTGCCCAGGGTTTATTATTAGTTGGGTCAGAAGAGCAACCAGATCTTTGATTCCTAATCCTGTGCTCTTTTTTTTTTTTTAAATAGAATTCATCTTGATCTCAGGACCATGCTTTACATCTTTTAGATCATGTAAAAGACATTTTTTCTACTGTATTAGCTTAACAGACTCTAAGACAGTAATAGATAACTCTTGATATATTTGTAGGTAAAGCTTTTATACATTTTCTTAATAATATGCCCAGAATACTCAATGTAAGTTATTTGTCATTTCATAACTCTGTACACTGAGATCACCCACTATTCGATAATAGTTACAAATGTGAGGTGATTTCATAATAGGGATGCTTATCTTCTTGCATGTAAACTCATTAAATGTCTACTGCAATTACTGACCTTAGCTTAATTGTAATTTTTTTTTTAATTGGTGGCTAGCTCTACACCACATTCAAACAAACTGGAAGAAAAGAGGAATGACAGAGGTGCTTATAAATCAATCTAGTCACAAGCCGGCAAACTAACCTGAATTCTCATGGTTGCAACTGCTTCAATCCGTGATGATTAGTGATGTGATGATCAATGCTGGCTACAGAAAAAAAAAAATATATGGTCAAAGAAGGGGGCAGGACGGGCGGGGAACAGGACAGGTTGAACCTCCAATATTCTGAAAGAAGAGGGCAATGAGAAGGGTATTCACCATTTAGTACTGGCCTTGGTGTAACCCTTTCAGGGCGCTTTTTGGGTCTGTTAGGAAGCAGTGATGACTAAAGTCAATAAATTGACTTTAGTCAACGTATATAAAGTCAAATGGTCCCTGTAAGGCTTGGTATGTATCATCAGGCAACAAATAAACTAAACACAGCCCAAACAAGGTCACCATGGATGAGCAAGCAAATGCAAAATACAACTCTGAGACAAAGTCACTGAGGTATAAAACATCAGGGTGAGAAGACAACTGGAAAGATTATAGACTCTAAACTATTTGTCAGAGAGGCAATGATAGAGACCAAGAAAAAAGAGGCGACACTAGCTATTAATTATTACAAGGGCCCATACAATGTGAGGTCAAAAAAGATAACAAGGTGCTTTCTAAGGGATTTCTCTCCTGCTAATTCACCACACTGTCGTTCCAGCTCTGCAACACTCCTTCATTCAAACTGAATCACACATGAGGGGCTTATTATACAGCTTTCACTCTCCCGAAGGCAATATGTGTATTCTAAGCTCTTATTGTGCTTAAGCTAGACTCACAGTTGTCTAAAAGTGTATATTGTTTTTATAAGGGGCTGAAAAATGTAGCAGAGAATTTCCTCTGACTTGCCAGTTATATATATATATAAGCAGAGGATTTTATCTGATAACAGATGGAGGACACAAATGATTAAATAGTTTAAAATTTCCCAAAAGAAATATGTATAAGGTAGGTGATGTAATAGACATAAAACACACCTATAGAAATTCAAGGGCTTGAATTTAGATTTCTTTGGGGATTTAGATTTCCCCAAAACAGGAACTATCAAAATAATTTTCCATAGAAATAAATTATTTGAAATGCTTTTAAATTCAAAGGGGAAAGGGAGGAGAGGGATAAATTGGGAGGAGAGGGATAAATTAGGAGTATGGGATTAACAGATACAAAGTACTATACATAAAATAGATAAGCAACAAGGATTTACTGTATAGCACAGGGAACTCTATTCACCATCTTGTAATAACCTATAATTGAAAATAATCTGAAAAAAAAATATATATATATAACTGAATCACTTTCTGTACACCTGAAACTAACACAATATGATAAATCAACTATACTTTGATAAATAGTTTTAATTTAAAAAAATTAGGGTTTCCCTGGTGGCGCAGTGTTTGAGAGTCCGCCTGCCGATGCAGGGGACACGGGTTTGTGCCCCGGTCCGGGAAGATCCCACATGCCGCGGAGCGGCTGGGCCCGTGAGCCATGGCCGCTGAGCCTGCGTGTCTGGAGCTTGTGCTTCGCAACGGGAGAGGCCCGCGTACCGCAAAAAAAAAAAAAAAAAAAAAGTAATTAATTAATTCAAAAAATTAAATTTAGTTCCTTTGGAATTTGAGAAGCATTGCTTTTTTCTTAAGGCTAGGAATTAATGCTTTAATAATAATGACAGAAAATTAAAAGAACTTAAGACTTTTCAGAAACAGATCTTAGATTCATATAATTAATTTTAGTATTGAAGTATGACAGACCATCAGTAGAAAAGACATTCCAAACTGAGAAATAGTATATGTTGCTCAGTGATGGCCTGGAGAGTCCCGGTGATGCTTAATATTCTCAGAGGGTTTATTGGACACCTTAGCTCCAGTAGATCTCGTAGCTCCTCTGTGATTTTAAAGACTGATCCTCTGCTAGAGCTCAGTTTTCTTTGAGGAAGCCTGCATTAGTGGAAAAGCATGAGTACTCTTTAGAAGGAGGCATAATTATGTTCTGGTCTCTGCTCTCTATCACCAGCTGGGTATTCTTGGGCCAGTTGCTTGACTTCTCTGATCCTCCATTTCCTCATCATTAAAGCACTGGCTTGGCCCAAAAGTTTGTTCGGGTTTTTCCGTAAGATGGTACGGAAAACCCAAATGAACTTTTTGGCCAACCCAATACTTCCTGTTGTCAGCAATATATCTGATAAAGTCATAAAAGATCCTAGTTTTGTGGGTATTATTATTAATGACTTTGATATACATCTTGACAAATGACCTTATTTCTATTGAATGGCTCCAGGATTGGGACTCTCTCGCCTCTTCATCTTTGCAGGCACAGCTCCAGGTATGAGAGAGTTCCTCCTGGGGTACAACTGGACTCGGCTTCTTTATGGCTCCCACCTCTTGATTCCATTCCACGTGACAGCTTTTAAATTGTTCAATTCTCCTCCCATTCCACACTCCCCACAGATTCTTGTCCTGGCTAAATATACTGTTTCTTTACTCATTTTCCATAGCACAGTTTCTCTGCCCCCTTCTATAACTGTTGCTTTCTTCTGGACATACTTCAATCTGTCAATTTACCTGCCATAGGGCTACTTCCAGAACAAACACCAGAGTTGCATCCTCTCATCCCTTGTTTTGGATACTTCTTTTAACACAATGTGCTATCACAGTAGCATTTTTTGGCAGCTACATCCCACTATTAAGTTGTATTGAGTTGTTAAATTTAAACAACTCTTAAATCCTTTCCATGTACACAAACCACATTTTCTTTATCTTTTTCTTTTATAGTTGTGAGTAGAATTGGGGCTGTTTTGGATGTTTCCACCTTGTCCATTGAGGGTGAGGGGTGGATGCCTAAACGAAAGTGTTTATAATTCAAAAGGGTTGAATATCTTCTTCTTAAACCATGTTCATAGTTACTACCTATAAAGATCTCTGGGGTTCAAATTCCACAATTTAACATAATGCCTTTCAGCTTTGTGTTAGCTACAGCCTGTATCTGCATGCCGTCATGCTATCATAATCTTATTCTAAGTCCTTAGTAAACAATTTGTGTAGTACAGCGCCAAGCTCAGAGGCCTGTGGTGGGCTCTAGAGAGAGCCCTGCCTTTTAGTTGACATAAATCCATTCATCAGAAAGAACTCTGCCTACTGTACACTCAACTCACATTCAGAGTGCTATCGTTAGAGGTTGGTAAATTCATGTAGAAATTCAAGCTAAGCACTTCATCCTTGCCAATTTATGCTGTTTTCTTTGCCAAAGGCTTACAAATCATCCGCTTAACAACTGGTCTCAGATGTCAAGCCCATCTCCGGAGTTCACAGGATTCACCTCTGTTTTGAGAAGAAGACATTGTGCATTTTCAGTCTTCCCTAATTCTCAGGATTCTTCAAAAATTATTGACAGGGATTCCTCTGTTTTATCCCAAAGTTCTTTCACTGTCTAAGAAATGCACCTCATCATGAATGTCATGAAATGTCTATGCATTTTGAACAGCCAGCACCTACAGATTCTTACATATTCCTTCCCTATCTGACAGTCTTTCAGCTGGAGAAAACGTAGGAATTAAAGCAGATAAACAGTTCTGCTTTCTTCCTTTTCTCTTTTAACACTGTAAATGTCTGGGTCTACCAGGCTCCTTAAATCATGGGCACCTTTCTGGGCCATCTGTGACTCACCACCTCAGTCCTGAACCACATACATTTGTATTGTTCATAACTGCACCCTGAGTGCTTGCACTCTACAGTCTGACCTGTTTTCAGCCTGACTCTGTGACTTATTTGTACTTTTCACTTCTACTTGCCTTCTTAGACCTGATAGTTCTCATACTTTGACTTTTCTCTTTGCTCCTAACCCTTTGGTCTCCCAAGGGGAAATGCTTCTCTTCAGTCAATGGGTTCTTTCCTTAGGGTGCTACTGTTGGGTCTGACATCCTCACCAGGTATTCTGGCTATTCATTGCTGTGTATCCAACCAAGTAGCAGCTGCATCACCCTTAAGTCACAGGGTATCACTTCTGCCATGCTCAGTTGGTCAACTGCTCACTAGGGTTGGCCCAGATTCAGAGAGGAGAGACACAGATTCCACCTCTCAATGAGAGCAGTGTCAGGAGATTTGCAGACAAGATTTTAAGACACCATACCAGATTAGCAGAGCCCAGCGAACAGAGACCAAGCATCATGCAGCAAAGGCATCTGTCACTTGCTTTTCCTCCTCCACATAAGTGGACAAGTCCTTTTTGATGACTGCATATGTTTTACATGGCTCCCTTCATTCTGGACATTAACATGTAACATTCTTACAGACTTACATGGCTGTTTAGTCTTTGAACATGACTGCTTGTCTATTTTCTGTTTGGATTCATCAGAGGAGACCCTCTGAACCCAAATCAGTTTATCAGGAGCACTTCCATTGCTCCTACCCCACTCTATTGCCCACGCTTAAACTTTGAATATGTTTAATTTCTTTTCTTAGCATCCTTATAAATGGAATGCTACCAAACCTTTCCTTCTTCTGTGTGCATAATCCACTTCCACATACACACATACACACTAGGTATTTGCCTCTTGTCATCGCTCTTAGGGTGCAGAAGGTATAACGGCATGGTCAGACAGACGTGACTTAAATTCCCACTCTCCCTCACTAGCTACCCAGGTAATCTGAAGAATGTGATTTTACTTCTTAGTAAAATTTAGTAAATTTTATGTGATACATGGGGATGACAGTGGGATTAGATGAAAGAATATGTGGGAAGAATTTAGTACAGGTTAGGCACTCATTAAATGATAGCTCTTAATATTATTCAGCTCTTATCCTTTTAACTGAAAACTACAATAATTACCTCCATCCTGTACTCCAGTTCTGCATAAAACAGCACCTGTATATCTGTACCAAACACCCTGGCAGGTGACTTTATAACACCATGTGTTCTTTGTGAGTTGTTTTCCTGGTTTCGTCAGCAATTTTCATAAGATCCTCTAGGGTCACAGTCACCCACTTTTTTCTCTTCTTTTGTAAACCTTCTAGCCCCTGGTTCAGCTCTGAGCTGCACAGTCCAGAGGTGCAGCTTAGATTATATAAACTCCGCTACGTTGAACAATTGAATGTAGGAGCCAAGACTGTTGCCCCAAATTTCTCGCCACAAATAACTCTCAGACACGTTCCTACAGGGAACCTAATGTAGAGGAATGCTGCTTGTCCAGAATGATTGCAGTGCTTGTAGGTGTATAATTAGTCACTAGTCAGTGCGTAAATACTGTCTAAATTGCTTTATTTGTGAATGTGAAAAGCTCTGCAGAAATACAAAGTATTATAGGAACCAGGGCTGGACACAGGAGATAAGGTACTGTGGTGGGAGAACAAGTGAGTGAGGTATCAGTGTGTGTTGTGTATCCCTCTGAGGGGACAAAGCTTCTGGGTTCTCCCCGCTGTCACTTTCTAAGAACACTGACTCCCCTGGGTGAATAAATTAAAGGACAAATTACCACTCTTCTGAGTACCAAAGCTAGCCATAAGCTGAAATTAAATTAAATCATAAAACCCTACAAGAAACCGAGGGAAGAGTCAGAAATATAAAACCAAGGGAATCCAGAGCTAGCATGAAATATTAGAGTCTGTGCGATGTCCTTGCCTTCCTGTGCTGATGAAGGGAAAAACTGAAAACCACCCTGGTACAGACTTAAAGGACCACCATCAAATATCCATTGTTAAGTACTTGGCAGTGGCTATTGCAATGATTTCCGTTCCAATGGGGTATTGGAGGAAGAGCACTAGATCAACTTCAAGTCCTTGCACTTCAGCTAAATAGCTGGGTGACCTTGAGCTAGTCACTACCTAATCTGGGCCTTAGTTTTCCTTCATCTTTGAATTGAGAAACATGAAATCAGAGTTTGTGTTTATAAGATCTTTTCCCCCATAAAAGCTCAAAGATCACAGTGAGCTGATAAAAACATGTATAAAATTTGCTACCTATTAAACATATAATAAAATATAAATATTAAAATATATAGCAAAACATCTATTAGAATATAGAAAGTTCATTAGATTTTTTTTATAGCTCCAGCCCTAGGATCACCATTAAAAATTTCCTTATATGTGCTCCAGGCCAGGAGACACAGGGACAGCTGTGGAAATGGAAAACCATAAAGCTTTGTACTAAAACACCGTGTCCCCACGTGTGTTTCCTCCAGAGGGGAATGAGTGTTTACGCGGTGGCTTACAGGGGTGGTCCCACCCTGTATGTTGGAGTCAAGGGGCATTTTAAATACCCAAGAGTGGCTTCAGAGGAAGGAATTCTGCATGCCTGTACTAAAGTAGAAAGCCAAGGATCAGGCATTCTCCATCAACGGAATGAGGAAGAGTTGTGAAAGAGTGCTTTTATTTAATCAGTACAAAACAGGGACTTTGGTAAACAGGCTGGCAGTGCTTCTGCTGCCAATGTGGCATGGAACTCTAAAATAGTAAAAGTCAACAAAGCAGCTGGTGTTTTCTAGGTTGCTATGTCATTGAAAGGCCTGGGACATGTCCTAGGTCCACCATAACGAGCTTAACTCTACCAGCATTTACTGCCATGACAACATCACAGGAACAGGGAAATAAAATCCTAAGACACAATGGTCCTTACCCCTGCTGGAAAGCTGTCCTCAACCTCTTGGCTTACATGGGGGAGGGCTATAGGAAAGGCCACATGTCAGGAAATGCTCACCTAACTGGTGGTGCCCAGATCTTTGGATTTCACGGGTCAGTAAAATTTCAAAGGGAAAGAGAGAGACTGTCACATGGAGGCCAAATTTGACGTCATTATTTCACAAACTAAAAACATCTACAATCACTATCATTTTACAAAAGAGTATATTAACACTAAAATTAAAGAAGGACACTGTCTCAAAATAAGAGTCCTCTAAATTGCTTACATTTAGTTTTCAGACATACTGACTGCATTGCCCTTGACATCTTTTAGTAGTCATGATCAGTGAAAACTTCTTGGACCAGAATGGTCCTTAGACCTGCATTTAGAAGTCCTGCTCTTTGTAAGATACACTTAGAACTAGAAAGCCTCTTTCTCCAACAATTCCAGGCTTAAATGTCCTTAAGGCCAAACTTGCAGCCCGATTTCTACTTTGAAGCTTCTCCTGATTACCTATAACCATTATGATCTTTCTACTCTCTGAATTCTTTTTTTTTTCTTTTTTTGCGGTACGCGGGCCTCTCACTGTTGTGGCCTCTCCCGTTGTGGAGCACAGGCTCCGGACGTGCAGGCTCAGTGGCCATGGCTCAGGGGCCCAGCCGCTCCGCGGCATGTGGGATCCTCCCAGACCGGGGCACGAACCCGTGTCCCCTGCATCGGCAGGCGGACTCTCAACCACTGCGCCACCAGGGAAGCCCCTCTCTGAATTCTTTTAGCACTTATAATTTTAATATATAATTTAGCAACTTTACTTTGTGGGAAAAGTTTTGGAAATTTAGAATGTTTCATAGATAAAGTTTTTTAGTTAACATTTGTAGTTTTATTTTTAACTAAAAAATTTTAAATTTTTATTACTGAGAGAACCACAAGTTAGACATCGTTGAAGAAGATCTCAGCTCAGGGAAGAAAAAAAAAACAGAAATCTAGAACAAAGATAAACCATCCATTATTCTAAATGCATCTGAAGTTGGATACGGTCTTTTAAGGTTGACAGAATAGAATCCAATATATTTGGATCAGGAGACTGAGGTGTTGAACAGACTGTAGTAGTACATGAAGAAAAGGTCACTAGTGCTTCCCTGGTGGCACAGTGGTTGAGCGTCCGCCTGCCGATGCAGGGGACACGGGTTCGTGCCCCGGTCCCGGAAGATCCCACATGCCGTGGAGCGGCTGGGCCCGTGGGCCATGGCTGCTGAGCCTGCGCGTCCAGAGCCTGTGCTCCACAACGGGAGAGGACACACCAGGGAGAGGCTCGCGTACCGCAAAAAAAAAAAAAAAAAAAAAAGAAAAGGTCACTAGACCTTTCATTTTAACATTAGCCCTTCTTTCTTCGAGCTCAGTCAGCATCAGGACAATCGCTCCCCTACTTCTTGTTCTAAATGGTCCCATATTCTCATTTATGTAGAAAAACAGAACTCTAGACACAGAAAATTATCTTAGAGGTCATTTAATCTATACCCTTGTTTAACTGATGGGATATCTAAGACCCAGCTAAGTGAAGCAACTTGCCCCAAATCCCAAGGAGATCAGTATTAGAGTTAGAATTTCTACCGTGATGTATGATCTTGTAGGTATTTTGTATAAAATTATCTTATATCCCCATATCTCCAGATATGCAGTACACTATACATCAGTGAAGTCCCTGAGAGAGATTATAAGGAAGACAAGGTTTTCCCAGTCCTATAGGCTCTCTTTTCTGCTTTCTTTTCACTCTTGACTATTTCTTCTTCCCTTCTTTGGTACCCATTACTCCTACCCTCTCCATTCACCACGCTACCGCACCTTCAAACTCATTAAAACCTAAGTTCTCAAGAAAGGCTATGTAAATTTATCCGCACAAGGTAAATTCCTAATAATCTTTATGGAGTAATTGTCATGTGCCAAACATTGTGCTGGGCATGGCTTCATGTGTTACTTATCCTGGGGTAACTTGCAATTTTACAAGGTAGTGAACTAAGACAACAAATTAAGTCAGGTTCCCTGTTTTCTTGAAACCACCACGTATAGGCAATAGTCTACTTCCAAAGTCAGCCAAGCTCTTTACAGTTGGAATTCTGCCTTTCTTTTGTCCCCCAAGGCAATTATCACAGTCCTAGATATTTAATAATATTTATAATCTATGTCGTTGACATGAGACCCTTCTTTATTTTCTTTTTTTTTTTTTGGTGCTGGTCTTTTCTTCCTTAAGTAAAATCCAAGCCTTAACCTTTCCACTTAAATACATCTTTGAGATATTTTAAACATTTTTGGATGTTATTATCAAAACTTCTCACATCCAAACCTGGAAATAAGGATTATCACTTCTGGAAAATTATACCATATGACCTCTGCCAATTCTCTAAACTTCTCTGGCCTCAAGTTTTCACATTTGTGAAATGGAAAAAATTGCCTTTAATAGACACTGAGGTATTGGAGGGTTGGGACCACACCTTTTAATCTTCCGTATGTTACCATACAGAACTTTGTCTCGGGCTCTGCCCACACAGATGCTCAGGAAATGATTGCTAACTAAAGATTTTTATGAGCACTGATAGACACATAAATGCAAAACACGATTTTTCCCTTGCCCCAAGTTACCCGGGAGCATCATTCTCATTCAGAGATGACCACATTTCAGAAAGTGGGTCTCATAAAGCATACAATTTAATGAAGCCATCTGGGAAGATGATTGTCGTATAAATGCAAGTTATTGATATTATCTGGCTACTTGGGGAGATACCACGTAAATGAAAGTACAACCCCTCTCCATAATTCAAATCAAGTATTGATGTACAATGTCTTTGGATAATGGACTTTGAAGATTGATATTTCTTGCAAATCTGACGTTACTTTTCTTCCCTCCTTTGCAATTTTGCTATTTTTACAATAAGATTTTATTTTATTTTTCAGAAAACATCTCTTTTGTTTAACAGGAATCTATCAGTGTCACCTGGGAGTCTTGAAACAGAAATTTTACATCTGACTTTATCGGGGTTTTTTTTTAGCTTTTCTTTTGAAGCAAGAAACGATGCAAACAACACAGGCATTTCTTTCCTGCTCCAATAATTATGCAGAATGTTGTTCAGTAATGCAGCATCTGAACTTTAGCTTTTCTTTTGAAGCAAGAAATGATGCAAACAACACAGGCGTTTCTTTCCTGCTCCAATAATTATGCAGAATGTTGTTCAGTAATTCAGCATCCCAACTGACTCAACTGCTTTCTTTTTCTTTTTTCTTTTTTTTTTAATTATTCTAACAGGGAGGTGTGCTCTCCTCCTGACATTATCCTGAGGGCTGTTCTGGATGGAGCCACCCAATGACCTTTTTAACCAATGTTAACCTCCTTTCTCTGAGAGACAATTGCTAAAACAATACCAAGCTCACTCATGCCAGTAATCACAAAATGAACATTCAACCAGCTTCGGCTCTCAATCTTTTATATGGTCGGGGAAAGGGATAGAACATTTCTTCCACATGTAAGACTCTGCCTTACTGCGTCTGCTAAAGAAATTACCTCTTGCATTGAGGCAGCAGCTGCCCCCATTCTGTAAACCAAAGTTCCTCTGAGCTTCTCACACTCTCCGCAGGAAAAATCGGATGCAGTGTTTGTGCCTGATTTCCAGAAAACCTGAGTCCATTTAGCCCTAGCTAGCCTCAGCCTCCCCACTCAAAACACAGTCACCAAATAACAGTTAAATACAGTCGATCAGAACATGAGTCCCAGATGTCGGTAGGATTCATGGACATGGTCTGGGTGTGTCTGCAGTGGGTTTGCTGGTCCCAGGGGCCACACAGAGTGTCCTTCTCAAGCATGTGCAGGGGTGGGGCATGGAGGCAGAGAGGTTGTTCTACATGCTTCGCCTAGCTGATGACTGGAGTGGGATAGATAGGGAATTGGTGCTATATCCTTGATCTTTAATCCTTTTCATATTCACTGAAGAAACTCTTTCTCCCATTGCTCATCTTCTTGCATCTCTAAATCATAGCCTAAAAGTAAGTGTGCCCAGAGCTGAGGGTCAAGACATGGCCTATATCCCAGGGACAAATTTGCATACTCAGAAGCAGGGTAAGGAGGATGTGCTAGCCTTTTTTCTCCTCGGGCTCTGCCAGGCACTGTCACTGCCCATCCCTGATGGAAAAAGAATATTCTGAGTTTCAGCTTAATGAGGCTGATGGGAAGTCTAGCATCTTGGAAGCCACATAAGCAAGCTCATTTAGTGAGTGCTATGGGCCAGACTGGCTACAAACATGAGGGTATAAGAAGGAAGAAAACCTAGTTTGTGTCCTCAGAGAGTTCTGAGCCTGGTAAGGACCTCATAGTAAGTTTGACTACATAGATCTGTTGATATTCTCAACATTATTCTAAATTTTAAGAGCCTCCCAAAGTTTTTTTTTTTTTTTTTTGCGGTACGCGGGCCTCTCACTGTTGTGGCCTCTCCCGTTGCGGAGCACAGGCTCCGGACGTGCAGGCTCAGCGGCCATGGCTCACGGGCCCAGCCGCTCCGCGGCATGTGGGATCCTTCTGGACCAGGGCACGACCCCGTGTCCCCTGCATCGGCAGGCAGACTCTCAACCACTGCGCCACCAGGGAAGCCCCCAAATTATTTTTCATGTTGCAAAACATGAAACTAAATCGCAAAGGTGATGACAAAAATAGTCTGAACATCCCAAGGGATTGGAACTCTGACTGCAGAGATAACAAGTAGAAAAACGATCCCATCCAAATAGCTGATGGTAATGAATCAGCAGCTAGTATGTTGAGAGAAGCAGCAGATTTGCTGCAAAACAAAATAGGTATACTGGGAAAAGCATTTCAATTTCTCATAAAACATTAGGCAATTACGGGAATATTTATTTTAAAAAGATACCTTTATATAGAGACATTAGTCTTTCAGATAACCACATATTTTCTTAGCCGACTTCTATGCATCAGAGATAGGAAACCACAATATGAGAAGACAAAGAAGTGTGACACAATCTTTTCTTTGAGTTACAATATTGGTGGGAAGATGAGGTTTTGCACATGGAAAAATTAAAGGGATATTGTCTCACATTGTGAAAGATTTTTAAAACCCTTTGCCTAATATCTGAAAATTCTATGGACAAAAAAACAGATGTGTGACTATAAACAAGAGGTAAAAAATTGGGTTTAGAGGCTTTTTGTAGTCAATACGATGGGGTGGGGTTGGAGATGAAAAAGGACTTGAAGTTAGGAACATGGGAAGAGCTGATAAAGTGTTTTTCTGTGAAAACAAAAAAGCAAAATCCCTTCTAATGATTTTCCCCCAAGTGATTTTCTGTAAGCCTCAAAATTATTAGACCAATAGGGTTTTATACTCTGTCATTAAAGTGTTTGGGAATTTTTGAGTCAAATATAGATATGTTCTAAAAAATTAGAAATTGTTTTTCTGATTATTTTTTCTTCACAGCAAAGCATTCAGACTGTATAGAAAATGGTAGAGAGAAAAGCAAAAATCATCCATAATCCTACTACACAGAGATAATCAATATTAACATTTTGGGGGATACTCTTCTACACATGTTTCTACATATGTATACACAAATGTTAGCGTATACTTTTTATAATAATGAAATCATATTAGGCATGCTGCAATTTAATGGGTTTTTTTACTTAATAATATATCATTTTGTAGTTCAATACATATAGGTTTAGATCAATGGAACAAGATAGAAAGCCCAGAGATAAACCCACGCACATATGGTCACCTTGTCTTTGATAAAGGAGGCAGAAATGTACAGTGGAGAAAGGACAGCCTCTTCAATAAGTGGTGCTGGGAAAACTGGACAGGGACATGTAAAAGTATGAGATTAGATCACTCCCTAACACCATACACAAAAATAAGCTCAAAATGGATTAAAGACCTAAATGTAAGGCCAGACACTATCAAACTCTTAGAGGAAAACATAGGCAGAACACTCTATGACATAAATCACAGCAAGATCCTTTTGGACCCACCTCCTAGAGAAATGGAAATAAAGACAAAAATAAACACATGGGACCTAATGAAACTTCAAAGCTTTTGCACAGCAAAGGAAACCATAAACAAGACCAAAAGACAACCCTCAGAATGGGAGAAAATATTTGCAAATGAAGCAACTGACAAAGGATTAATCTCCAAAATTTATAAGCAGCTCATGCAGCTCAATAACAAAAAAACAAACAACCCAATCCAGAAATGGGCAGAAGACCTAAATAGACATTTCTCCAAAGAAGATATTCAGACTGCCAACAAACACATGAAAGAATGCTCAACATCTTTAATCATTAGAGAAATGCAAATCAAAACTACAATGAGATATCATCTCACACCAGTCAGAATGGCCATCATCAAAAAATCTAGAAACAATAAATACTGGAGAGGGTGTGGAGAAAAGGGAACACTCTTGCACTGCTGGTGGGAATGTGAATTGGTACAGCCTCTATGGAGAACAGTATGGAGGTTCCTTAAAAAACTAAAAATAGAACTACCATATGACCCCGCAATCCCACTAGTAGGCATATACTCTGAGAAAACCATAATTCAAAAAGAGACATGTACCAAAATGTTCATTGCAGCTCTATTCACAATAGCCAGGAGATGGAAACAACCTAAGTGTCCATCATCGGATGATTGGATAAAGAAGATGTGGCACATATATACAATGGAATATTACTCAGCCATAAAAAGAAATGAAATTGAGCTATTTGTAATGAGGTGGATAGACCTAGAGTCTGTCATACAGAGTGAAGTAAGTCAGAAAGAGAAAGACAAATACCGTATGCTAACACATATATATGGAATTTAAGAAAAAAAATGTCATGAAGAACCTAGGGGTAAAACAGGAATAAAGACACAGACCTACTTGAGAATGGACTTGAGGATATGGGGAGGGGGAAGGGTAAGCTGTGACAAAGCGAGAGAGAGGCATTGACATATATACAGTACCAAACGTAAGGTATATAGATAGTGGGAAGCAGCTGCATAGCACAGGGAGATCAGCTTGGTGCTTTGTGACTGCCTGGAGGGGTGGGATAGGGAGGGTGGGAGGGAGGGAGACGCAAGAGGGAAGGGATGTGGGAACAGATGTATATGTATGACTGATTCACTTTGTTATAAAGCAGAAACTAATTTTAAAAATCTAGAAACAATAAATGCTGGAGAGTGTGTGAAGAAAAGGCAACACTCTTGCACTGCTGGTGGGAATGTGAATTGGTACAGCCTCTATG
This sequence comes from Hyperoodon ampullatus, assembly GCF_949752795.1. Taxonomy (NCBI): domain Eukaryota; kingdom Metazoa; phylum Chordata; class Mammalia; order Artiodactyla; family Ziphiidae; genus Hyperoodon; species Hyperoodon ampullatus. The sequence continues at coordinate 108,614,626 of NC_136921.1, forward strand.
GAGAACAGTATGGAGGTTCCTTAAAAAACTACAAATAGAACTACCATATGACCCAGCAATCCCACTACTGGGCATATACCCTGAGAAAACCAGAATTCAAAAAGAGTCATGTACCAAAATGTTCATTGCAGCCCTATTTACAATAGCCCGGAGCTGGAAACAACCTAAGTGTCCATCATTGGATGATTGGATAAAGAAGATGTGGCACATATATACAATGGAATATTACTCAGACATAAAAAGAAACAAAATTGAGCTATTTGTAATGAGGTGGATAGACCTAGAGTCTGTCATACAGAGTAAGTCAGAAAGAGAACGACAAATACCATATGCTAACACATATATATGGAATTTAAGAAGAAAAAAAATGTCATGAAGAACCTAGGGGTAAAACAGGCATAAAGACACAGACCTACTAGAGAATGGACTTGAGGATATGGGGAGGGGGAAGGGTAAGCTGTGACAAAGTGAAAGAGAGGCATGGACATATATACACTACCAAACGTAAGGTAGATAGCTAGTGGGAAGCAGCTGCATAGCACAGGGAGATCAGCTGGGTGCTTTGTGACCGCCTGGAGGGGTGGGATAGGGAGGGTGGGAGGGAGATGCAAGAGGGAGGGGATATGGGAACATATGTATATGTATAACTGATTCACTTTGTTATAAAGCAGAAACTAACACACCATTGTTAAGCAATTATACTCCAATAAAGAAAAAATAAATAAATAAATATAGGTTTAAATTATTATAGTGAGTTTAGTAGTGTCCCCCCCAGATTAATGTCCACACGGAACCTCAGAAAGTGACCTTATTGGGAACTGGTGTCTTTGCAAATTTAATTAGTTAAGGGTCTAGAGAGGAAATCATCCTGGATTTAGGATGAGCCCTAAATCCAATGACTGGCATCTTTCTAAGTAAAAGGAGAGGGAGATTTGGACACAGAGAGACAGAGGGAGAGGACCATATGAAGATGAGATAAAGATTGGATGGATGCAGCTACCAGCCAAGCAACACCTGGGGTCACCAGAAGCTGGAAGAGGCAAAGAAGGATTCTCTCCTAGAGCCTTCAGAGGGAGTCTGACCCTGATGATACCTTGATTTTGGACTTCTGACCTCCAGAACAGTGAGACAATAAATTCCTATTGTTTAAGTCACCAAGTAAGTGGTAATTTGTTATGGTGGCTCCAAGAAACCAGTACTGTACAGTTAGCATTTTTATTGGCTGCATAGTATTTACTGTATTCCATTCCTCATGGATTACCACAAGGAATGGAACACAATGATGGACATTGTTGATGGCTATTAAGGTTGCTTTCAGTTTTTCACTATTGCAAACAACATTGCAATGAATATTCTTGTTGAGGCAACTTTATGCCTTTTTATGGGAAGGGAACACAGCCTAATGGTTAACAGCATGGGTTCCAAAGCCAAAGATACTGCTTGTGTTGGAATTTTGGCTTTATCACCCACTAGCTATTACTCTAAGTAGTTACTTAACTGGAGGCTTGCTGTTGTGGGAAAATATTTTTTTACAGTGTCTGACATATAGTAAATAATAAATAAATATTTTCTATTTATGATAAATGACTAGAGATGGATAACTCTTTCCAGGTCAAAGAAGAGATACATTTTCAAAAATCAAATGCAAGTATAAAAGGCTGAATAATAAGCATCAGAGTTCACTTTTACTCACAGGAATACACATTTTCATAGTAAAATTATAAGTGTAAAAGGCTATAAATACTTAATTTCTATCATCTCCAACAAAACAAAGAAAGAAAGTTAGTAATTTCTATTTATTGACCCTGAAAAGGCAATTGTTAATTGCTCAGCATGTTGGCATTTAAGTCAGACTACATATAATTTCAACCATGGGTCTGCCACCTTCTAATATGGAGGAAAATTACTAAACTTCTATGTTCCTCACTTTTTCAATCAAAAACTGGGACAGTTTTCCCAGTCTCACTAGGACAATTCTAAAAGTTAACCGAGGTACTTTATGCAAAGTGCCTAATTCAGAACCTGGAAGTTGGTAGAGGCATAAAATAGTGTGTTACTATTACTAAAAATAAATTAATTAATAAATTAATTAATTAATTAATGTCTAGACACTGAGGAATAGTCTGTTGAACAAAAAAGACAAAACCTAAGATATTTTCAACCACTTCATAGATGAATAACAAATACAGGTGCTCTACAAGCTTTTGGATCCTGCACTCCATCAGTAAAAACTTTGCACCATGCACCTCCAATATATGTATATTTATTTATAAATTATAAACATATATAATGACATTCATATGCACTTCATAAAACTCAAAAATACAAGTTTCGAAGAGATGAGGTAAAAATTTTAAAGTTGTAGTATTTCTTTTCTACACTTTAGTGGATCATCTGCAATGTCCCTCACCCTGGGTTCACATGCTTCACTTTGAAGATCACTGATGGTACTTAAGGACTCGCTGATCATTTAACTGCACATGGAACTAACCAGCAACAGATATCTGGAGGATGTGAATACCTGTCTGCCTGACAAATACCGTACTTGCTCATTTTTCAAGATTTGGTTCTGAGACCACCCTTTGCATGAAGCGTCTGGAATTTCCAGGTAGAACTGACAACTGCTTCCCTTGAATTTCCCTCTGTCTATACAGATATCGAGCATGCATCTAAACACTTGACTGTAGCTTCTGTGTGTCTCTCCCCATATTGATTATCAGCCCCTCAGTGGTGGGATCATGCCAAATTCTTCATTGATTTGCTAGTTCTTGTTGTATAGTAGATCCTAAATAAATACATACCAAGTGAACGAGCTGACACAACTAGGTTGCAATACAGTGCCTAAAATTAGGCCGTTTCGTAAGCACATAGAAGAAAAAAAAAGAAAATGCTTTGAAATGAAATGGCAACTAGAGCTTCTTCACCATAGGGTTAAATTTAATTAGATTGTAATGTCTGACTTGTTTGCAGCAAATTGGACAGAATTTCCCAGCGAATCCTCCAGATACTTCAACGAAATTCTTGGTTGCCTCACTCCTCTGCACAGCCCCTTCTCTGCTCTACAGAGGAGGGGAGTTAGGTCTGGATAGGGATGTTTATGTACTTGCTAATCATACGTTTGTTTTCCCTCTAAGCTCAGCTCTGCCTGCCATGAATCGTTCCAGATGACAATCATTTTCATGCTTTCAAACAAAGGCTCCAGGAGGACCAGGAAGAAGAGAACAAAGCCAGAAGTTTAACATCAATAACAACAAGAAAAGAAGAAAAGATATTTAAGTATTCTGCTCCCTTTTTTTTGCTATCTTATCACAGCATTTTAGTACTCCTGTTCACCTGAAATTAGAAGGTTGTGGGTAGGTTGGGACAAGAATTCAAATGGCTACAGTAAACAAGAAGGCTCAGTTCCACCTTATACTTACATCCCTCAAGAGTCATCTGAGCTTTTAAAACTCTCTCTCTTTCTCATCCCCCACACTGTCTTTCATGTTAACTTGAAGCCACAACTAGTAACTGTTAGCAATATTTATTTCCACACTTGTTTCCCTAAAGCATTGTTTTCCAAAATGGGTTCCATGAGATGTTCATAGATGCTCCATGGAAAAAGGTTCTGTCGTCAAATGTTTGGGAAATTTATGGTTATTACAAGTTAAACAGATTTCTCTGCAACAGGTCTTCTCTTGCCCGTTAATTTACCAGTGGACCTGGTCAATCTCCAAAAGGAAGCATAGTTTGTACCACAGAACCCTCATTTTCTGGAATCATTGAGCCAGACTAGTGTTCTGATTAATACAGTGGAAGAAATGCCACCCTTTGTTGTAAGGGTTTGTCTTAAACTGGGAGCTCTTGTCATCAGAGACATAGACATTCAGAACCACCTCAGTCACTTAGATTGGTGTGCAACTCTTGACCACATAGAGAAAACCTCACCAAGAAACTCTCCTAAACACTCATACAACAAATTTCATTCTTCCTGTAGGCTGACATCCCTGTACCCTGGAGTCTGAAATGCCAATTCTGCAGAAAGAGATAGGCTAGAAATATAGCCCAGTGGAAGGGCAAAAGGACCTGAACAGGCGCCATGGCTTTAGGAATATGCATCTCAGGACCTATATTGTGCATTTAATCTCTCAGCAGTTGCTTGCCAGAAGTGGAAATGCCCTTGCCTCTTGGGGTGCTTTCACAGAGAAGCCCATTTTTTTCTATTTACTCCCACCCACCACAACACAAATCCTTTTTATTATACACAGCTTTTGTTTACACTGTGTTCCCACTAAGAATTCCTACTTAGTCTTCAATCTCCTGCTACTGCATGAAGACTGTTAAACTCTCTCAGTTCTCTGAATACCCATACCACTTAATGACTATACCAGAGGTCAACAAAGCATGGCCCTCCTTCCAAATTCAGCCTGCCATCTATTTTTGTAGATACAATTTTATTGGAACACAGCCACGCCCATTCATTTATGATTGTCTATAGTGGCTTTTTCTCTAAAAGGGCAGACTTGAGTAGTTGACCCAGAGACCATATAAAATGCAAGCCTAATATAATTACTATCTGTTCTTTATAGAAAAATTTGCCAAATTCTGGTATATGCCATTTCTTTAGTACTTATCAGAAGCTTCATGTAGGGATCATACTTTGATGTTTCTGTATGTCTTCTCAATGAGTTTGAAGCCCCCTGAGGACAGGGTCTATGATTTGTACATGTTTTGAACACTTTTTAATACTTAGCTCAGAATAAGTTATTAATGAACATTAACTAATCAATCAATTTCTTCTTGATTTTCTTTGAAAGAGCACAATTTACCCAAATTCTCTGTAAGATGTTTCTGGTACCAAAAAAGAAAGAGAAAATGATATCTTGTTACTTTCACACCATTTCAGTCTCGTTGTTTGTGATGCAAAGTGGGCACAGCCTACTCACATTGGTTAGCTTCAAATTTTCTCTGAAAGTAAAGTAAAACTCAAAGGGATAGCTAGGTATTTCTTCCTAGTAGTCCGGAAAATATTACCTTTTCTATACACAATTACATAACTGTAATACTTTCCCCATCGACTATATACTGATTCCAACAACCCCAAAACAGCTGCAAAACACACGCGCGCACACACACACACATGCGCGCGCACACACACACACACACACACTATAAGTACTAGCAGACATAATTTAGATTGGCAGAAGTTGATCAATACTGTTAAAAAAGAGAAGGCCCAAAATGGAGTCACTTTTGCTATGCCCCACATCACTAAACTAAGACTTAATACCTAACTTAATTACAGTTTCAGCTTCTCCCAGGAATGGAATCTTAAATCAGTCAATCAGGAATTACCTAGGCAGCACTAGTGAGGTAATCCATCTGGTAGACCCTGCTGTCCCCTAGAGGAAGGTGACCTTGCCACAACCAATCCATTTTTTGCTCATATAACTTTCTTTCCTGCTCCTTTCTGCCTATAAAAATGTTTAATTTTCTACAGTTCCTTGGAGCTCCTTTCTCTCTGCTAGAAGGGATGCTGCCTGATTCATAAATCATTGACTAAAGCCAACAAGATCTTTAAAATTCACTCAGTTGAATTTTGTTTTAACAGTATTGGTTGCAGCAGTGGGATCTGAAGGAAACTTCTGATGGCTTCAGGGATGATGAGAAACACAGGTCCTGGTACCAATGAACACTTTGGGTTCCCTGCCTTCCTCACCATCTCCAAGAGCTGTGGGTAAGTTCTACTCAGTTTTGAGCTCCACTGTCTTTGCATTAAGCTCCTGATCTAATTGGCTTTCCAGTCCAGAGCAGCTTAGCTTAAGCTAGCACAGTTCCACCCAGAGCCCAAGCCCCTAGTCCTTGCTTCAGTCTGCAATTCCCCATTTGATTAGAATCCCAGCCCTTGGATCAGTCTCCAGATTCCACATTGAGAACTGCTGGTGGTTCAGTCTGTAGTTACACGTTTGATTGGAATCCCAGTCTGCAGTCCCTTTTTGTTGGGGTCTGTTGGTTCAGTCCTTTCCCCATTGCCACATTGGGAACTGCTGGAGGGCCACACAAGGCCTTCTATTGACCAGTTCACAGTAATATCTCTTTGACTACTACTGGTGTGTTAAGGTAAAGCTATTGCTAATGGGAATCTTGAAAGCTAAAACCTGAAAATTTGGTGGGTGCCAAGCACTTAAAAGCTGTTAGAGCACATGCCACCTAACTCTAAGACTCCTGTGTTAGGATAAATTGGTCCTAGAAAGGGTTAGATGGACACCTGCAACCTCAAGAAAGTTTCCATGCAATGAGGTACACTGAAAACACAATCCCCAACGCAGCGCAACATCCCTCTTAGGTATTAGTTTGGCTCTGAGAGACCCAAGACTTAGCTAAAGAAATGGGATCCTTAAGTTCCAAAGAGTTGAGCATGCTACCTCCAGCACACCTGCTTCTTTTATATCTAAGAACTGTGGTCCCAGAAGCTGTAGATATCTACAAAAATGTCAAAATATTATGAATACCACCTAGAATTACAATGGCCATTAAGAGGAGCATTCCAATTAGAAAAGATTATTTAAGAAGTTCCCTTGAAAGCAAAGACTACCAAATCAAATGAACAGAATGGGACACCTATTTTAATTGACATGCCAAAGCCTATAAAAGGCTTCAAAATTCCAAAACAGCTTTATTGAAGGATTCATTACAAACTGCTAGTGAAAAATTGAAGACACAATAAGTACCTAAATCAAAGGACGATGGGACTGACACAATTCCTACTACTCTCCTCTATCTTCCTTTACTTGAGTATTCATTCTACTACCCCTTTTTCTAAATTGTCTTTCCACCCTGCAGACTATTACATGACTATAAACAAAAATCGGCCAAATTAGTGGCCTTACAGATACTCCCATAACTACCCTAGAAGGAAGGTCCCCATGAGGCAGGAGACAGATGGGCCCCAGGCTGAGCAGCTGGAAACTGTCCCCTGTGGACAGATACTCCAAGATAAAGATAATGGCAGGAGCAAGAAGGAGTTGAGTCCTGCTTGAATAGAAGATAAAGAGACCACATATTTTTCATTCTTGAGGTCAAGGAGATGTCCCAAACTACACATGCACAGAAAGGCTCCTCAGAGGTCACAGAAGGAAGGAGGTGCCAGACCATAATGTGTTCTTATTCCCAGAAACCCTTGCACTGGAATCCATCTTGGCTAAAAGATGCACACACACACAGGGGAGGGCCCTGAGTTAGACCAAATATGGACTCAACGCCAGACAAAGCAAGAAGACTGGCCAGAGGAAACCTAGAAAAACTGCCCCATATAAGTGATTTGAACTACCTTACGGATGCAACTCTTTCTCTGAGCCCTCCCGTGTGTGTCTATCCATACGTGCTTTTTTCCTCCTAATAAACACTTTACTTGTTTCACTACATTCTGTCTCTTTGTTGAAATTCCCTTCTCTTAAGCAGACGACCCAGGACCTTGTCACTAGCCACTGGCCCTCATGATCTAGTGGTTAGGATTTGGCGCTTCACTGCCATGGTCTGGCTTCAATCTCTGGCCAGGGAACTGAGATCCTGCTTCAAGCTTCTGCAAGCCAAGGCTACCCAAGATCACCCATATTGACTCTTTCCAGGTTAACAGGACTCTGAGAGAATTTGTGGTAAACTGCTACATTTTTCCCTTAAGCAGTGAAGGGGAAACTAAAATTCAAATTAATGGAAAACCTTATCAAATTCTGGGAGATGCCACGCTTGAAGATGGGATCTTGGGAAAACTGGTAAAAGCCAGAGAAGCATGAGAATTCTTACCAGTGTCAGCATTCCTGAATCTCTGTAGTACACTGTTGAAAGAGAAAAATAAAATTTCATGTTGTCCTTTTATTTCCAAAATCAGACCCATTGATATTGATCCTTTGTCTCCCAGAGATAGCTGTTACCTTCTTGTTTGTCCTGTTTTGTGTCCTGAGAACTCAGCTTGGTAACCGTCAGAAATGTGGGTTGAACTCCATTTGCAGCTAGAGTCTATTGCCAGCATTCAGAGAAATTTTCTATTTGGCTATCTTTGGGAGTGGCTCTGGATCTTAGGAGGGTAATATTTTTGCACTCTCTTTGGAAACACATCTTGGGCCCATGGGGTTGTAAATGAAAAATGTTGCCGCCATATTAGTAAACAAAGGATGTGCAGCCATCAAGCCACTAGAGCCACCCCCAACGGTGCACCCTGAGGGAACTCAAGATGGCAAAGAACAGGATACTGGCCCTAGATAGCTAAGGTGCTTCTCAAAGGAATGATTTTGATGAGCCCAGAATCTTGTGTCTTCCCATACACAGAAATGTACTAAATTCATTAACTTGAGATATCTGGTTTTCTTTAATTAACAGTAATCTTTTGATGTTCCAACTACCTGATTTTTGTTGCAAAACTCCTAAATATCCTGGCTACTCCCTTACCTGCTCAGAGCAGTCTTTCAGAGCTATCTGAGAGGCTACCTCCCAGGCTTGAAGTCCTCAGAAAGTCCACTGAATAAAATATAATTCTCAACTTTTAGCTTGTGCATTTTTTTTTTCAGTTGACAGCGTTGTTCAATACTGCCAGAAATATTTTTGGCCTCTTCCCCTAAACTAAACCAAAATTATGTACCCAGAGGGATAGAGAAAACTTCTGAAGCTTTTGTGAAAGAATTCACTAAAACATTCCAAAGACAAACAGCTCTACATTCTGCACATAAAAATCTTTTGATTTCCATCTTAGTTGGAAATCTTCTCCCTGATATAAAAAAGCAAATTAAAGATAATATGGTTGGATGGAAGGATCAGCCCTTTGATATCATTTAGGCTGCAAACCAATTCTTTGAGGTATTAAAAGCAACTGTCCTTATCTTACAAATCTTTGCAAGACCAGAAATGTGCTTCCAGAAAGAATTAAAAATTCACCTATCCTTTTAACCAAGCCCCAAACCTCCCCTAATTTATCTCAAAAGGCTTGTAAGTATTGTAAAAATTCTGGCCTTAGAAAACAAAAGTCCTTCTTGGAGAAACTTGCATACTTTCCCTGTGCCTTTGAGATGTAAATGTTCTACCTGGTTTTCTTCAGGAACTCTTATCTAGGCCGTCTCTTTGGAATACACACTTTAGGAAAATAATTCTTACCAGAAGGAAAGGGGAAAAAGTTATCTGGAATTTAGGTAAATGACAAATCTTAAGTGTCTTCTTCATAACTATTAGTAAAAAGACTTACCATGTGAGAAGATAATCTTAACTTATTCCATTTGCCAAAAACACAATTTGAATCCTACTTCTTTTATAAATTAGTTGAGTTTAGTATTATCGTACTCATCTCATGGCTACAATTTTAAGACAAAAATTATAAGATCCCTGTTTGTGTCTTTATGTTTATGTATGCCTATAAATGTATGTTAAAGATGTGTGTTGCAAAACTTAATTTGTAAAAAGCTCTATTTACCTGACTTAAAAACAAACAAGCACTGTATAAATTAAGTATACTCTCAGAACTATAAAAACTCTCCCAGATATTTTTCAAGTTCATGTGATCAAGGATAATCTTCAGTAAAGAAAAGCTGCTTTAAGTTTGTTGGTTTAATTAAAATAGACATGTCTTTAGAGTTATCAACATTGATATTATTGAAAACAATGCAAACATGCAACTCTTACTTTACCTGGGTTTATTAGTCAAATAATTTCATGTTATCTCTGTTGCAAAATTTTTCAGCAAGAAAAACAGCTTGAGGTGATGGCTGACTTTGCCTAATATCTCATGAAGTTTTTGTGGGTAGTCTAAATGTAATTGTTGGGAGTAAGTAAGTTAAATAGGTGTGAGTGGGATAAGGATTTTTAGGTGAACTTTGCAGCAATGATTGTTTTTTATGGTATGTCTAGTTAGTTTCCCCAAATCTTTTTGGTAACTTGAAACCTTAGAGTTTTACTGAGTTAAATTAAATTATGGATAGTCATTAAATGTCTAGCTCATTTCCCAATAAAACAAAATATCGAAACACATTAATCACTGAACATAAGTTTATCTACTTTTGACTCCTTATTACCAAGAAAATAATATCTGTTTCTGTTGGTAAACATGTTTTGTGCCCCATTGAAAAATTGTGCTATGAGGAAGCATGTTTCTAGAAGTTATGAAATGTCTTTATAAATTTGCCAATTCACAGAATGCTAGTGTAACAGACAGTCCACAATTGCTTACATCTTAGCTTTCACTAGGAATTAAGGATTCTAGGGTTAAGAATTTTAATTAATATGTGTAATTAAAACTACTTAGAAGTAAGAAGGGTGAAAGGGAACAACTGTGTGTGAAAAGTAAGTAAGGAAAGTAAAATGATTGATTGTCACAAAATGAAAAAGAGGAAAAACATATGACAAAATCTGAAGAAATATTTTAAAAGTTGTAGAAGGTTTGTGGAAAAGAATCTATGGAAAGGAATTTTATGTGTGGTCAAGATGGTTAAGATTGTGATGAATTTATCTAAGTTAAAAAATGAATTTTAATATCAAAGTACACTAGTGCAAAATTGGAATTTAGTGTTCTCTTTGTTAAAAGGACAAAATTTTTACTGGACTTTTGGTCTGTTTGGATAAGAAAATTGTGAAAGTTTGTTTACCTTTTAAGTAATCTACCTAGACAGCAAAGATTTTCTATCTTATCAAAATAATTTACTGGGTGCCATATTGTCTTTATCAGCTCTTTGATTATTCAGCTCTTTGATCAATACTGAGAAAATTCAATCTTCTCCATATTAAAAGAGCTAAGTTTTGTTCACAACTATGTGGTCTTCTGTATTTGCCTTTAACATCTTCTATCGTTACTTTGGTCAAATGGGTAATTTAGTATTGTTTCATAATTTTCTGTGATCTTTTTAGTCAAGTATCCAAAATTTTTTATACTCTTGACACACTTCCCAAAATCAAATTCTAAATGAAGTCTTTTTGACTTGAAACTAACTTTGGGATTTTCCAGAGGACTTCTGGAACATCTCAAAAGAATTGTTCTCTCTTCTTATAAAAAAAAGAGAGAGGGAGACAGAGACAGAGAGGTTAAAACTAATTAGGCTTATTTGATATGTTAAATTACATGGGAAGCATTGTCAAATAAGAAATAATACTAAGCCTTCTTTAAGTTGTTTTTTTGTTTGTTTTTTTTTGCGGTGTGTGGGCCTCTCACTGTTGTGGCCTCTCCCATTGTGAAGCACAGGCTCCAGACGCGCAGGCTCAGGGACCAAGCCTCTCCACAGCATGTGGGATCTTCCCGGACCAGGGCACGAACCCGTGTCCCCTGCATCGGCAGGCGGACTCTCAACCACTGTGCCACCAGGGAAGCCCAAAGTTATATTTTTCCAGGTATATAAGTTCTAGAAATTGCATGAAATTTCTGGAAATCTGATATGTCCTAGTATAATATTATCAGTCATAGTTCCGGTTATTATCTTAAAATGTATATTACAGAAATAACTACATTTACTTATCAAATGAACTCTCATCAGATCTTTAACAATGGTCATTTTTAACTCTTTTGTCATTTATAGATAGTTATTGTTTTACTCTGATGTTTTGGCAAAAGTGATACTCATGGAAAGAGCCTTACCAAGTACTCCTGACCATTGAACACTACTGTGAGACTAGAAGGCTTTGAATCTTGGGTACACATCTCACAGCTGAGGAAGGCTCAGATTGCTGGAGACCTCTGAATCCAACTGACTAGGAAGAGAAGTAGCTGACATCAAGGTAGACTGAATCCACCCAAGATACCAGATCAAAAGGCTTCATACTTTACCTAAACATAAAACCTTTTCTTCTTCCTTTCTTTCCTTTACTCTGGCATTGGCCTGGAAAGATAACACTATCTATCATCTGTGTCTCCCCGGCCATTACTAAGGAGAGTAACTTCAGACTGCTGGATTTGTCATCAAAAACTCTGTTCACGAGGCTAAAGAACCCCTGGTCCTTCCTGTGACCAATTTTTCTTTGATTCCCAATGTCACCATAAACTATAATTGATCCCCTTTAGAAGTCACTTAGAGTCTGACGTTTATAGCCAGATTATCCAATGCCTTTTTTTGACCTTTCCTTTATTATAACTGGACTTGCCCAATTAGACACAAATATCTATGCAAATCATGGTATATTTCCATCTCCACATTCTTACGTTATCTGATATTCTTATATGATCTGATTTAGATCTGTCCTCAATCATGAAAAGATCTCACCAGCAGCACCAATCTTTGCAAGGAATTTAGAACAACATTCTTTTTCAGTTTGGGAGATTTACTTCCCAAATGCACTGAAAGCCTAATTGACCCCTGGCTTGCAAACACAACAATTCCTGCATATGAATCCATTAACCGTGTCACCTTAGTAGTAGTGGTTTGTGCCCCAATAGGATTTCTTTGCCTGTGGTGGTTATCGTTCTCCTTGAGCCTATGAATGCCTAGATGACTGGTGCATAACGAAACAATGCCTCACAGTTTATCTAACTGTGCTCCTAACTGTCCACAATCAAACTGAGATATCTCATTGGTCAACTCCCCTGAATTTACACTGTCAAGTTAGAAAGGACCTACCAGGAAGTATTCCTGATCCAGAATTCACTTCCTTTGGCAGGTCCCTACTTCCCTATTTAGGAGTGAGTATGAATGAAGCTATGATCAGGAATCTCTCCTTAACCGTTGAAGATATTGCAGAACCCACTGCTAAAGCAATAGCTGTCCAATAAAAATCCTTAGACATTCTGGCCAAAGTTGTTCTTGATAATAAAATAGTACTTGGTTATCTTTTAGATGAGCAAGGAGGTGTCTGTGTTGTAGCCAACATCACTTGCTGCACCTGGATTAACACTTCTGGGGAAGCTGCATAAGATCACTGAACAAGCCACTTGTTCAACAAGCCAGTAGCTTCAGTGGGGTCCTTCTCTAACTTATTTGATCTTGATTGGTTTGGGAATTACCCTGTTTATAAATAATCATAGTAATCTCCCTGGTGTGCCACATTCTCTCAAAAGCTTTAAAAGCATGTTCACAGCCTCTACAAAGCAAGCAAATGATCTCCCTAAAACTAGAATGTCAGAAAAGGAAAGAAGAGAATGATCATCTTCAAAAATGTCAACCTGAAGTTGTGACCTGTAAATACCACAGAGATTCAGCAAAAAGACATCAAGGGCTTCCCTGGTGGTGCAGTGGTTGAGAGTCCGCCTGCCGATGCAGGGGACACGGGTTCGTGCCCCGTTCTGGGAAGATCCCACATGCCGCAGAGCGGCTGGGCCCGTGAGCCATGGTCGCTGAGCCTGCGCGTCAGGAGCCTGTGCTCCGCAACGGGAGAGGCCACAACAGTGAGAGACCCACGCCGCAAAAAAAAAAAAAAAAAAAAAAGCGGTATCTGGGAGTTCTGTTAATGCCTTAAATTTTGATCACATCTCTCAGGCTGAGGGGAATTGCTAAAAAAGATAAAACAGGCCCCAAATGGAGTCACCTATGCTAAGTCCATCATCACCAAGCCAAGATTTAATACCTAACTTACAGTTTCAGGCTCTCCTAGGAATGGAAGCTTAAACCAGTCAAACCTGAATTACCTGGTCTGCACTATGAGGTAATCACCTGACTGACCCTGCTGTCCCCTAAAAGAAGGTGCCGTTGCCATAACCAATCTGCTCTTTGCTAGTATAACTTCCTTGTACTATTCCCTTCTGCCTATAAAAGTCTTTCATTTTGTACAGTTCTTTGGAGCTGCTTTCTATCTGCTAGAAAGGATGCTGCCCAATGCATGGATCATTAAATAAAGCCAAGAAGATCTTCAAAATTTACTCAGTTTCATATATATATATATATATATATATATATATATATATATATATATATATAATACAGTTCTCTGATGACCATCACTCTGGGCTTTCTAGTGGCGACTTGGTGGACTGAGTGGCCTGACTGAGACCTATGGTCACAGGCAGGATGGTCCTGCGATAGCCTGTCATTTTAATACCGGAAGTTGCCTACATAATAAGCCTCTGCTGGATCAGAATAGAGGAGACAAGAAGCTCTTTGCATGGTGATGTTATCGATTCTGAAGAGTTCACCAGCCAACATTTGTCAGGGCAAATGAAAATCCTAAGCTAAAAGTGGTGAAAGAAGCTCTTTTCAAAAGCCAGTAAGGAAATCCTCTTCATTATTAGCAACTTTTATACACTCAGATGGAGTAAATCAGCCATTCAAAAATGCTCATTTAGTTCGTTCGGTGCCAAGAAGTGGGTCCCAATGGTGTGCATGTGGTTGACACACATAACTGCATTCTCATGGCTCCAAGTGGTTGAGTATGCTGGGCTGAGTTACCCACTTGTTAAATCCACCTACAATTTGTTCTCTACCCATGAATACAATTTCCTGAAAAAGAAAAGGAAACATTCTCAGAGTTCTCCAGCTTCACCACTTCCATTCAGTCTGACTCATCTTTGTTCCTGGATAAATGTGAGGACTGGCTTAGGGTTAGATGTGATGTGATCTTTCTCAGGTCTGGCCCTGGTTGGTGGCCCAAGTAGAAAGAGTCTGATTTTTCTATCATGAAACTGCAGCAGCAGATATGTTTGAATCTATAGAAAGTAGCCTTTTTATAATACTAACAATTTTCTGTAGTTTTCATTTTTATGATGTCTACTGGTTGAGAGGTAATAGGACTTCGTAGAATTTACACTCTAGTGGTTTGATAAATATATACATGTTTAAAAAGAGTTTCACGGGAAAGTAAACATTATTTATCAGGGCTTTAGTTTCTCTTATATTTGCCTTAAGCTGAGCAGTATTATAAGTTGTTTGTTTGATTTTTATTTATTTTTCTTTTATTTGGCTTTCTCTCTAGATCCTAATTGAATCCAAATAAAAACAGCACTTAAGCACCCCTGAATATGGCATAGGGGGAAATGTGTATATCCTTGTCTTTATATTATCTTTTGTTCACATACTAAGGGCGTTGGAAGGCAAAATGTGGTGAGGTGCTATTTTATACCATGTTTCGTGCTTATCAGTAATTTTTTCTCTCTGACCTTCTGCCTCACCCAATTAATTTTGTTGAACTGCTCACATACTAGGAGAACATTGGAGGGGGGGGGAATAATGTTAGTACTATTGAATATAATCTTGGAAGAAAAGCTGTGCAATTATTCAAAGACCTAATCTTATCTCTGTTTCATTTTTATATCACTAGTCTACATTTAAAAGTATTAGATATACTGTTCTGCTGTCCCACACCTTCAAACCCCAGTAAATAAATGCTGCTAAGTGCCACCAGGAGTGAAAGAGCTTGTAATGAGAAGTGTGAGGAGATATGCACTCCATTCATCATTCTGTTCAGTCCAATATTGAGGCTCTTGTTATCAGCAGGATTCGTGGTGGTGTCATCGTGGCTGGCATAAATCTTCTGTCAGTGTGGGTCACACTGATGCCCTATTAAAAGTCTGCTTTCACCTAATCACAGAATGACCTTTCAATGTCTTTAATTAACCTCTGACCTGAACCATCCCAATGTCTTGTTGGTAGGTAAATCTATGGCTTGACATTTGCTTATGACACTATATTTGTCTTGGTTTAATCATCGTACCTTTCATATGATGGCTTGAATGAAATACAGTTGGGATCCCTGCTAATAGATTAATTTTTAAAAGGTTAGAACATAATATTTTCTTCTGAGCTCCCAGTGATATCTTTGCAGACATTTCCCCCTGGGGAGTTTGGGGTCTCCCATTAAAGTAAATTCAGGTGAGCCTTCAATTTCACCAACAATGTCATCTTTTCTACTCAAAGTTATTCCTTTGGAATGGCATGGGGAGCCAGAAGTATTCTAGATCCTATGAATGACCAGAGGACAAATGCTTTAAAATACGATCCATCCTTACTTGTTCAAGACAAGAGAATACAGCAGTGGCATGGGATTAAAAGAAATCAAGAAAGAAGGGAGGGAGAGAAAGAGGGAGGAAGACACATCTCTCTTCCGGGAATGTGCTTTTCTACTCTGGAATATGTGTGTGCCTCAGGTCCTGAGACTTCTTTGGATAATAAAATTTCATTCCTCCACTAAGAGGAACCCTGTTGGTGACTTCTTACTTGAATTAGTAACTATTACAAATATAAAATATTTATAAAGATACACACTTTTCTTACATACAAATGTAGTTATAAATTGATTGACATGGTTACTAATTCATTTAAATTGAGTAGGTCATTTAAAATGACACATTGTGATAGGCCTATAAATCATAACATTATCTGAATAAAGAAAAAGTTTTCAGCTACCTAAGATTTATTTAATTTTATACTCAGTCAGAAGCCCCATGAAGGGTTTAGACTAGATGATCTCTCAGATCTTTTTCAGTTATAAAAGTCTATGATTCAAAGTCTCAGTATGACAAATTCTAGGTTTATTGTGCCTGAATTCAAAAGGGTTTCCTGCCTTTAAAATACAATTTAGAAGTTATATTAAAGACTGTAGAAGCTGGAAAGTTTTCAAGTGTCCCACCTGCCTTTGCTCTCTTCCCTGCCTCTTCCTCCTACCTGGGCCTTTGTTGACTCACCTGTAAAGTGAAGATAATAATACCTACCAGTAGAATTGCTTTAAAGATTAGAGAAAATGTGCATATAGCACCCAAAACAGTGTCTGGCATGCAGTGCTGTTCAATTCATTGTGAATGCTGGTGGATCTGTTAGTACCTGCAGCATTTGCTGATTGATATTACCTCTTCAGTTGATGCACTAGCCTGACCCAATCTCTTTTCTTCTAAAATTATACAATTTAATGGTTAACAACTTTGGAGTCACTCTTGGGTTCAAATACCTGCTCTATCAGCAATTTTCTGGCTGTATTATCATGAGCAACTTACTTAAGCTTCCACAATTTCTCATCTATAAAATGGGAAATCAGTTGTACCTATTTAATGGATCTGCTGAATGAGATAATGCATGAAAGGCACCATGTCTGATTTTGCTCCATATTTTATCCTCATTACCTAGTAGAGTACCTGGCATACAGTAAGCACTCAATAAATGCTAAGATTTAGGTATTAGGTATAATCTTTCTATTATTTAATTATATATCAATGTTACATATATATTATCAGTCATCATCATCAATGAACTTGTTCTATTTCTGTCTTACATCTTCTTTGGTTTCGAAGTGGTGGTTACATATTTTAACAAAAGTTGGTTTTGGTTAGGTCCTAGGCTGAAGTGGGGAAGTGATGTTTACTAATGATATCATCCATTTTGCTTAATTATTCATTTATTTAAGAAGTATTTACTGAGCAGATGTTATGTGTCAGGCTCTGGGGATACAATGGAAAACTGAAAGACACACAATCCCTGCTGTCTTGGAGCCAAGATTTTATGAGAGAGAGAGACAGATATTAATCAAAGAAAGACACGAATAAGTGAAAAATTATATAACTTTGCCAAAGACCATGAAGGAGATATACACAGCATTATGAGGGGGCTTTAACATAGGCAGAGAAGTGAGAGGAATCTGAAAGAGGAATACCAGAGGATAAAGAAGCCTAACCACATGAGGGTTTATATGCCATGTTAAGAATTCTTTTTCTTATCCTAAAGTTAATGGGAAGTAGGGAGTAGTGTATGTTGAGTTTTGTGTTTCCAAAAGCTTACTTATCTTGATGACCATATGGAAAGTGAATCAGAAGGAGACCAGGGCATAAAGGGAGATGTTAAATGTCTATGATTTACATTGTATAAAATCCTAAAGGGTAGTCTCCACCATGATTCTTTCTTTGTATCTCAGAATAAAGTTAGACTGATGCCTTCTTCATAGACACCAAAAAAGTAGAAGGAGACAGGACCCTGCCCCCCAAATATGTAAACCTTTCCTTTCACAGTTAGTAGCAATACCAAGGACCAAGAGATACCACATAGGCCTCTGAATTTATTCTTCTCCTTGGCTGCTTTTGCTGTGACCACAAGAGAATAAGGCTATCTATGTTTACTGCCTTATATTACAGGCAGTCACTTGCCCTCTAATTGGAGGGTTGAGTGTCAAGTCAATGACCTAGGCTCATAAAACCTCACTGGTTATTATACTGATAGGACTAGGCTACAACGTAATTAGAGTTATGAAACTCACCTCTAAACACTAGGTCCAACAAAACCACCTCTAGCTAGAGAGCTCTCATGGCAACCAACATCTGAAAGAGGTAAGGTGGCTAGTTTATTCATATTTCCTCCTTCAAATATTATTCAACTCTTATTATATAGTAGGTACCTTCTAAGTTTTAAATGGTGAACTAAGTCCAGCCTTGAGGGGGACATCTGCTACATCATGTGGTTTAAGGGAAGGGCTAACACTTATGAACTTACTGGGTACTTGATATTTTATATAGATTATCTGACTTGGTCATCAATACAACTGTACAAAATAGAAATTGTGATCTCCACTTTGGGAAAGTTGGGATTTGAACCTAGATCCATTTACATGCAGCCCTTGCTCTTCCATCACACCACACGCTATTTACCAAGGAGACCCCTTTCAGAGGTAGCTCCACAAAAAGGGGAAGGTGGCAAGATTCACCCTCTCTCCAGTGCCTTCTTTTTTAAAACCACAGCAGAGCTTCTGAATCTCAGCACTACTGACATTTAAGACTGGATAATTCTTTGTTGCATGGGGCTGTCCTGGGCATTGAGGATGTTTGGCGACATCACTGGCCTCTATCTACTACTTGCCAGTAGCATTCCACTTGTGGTGACCAAAACTGTCTCCGGACATGGCCAAATGTTCCTGGGGGGCACAATTGTCTCTGGTAGGGAAGCACTAGTGGAGAATACAAGCAAGAGGTCAAAGGACAGAACACTGAGGTGCACCAATATTTAAAAGGAAAGAAGAGGAAAAGAAATTATTGTGAAAAACCAAGAGACGAGAGTTTCAAGAAATAAATGGTTGACAAAACTACAATGAGGTACCACCTCACACCGGTGAGAAAGGCCATCACTAAAGAGTCTACAAATAACAAATGCTAGAGAGGGTGTGGAGAAAAGGGAACCCACCTGCACTGTTGGTGGGAAGGTAAATTGGTGCAGCCACTATGGAGAACAGTATGGAGGTTCCTTAAAAAACTAAAAATAGAATTACCATATGATCCAGCAATCCCATACCTGGGCATATACCCGGACAAAACTATAATTCAAAAAGATACATGCACCCCTATGTTCAAAGCAGCACTATTCACAATAGCTAAAACATGGAAATAACCTAGATGTCCATTGACAGATGAATGGCTAAAGAAGATGTGGTACTTATATACAACAAAATACTACTCAGCCATGAAAAAGAATGAAATAATGCCATTTGCAGCAACATGGATGGACCTAGAGATTGCCATACTGAGTGAAGTAAGTCAGAAGGACAAAGACAAATACCATATGATATCACTTATATGTGGAATCTAAATTATGGCACAAATGAACCTATCTACAAAAGAGAAACAGACTCACAGACATAGAGAACAGACTTGTGGTTGCCAAGGAGGAGGATGGTGGGGGAGCGAAGGACTGGGAGTGTGGGATGAGCAGATGCAAACTAGTGTATAGGGAATGGATACACAACAAGGTCCTACTGTAGAGACCAGGGAACTCTATTCAATATCCTGTGATAAACCATCATGGAAAAGAATATGAAAAAAAGAATGTATGTGTATAAGTGAGTCACTTTGCTGTACAGAAGAAACTGGCACAACATTGTAACTCAACTATACTTTAATAAAAATTTTTTTTAATTACATATGAAGAAGAAAGAAATGGTTGACAATTCCAGAGAACTTATATAAAATATGGATAGAAAGAAAATATTCTTTGAAATTGATAATGAGGAGGATCTTGGTGACCTCAGGGAGATAAATTTCAGGGGATTAAGTTTCAGGGGACTAGGAGAGGATGAGGCAGAAGCCTAGCAGTGACGTAAGTGGAACGCATGGGATAGAGCTAGTGAGAGTGGCCTCTTCTTTCAGTAAGCTGGAAAATACTGCACAAGTGATTCTGTGCAAACTCTGGGCATAGAACTTAAGATATTAGAAGTTTCTATTTTCTGTATCTTGAAATACTCTCTCTGGGAGTCCCAAGCCGCCCTATGAAAATCCACCACCACACTGTGATCACAGTCTCAGCTGAACCCAGCCCGCCCCCATCCTTGCCAAGTGGCAAACCTGCAATTGAAGGCATCTTGGGGCTCTAGACCAGCCCACCCACCAGCTGAACACCCTTAAGTCACCTGTGTCAAACCTACTTGGAGCAGAAGTACCCAGCAGAGTCCTGACTAAATTCCTGAGCCACGAAGTCATGAGATACTATAAAATGGGAAGTTTTAGGATGGTTTTTTTAGCCAGCAATATATACCTGGACCAGAGTGAGGTGCTAATCCAAGTTGCCTTCTTCCAGTCATGAGATTTAAGGAAAAAGGATGTTAAACTAACTGTCATCCTGTCCCCACTGCTCTGAGAGTAACTTTGAAGGATGTTTTGTGCCATTAGCAGGTGATGGCCAAGTACTCAGACTCTAGAGTCCCACATACCCAAGTTTACATCTTAGCTTCTCTGCTTCCTAGCTGTGCAAAATTCAGTGAGACATATTTATATAAAGTTATATTTATTTAAACTTGCATAGTGCCTGGCACAATTAATACTCGGTAAATGTTAGCTCTTATTTAAACAATGAGTTTTTCCATCAGAGGGTAGCAAATCATCACATTTTTTATCAAATGAGCCTGACTTGGACTCACTTCATCCCTCTCAACTAGCAGGACCAGTGAGAACCTTCTTCCCTCACTTTCTGCTTCTTCACAACCACAACCGCAAGTCTGTCCTTGTTGGTCTTCTGGTGCTTTCCTCTGCTTCTCACTGTTTGACCTACAAACCTTCTCACACACACACACACACACACACACACACACACACACACACACCCACATGAGAAAACCTCTAAACCGCAAGTTCTCCTGCAGGAAATGTGAGTATTAAAGGATTGACTTCTGAATGTCTTTTTAGCAACCACGAAACTTTCAGTTCCAATTTGTGTGACATGTGAATCGCTCCTGTTGGAAATAACTGGAAAGAAAGAGAGAACTAGGTGTTGGGAATAGCAAAGAAAGAATAAAGGCAAAGGAGGAGTAGAAGTTTTTGTAGTGAAACATTAGGAATTCTGAAGGAAATTGAAAAAAAGAGAAAGACATCTATTTATGCCAGAAAGCAAAGGTCTAAGCTGTATATGAACAGGGCCAGGGGTAGAGTGGAGGCTGGAATCCTGGCTATTGAACAGATATATTTCAAATACACAAAATTAGACATGAAGGTCATCCAAGGCTTTTTCCATCTCAGGGACCCAAACTACTCTACATTTCTGAAACCACAGGGGACCCAAGATCTTGGAGATTGGAGTTAGTAATTCTGAGTCATAACATTAACAAACATTGAACAGGTAGAGGACAAGACACAGAGAGCAAATGCCTCCTAACCAGCATACCAGCACAGTACCTGAAAAAAAATTTACAAACATCTCATTGATCTGCTCCATGAGGGAATTCCTACAAAGTCGCTAATAAGCAATGGGTGTTAAGATAAAATTAATTACACAGAGCCCATCATAACTAATTTAAATGGGTGAAAGGTCACCAGAAACTTTAGTGTGCTCCTTACTGTTTTACCTTCACAAACATAAGAATATAAGGTGAGTGACAACCTCTGAACTTTAACCCCAATTTTCATACTGTTAAACGTTCCTTATCTTCCATGGGCTTTTTGAGAAGAAAACTGAGGATCAGTGCATGTGGAGGGCAGCTGGGGGAAGGGACGATCCTAGGAAGGCATGGACTTAACAGAATGGTAGCCAGTAGCCAGGAAGAGTCCATCAGGATCCTTGCAGCACCATGGGTGGGAACAAGCCGACTTTGTAGAAATAAATTGATTGGATGCCTTTTGAGTCAAAATACTTAGGATGCATCTGCCTTGCTGAGAACTATTCCTTGTGACCACAGGGCACACAGCCACAGACCAACCGTTTCATATTTGCAGTGGTTCCTGTGAGCACTAAAACGTCTCCACTCAGCCCCACTTAGACCTCCCTCCCACCAACCAGGGCTTTTCTTGGCAGGGGTCAAGTGTGAGTGGCGAGTAGGAGGGAGAAAAGCCAGATCGCACGTTCATAAAGGGCCTGAAATTTATATTTTTGACATTTTCTTCAAATAAAGTTATATAAACACTATACTTTTGGAGGGTTAAAATATTAATTTTAAAAATGTGAACAATTAACATTTACCATGTATGTATGCCCCTGTTTGGGCAGCTTCTTCTTAGTATATTTGGATCCTCAGAAGTGGGAGCGCACTCGGTTCTTTCCATCTCTGGGAGGCCCTGTCCAACCCAACAATCACCTATAGCTCTTCTGAAACTTTTAAATGGAAGCCTAGATAGATGTTAAGCTACAGATGGGAGGGATAAGGGAATATGTAATAAGTACAGGCAGATGCAGAGGAAGATACTAAAATCTATTCCACTGAGCCCCAGTAGAAGGAATATCCCTCAGGAGCTGGCGCTCCATCTTTCATCTCTAAATGCCTAATTCATGGTGTAGTGGCTAGAACAGAGTAGGAGCTGAATGCATGTGTGTCAAACGGGTGAATGAATGAATGAATGAACAACACAAACCTGGACAGATGATTCTTTATGCAATATATGATACTGTCAAATTCAACTGCCTGCAAGGGAATCATTTGTCTATGGAGTAGGCAAATTTTCAATCCGAAGCTGACTTCAAGCCATTGCTCAGACCAAGTGTCCAGCTAAAGGAACATAAATGATTTTTCATATCCTACCAAGGAAAGCATACGTGGGAGAAAGAAATCCGCAGCTGGAAAAATCAGAGCATATTCCAAAACCAAAGAGAAATTCCTTTTGGATTGTCAATTATTTGGGATTACCTGGGCCTGGGTCACAGACCATTGGTGTGGATAATCAAGAATTGACTGCAGATGTGGATGTTAAGCCTGCCTGGCTCAGACATCCCCCAGTGGCCTGATCACAACTTCCTCCGCCCCCCACCACACAGAGCCCAGGGTAGAAACGGAGGTGTAAATCCACAGCAAGGCTGGAGGCAGGCACCTCCTACTAATACCCCCAAAGTTTAGATTTTCCCCCAGAGCTTCAGGAATAAATTAGGGTTTGTTATAAACTCTGCAGCAAAGGTACACAGGAGTGAGGGCATCATAGAGAAGAGAATCAGAAGTTGTCCATGCCTGCTGCATTTTCCTAAGTTACTACAACCTCCTAATACATCATGTGTATTAAAAGCAGGGACAACTATGAACGAAGTTGAAGAGTGGGTACTCTGGGCACTGCTGCTGCTTGTCACCTCTGCTTTGTCCCTGACACTTGGCCTCCCCTTGAGTCCATGAGTTGCTCAAGGTCTTTTCCTGACAGCTTCCCCTGGGGGTGATCTACATTCCCAGCCTCTTCTCCTGCCCTGTAACCAGTTTCCTCCTGCACACTCTATTCTGCCAGAGACCTGCCCTCAGCTCTAAAAGGTTAAAGCTAGGATAAGTTGATAAATTAATCTGGGCTTTCAGAGTAAAGTGCTAATGGGCACTCCTTCTAACAAGAGTTTTCAGAAGAACTTTCCCCACATGTGTTGACTTCTCTAATGGAGTAGCTCAGAAGGAGGGCAACAGGTGGAGAGGGTTGAGTGGCATCAGCCAGAGAGAGACTATTTTGGGGTCTGTGAACTGAGGCTTTCAAGACTTCTGGTTTTCTATGACTGGATCTGTCTATAGAAGCAAGTGATGAGCAGTCTTTCCTGTACTGAAGGACAACTCTAGGGTGTCACTTGCTATTTTTCTACCCCAGCGAGCACCTGAGGGCATTTTAGAGGCATTCTACTCTATTATTCAAGTTTCGTGAGAATATTTAAGCAAACACAAAGGGAAACAACTTGAGAAAATATGCTTAGCATCATAATCAATAAGAGGAAGAGACCCACCATGAACTAAGAATTCTGTAGCCCATTCTAGGGAAGGAGAGCATGGGAAGCACATAAACAGAGAGTCTGCCCCTGGTTGAGCTTTATAAAGGAGTTCTTAACCTCACCAGAAAGAGTGGGATAATTTATAGGCTAACATTTTCTTTTAATGTGGATAGCATTTTCCTCATTTATAGTTAATTAGGTTAAGCATGCATGGGGAGCAAGGGAGAAAGGCTTTTACTGATGCTCTAAATGATTAGTAATTTGAATAAAGTAAGGAACCTCTAAAAGATGGAGCACTGCCACACGTTAGCCGGTCTCTCTTCTAAGTGCTAGAACCAGCCCCCTCTGGGGTTGAACCAGACCAGTTTTGAAGAAATTGTGGTCATTAAAGCATTAAGATAGGGCTTCCCTGGTGGCGCAGTGCTTGAGAGTCCGCCTGCCGATGCAGGGGACACGGTTCGTGCCCCTGTCCGGGAAGATCCCACATGCCGCGGAGCGGCTGGGCCAGTGAACCATGGCCACTGAGCCTGCGTGTCCAGAGCCTGTGCTCCGCAACGGGAGAGGCCACAACAGTGAGAGGCCCATGTACCACAAAAAACAAAACAAAAAACAACAACAAAAAAAGCATTAAGATAAAAAGATACAGACTGTGCTAAATATTTTAAACTGGTTTTAAGCCATATGTGTGTATGATGTAAGTGACATTGAAACAAATGACTGAAGACCGAACATATTGGGTATTTGGTGTCCTGGGAGCCACCATGTTGCACTTTGGCCCTTGGGTCACACCAATTTGCCAGGACCCAGAGATAAAGTGGAAGTGATGGGCAAAAAGCATCCCATCTTGAGCTTCAGTTTCCTTATCTGCAAAATGGAAATAATAATAGTCCCCCCTTAGTGTTGCCATTATGATGAAAGACAATAGATGTATTTTACCTAATGAATAGTGGGCACCAATAAGTTAATAATATTGTTATAAGATCAAAACCATTCCTTTTTGTTGGACTGTATTCAACATTTTAGGCATTACTTGTCTTCCTCCTCTTAACCAATCCAGACCTTTTTGGCTTATGGCAGCTATTGCAGGCAAACAAGATGAAACTCCTATGTATACAGTTTACCCTAAAGCTAATCCAGCTGGAAGAGTTCCAAGTACTGTTTCTTTACCAATAATTTTCAACAAACAAAAATATAAGCAACAGAAATTCTTTACCAAGGTTTGCAGGACGTCGTTTGCTTCTATCACTCTGCATTTTCTTTAGGCGTTCCTGGCATGTCAGTAAACCTTCATCATCTTCGCATAGACAGGCGAGTGAAGAGAGCCCAAGGACGTTGGTCTGGCCCTGGCTTCATCACCCCTTCCCTGTGCAGCCTGTGGCTAGTCTTCAGACTCTCTGGACCTCTGATCCACTCTCCACAAAATGCAGACTGTCTTCACTAAGTAAATAAAGTAAATTAAATGAATTAAAACTCTCTCAATTCATGGGTCGAATTGCTTTTCTAGACACAAAGTTTTAATGGCTTAACTGGACCACCCTCTCCCCACATTTCTCTGGCTAGCTTCTCACTGGACTCCTTCTCCTTCATCAGCCTCCTGGTGAGAGGGATGGTGAGATGTTGAGTGGCTTTGGAGCCAGGTAGGCTGAAATCTGAATCTCAGTGCTTCTGTTTACTGGCCACATGAACAGCAAATTGCTTATCAGTCCAGGGCCTCAGTTTGTCTCCCTCTAAAATTGGCTAAAACAGCACAGAGCCCACTCCCGATGTCAGCAGGAGAATAAAATAAGGATTAAAAAGGGCCTAGCACATAGTTGGTATGGAGCAACTTTTAGTTCCTTTCCTTTCAACAATCAAACAGGAAAAGTGGCGGATTTTCAAGACCCCTTCCCTCCATGAACTCTCACATGGGCCCCTGAAAATATTGAAAAGTGAAAAGATTATTTTCAATGGTCTCTAAACACACACACACACACACACACACACACACACACACCAACCCCTAAACTTTCTCCCATCTTCCTCACTTTCCCCGGAAATGAAACCTGCATGTAACTGAGGCCCGCGCAAGAGGAGACCATTTAAAAGAGGCAGGTGAGGAGGGGTCATTGCTTTCCAGAATCTCAGCCACCTCAGCCCCTTAGGCCACTGGCCTGATGAGAAAGAAGATGATTCTTTTTTTCCATTGTTTTAATTTAATTCTAATTGAATGTATGGCTGGAGATGCCTTAAAAGGACTCTTTTTTTTTTCTGGTTAAATGTCCTCGGGGAGTGTACCCCAAGACCTCTCTCTTTGTGATAACTTATTCTGGTCAGCTGAGCTGGGGTCTCTTTATTACATCTCCCGACCACTCCCCTCCAAAGCCCCAGCAGGAGGGGCCCCTGCTGCAGTTGCTGATGACTAGAGAATTACTCAAGTGTGAACTGTTTCACTGTCTGTCACTTTGCTCATTAGGCAAGTGAGAAAATGTATCTATGGCTCCGTCTCACGGTCCTCATTAGCTTGGTGGTTCATTCTCACTTCCCTTATTTGTTTTAAAGATGAAGGCATAAGAAACAGTCTTCCCTTGGTGTTCCTCAGTATAATTTTAAGAAGCAAAAGCTTGGATAATCTTATTATCTTTCCAATAATTGTGTTGTTCAGATGATAGGGAAAGGGTAATTGTCTCTACTGCATTTCCAGCCAGGGTATCCGGGTGCAACTGTTTTAGTTGTACTAAGGATTGAAGTCCTCAGCATTGGGGTAAGATCATGGTGTTTTTGGAAAGATAATAAACAGATACTCCAATGAGCCTGTACCCTGAAAATGTTGTTTTATTTCCTTCCAATACTCTAGTCCCTGTAGGTTAAATATATATGTATATAAAATTAACATGTATATTATATATATATTATTAACATATACGTATATTATTATTAACACCACCTTTGTGTTAAATGTAATTCTATTTCCACCTGGAGATTTAGCAAAAGGATCATTTTTTGGGGGGGTGGCAGTGATATGGGAGGGATATACAGGGTGTATTTAAGATTTGATTTTTATGAACCATTCTTTATAGGCATTTATGGTTGTTTATCCTCCCTAGATTTATTTACTGAGATGGTGAAACAGAGCTGAGATCACCTAATATCATTCAAGATTTTGACATTCTGGTTGCCTTCCTGATAGAAGTGTGTCAGCCTATTTCTTATTTGCTGCACTTGACTTAGGGTGTTTAGGATCCATTTTTGTTCAGCCACAGAAATGTTGTTCCAAATTCATTAGCATCTGTGTGGAGTCCCAGCCACAGATACCCTGTGGCTGATGATTTAAGTGGGGAACATCCGTCCCACGGGGCTAAAAGACAAGAAAAAAAAAAGTTATGTTCTTTTCTTTATCTAAATTTAAAACTTCTCACATGCGTGTAGCATGTTAGAGTTGGCATTAGCTGTTAGCATCAGTTCACACATACTTCTGCATGACCAAAAAAAAAAAAAAAGATGAAGTAGACCGGTAAATATGCAGGTTAGGTTTCTGTTTACTGCATTTTCAAATCTAGAGTTTAAAGTCTAAGAAGTGTGGAGAAAGAGGCATTCTCTTATTTTTTTTTTAAAGCTTGATTCTTTTAATAACAATGCCAGCTAAAATGCCTTGATTTTCATCTCCCTCAACCATTTTCTTCATTCAGAGAAATGAGAATGCACGTAAACCATTCAAGGGAAATATAATGCATTATTATAATATGACTTGGCCTAAGTAGCTAATCACTTTTTATTAACACTTTTTGGCCCAGGGAGTTGGGATTTCTCCAAGCTGACTGTCAGGGTAGGGATTCTGGGAGTCTATATTAGTAATTAGCATTACAAGATCTCGACTCCTGGGGTGATTCAAATTAATACAAAATAAAAGTGCAAATTTCCAAATAGCTTTGAAAGCCATATCTATTATTAAATTTATGTTATTAAAGCCCTTTCCAGCCAGTATGACAGGGGTCCAAAGCAGAGAGTTTCCTTAAATATCTGCACCACTCATCTTGGACTCTTTAAAATTAAATAAAAGAGCATACAATGAAAGATCAAAAGAATTTTCTGTACAATTGAGTTACGCCTTGGCAGTAAAGTTTTCCACCAAACCAAATCCCTACAAAGCGATATGAGTTTCATGGTCACAGTTTGCTTTTGGACTTTCCTTGATACATTTGGCAGCTATCTTGAGAGCATCCAAAGAACCGCTGGCAGCATCAATCACTCATTTCATAAGCAGGCGCTGAGGCGACAGGAGGGCGCTTGGCATATTACCATCTCTGCACCGTGCAACCCCCTCCCGGCAGGAGAAAAGAGAAACAAGAAACAGTACAGCATAGAGACATTATGTAGTCCCCGTCTTCGAATAAGGTCCTACTAATGTGTAAATAACCTGCTTTCTCTAACCATGTCTTTAGCAGACTAAGTGGTTAATTGTTATTGATCAGCTCTGCCCATTGTTCCAATATCAGTCATTATTGAAAATAATCTCAGTATCCTTCATTAAGCATGCATCTGTTTCCATGGGAATGCATTTTTAACACAGAGAGCTACTTGAGTGTTATTGGTTTCACCGGTTGTACGGCACTGAGGGCTGTGGTTGCCCAATCTGTCATAGTTAATCAACTCTCATCTCTTAACACTGGCTGCAGTTATCAATGAGCTAAGGATTAATATTCTGGGCGAAGCAGATGATAAATCATTTGTATATAATTAGTGTACAGCAAGGTTACAGCTGACATGAATTTTTATCTTAATTATGAGAGAAATTTGTTCCATTAATTTAATTTAGTTTGCATGAGTGGCTAGACACCTAACAAAGTTAATCTTACACCTGTCATTACAACATTAAGGAGAGAGCCTAGCGTGCTGAGGCGCCCATCTCGGGTTCTCCCGCTCTGAGGATAATGTTGTTTATGCTGATGTGAAACTAGATGGTCGTAGACAGAAGATGTAAAGTCGACTCTTTTTAAAGGTGTCCCTGGGGATTTATGGGAGCATATCGGAGTGACTCAACAGACATTGCTGCACTTTGGATACCACTGTCCCCTTTCAAAATTACCTCTCTCCTGCCTTGTAAATCAGGTGGAAAACACCAGACGCAAGAAGAGATGTGTTATGTTTTCAATGCATATGTGTTCACTTCAAAGCTTTGTGACCAAAGAAAGCTTTGTCTCATGACAAGCTATTATTACATTTGTATCAAATGCAATGAATGAAGAAATGACTGCTGTTGAGGTTGTCTATTCTAAGTGCTTAGTGTTTCTGTTATAATTGAATAGAATAATTCACATCACTCGATCTACTGTACAAGTGGTAATTATGCAGGCATCGCGAAGGCTTCAGAGTACCGCACGAAACTTAACCCTATACTACTTATCCAAGTTATTACTAAGTCTGATCAATCATATTTGATTGATAGAATAAGTGGGACTGTTTATGCTGCAGAATGTGATGTTCTTTATTTTCCTAATGATTAGCTACACATTTAAGGTTTTTTAAAAAAAAAAAGGCTGGCTTATTTAACCTGGCTTATTTAAAATGGTTTCCTTATAGACTTACCTCTGTGATAAGTATTTGACCCTGGATGTCTGATCTGGTGTAGGGAAATCTTTAAAGGGTGGGGTGGGAGGAGTCGTAAAGTCACAATACAAAATCCTTGTACAAGGTATGACTGAGGAACGATTTCCAGTGACGTTGAAACAGAACTAAAATGGGCTCGT